>NC_088109.1:12752695-13088052 GCF_036370855.1 Dromaius novaehollandiae
AATGATTTTTCTTTCACAAGTTTGAATGAAAATCAAATTCATTTCAAAGCAAATTTAAAATAAACCATGTCTCACAACAAGCACCCCTCCTCACGGACGGTCTGCGCCAATTCCCCTCCCCTTCCACCAGCCAGCCTTGCTCTTCAGGCCTCTCCCTCCAGTCCAGCCAGGACCTGGGCAAACACAACCAGTCCTCTGCCTCCCTCGCACCAGGCTGTCTTGGTGGATCGGCCAGACGCCCCAGCCTCTTCCACGGCTAGATTTTCCTCTGTGGTTTGTCCAGCAACAAGTCACCATTGCACACATCATTGCATCTGTAACTCATCAGGCAAAAAGGTCAGCGCAGAAGTAAAAGCCATGAGGCGTTACTGGTACTTTAGGAGTGCTTTTGAGCAGACGAATGGTTTACCCTAAGCACACTGTACCCTGCAGGGACTATCAGTCCAGCCAGCTTCTTCAGTCCAGGGCTTCTTCAAACCATGGTGGTGACACAAGTGAATCGCGCAAGAACACCAGCCCAGGCTGTCTCCGACAGCATCAGCTTCTTGGAGTACAACAGCCAGGAAAGCTTATAACACAAATTCCCAAACTGATTGCCTCCTGCAACATGTAGATCAAGGCTATCTAGCAGTGCTTTTAAGAGCACACAACACCTCTATCGTGCACTTGTGCGTATTCCCACCTCCAAAACGTTGGATTTTTTTAGGTGGTAGAATTGAATTCTCCCCCTCACACCCCTTTAGCGTCCATAACATCCTGTGGCAAGGAGCTCCACAGCTCAACTCCAACCTGTGGAATACTCTCCTCTCATTTTGTGCAGCTGCTAGGTTCATTTGATGGCCCTTAGTTCTTGTGCTGTGCAAGATATGCATCCCTCCAGCCCTTCTGGCCTCTCTTCTCCATGCTACAGCCTGTGTTTCAGCTCCAGGAACCAAGGCTCAAGCAGCAGAAGGTATATGCAGAAATAAGATCATCCCCCTTCCCCAATGCATCCCTTCATATTTACTGCTCCCCTCTCTCCCTTCCTCTGCTTAGCTTTCTCCCTGCTATAATTATAGCTACAGAAAGTAAGTATAGACTGATGCTTTAAATGGAGACTGGCAGGTCTGAGCCTTTCAGAAAGATGGAGATAGGAAACCAGTCCCACCAGGAGACATAGCAATTGCAGGGTAGTTGTTTGAAATGGATTTGAACAGCAAAAGCCCAGTCAAGTGTGTGTGTGTGTGGGGGGGAAGTGACAGGATGATGCCACATAATAGCATACAGAGCACAGAAATCTGTTAGAAGTCTCTTCAACTAACTGGCCTCATTTCTTTAAGCTTTGCTTCCTAATTTGCTGTGGAAGAGCAGAGCAAGCAGAGGTGACAGAGCAGAGGGTCACACCCAGGATCTAGGAAGTAAAGGCTTGACTAGACTGTACCAAGGAAAGGTCTTAACTCACTCTAAAGGTGCCCTAAGCCAGGAGCAAAGCTCACCAAAATCTGTTAGTAAGAGGTGAGGTTTTATTTTAGTGAGGCAACTCCAGCAAAGTGCTGCCTAGATCTGTGAGTCACTCCTGCCTAGGGTGCTGCACCCCCTCCACAAGATACCCACTAAGCCCCAACTCTGTCTTCCTCCCAGCACTCAGCCTCTGTCCTCTTTTTATAACACTAACTCCAGGTCATCTGTGACACTGTGCAAGTCGCAAACCAGCACTGCGGCTCCTAACTACAGCCTCAGCTAGGAGCAGAGAGCCTGTGCAAGCTCCTGCAAAGCTGGCCTGACCCCAGGAGCTGGGACAGGCCCAGAGAGCAGCCTGCCCTTTCCACTAGCACCTCCTCGAGGATGGCACCAAGAGCTGAACAGCACTGCTATCGTCTCCACCCTTGCACAAAGGTTTTAGCACACCCAGAACAGAGCTGAAGGAGTAGGTTAATATAAGAGTGACCAGATCCAGCACAGTTCCTGCCACTGCAAGCAGCTTTGAGAGGAGGAGTGCGAGTTGCCCCGTTACAGTCTCTGGGGTCACCTAAGCAAGTGAGGCCTTCTCCACCCACTCTTGAAAACTGTGGAGGGCACAGGCTTTACAATAAGGAAGCACAAGCATCCTTCTCAGGGCAGGCACTGGCTTGCTAAAATGGTGACCACACAGGGGAAAGGAAGCAAGTTGTTAGTGAAGAAAAGAGCCAGAAACAGGAGTAAACAAGAAGGTTTGTTCTTGTTAAGTTTATTGGCATCATGTTTGTCTCTTTACATAAGAGCTCAGCCTACGTACTAGAATGTAGACCTCTGGAAAACAGGTAGAAGGGCTCCATTTAAGCAAGCTACAAACGCAAGAACAAATACCAGGAAGAAAGGAGGAGAGGAAAGGGAATAGATTGCCAAGTTTCTCCATACCAAAAAAATCCAGATTAGCAGTCAGTAAGAAGAAAGGGAAGATTCATAGTCCAGGTCATTCATTGAGAAACAGCTACCACAACCCAGGTGGGAGAGGAGCTCCTTCCACAGTACAGAGAGCCACTGGAACACCTCAGATCTGACTCCTTCTCACATATGCTCCAGGATGTTAGGAGTTAAGCAGTGGGGGAGGTGAACAAATGAGGTCATTTCATAGCTGTATTTAATTTTTTTTTTAAACCCATTAATCCAGTGTGCATATCATTGCTGTTATGCAAATCTGAATTTAGATACAAGGAAGCTGGACAGATTTTTCCAGAAGATGAAGCCTTTCAGCTTCAAAACAAGAAGGCTTACACAGTTCATCTCTACTGTACAAAATACTGCCTCTATCTGGACTTTGTGTTGCTAGCACACTGCAGTTCACAAGTGTCCTCCTCACTTTCTAGACAATCTGTGTTTCAGTACTTGAACATGTAATTCAGGAATTTTACACTAATTTATACATTTTTAATTGGTTGCATATATTAACATGTACTATAAGATTTTTCCTAAAGAAGCATTACATAATACATGGATACTGTAAAAAGATCTGATTAGTTAAAAGTAACAAGCATTAACAGAGATACATACAAAACTCAACCTAGTTGGACTGAGTGCTGAGCTTGCAATGAACTATGGGTAATCAGCCTTTCCAGTTGCAGCCTTCACAGGGGAAAAACACAAGACAGTTAAAAATGTAATTTGTTACACAGATTACCTGTAAACAGTTTCTCTCCATTGGACACCTGGAATTAGATTCAGTTCCAAACATACATAAGAGTTTCCATTTTAAACTAAGAGAAAGGTCTGTTACCATGAAGTGTGATGTGGATGGTGCAGGGACATGAGCTCTGAAGTGCTGGACTCACAGATGCTCATGGGAGATGGGTGGATTTTGGCAGCTGGAGATGGAAATTTTTAAATTGTTTTAAACACAGAAGAGGGGCTGTGTGTTTGAAGGCCTAAGTGTGATATTGGTTTGTGAAGGACTGTGCTCAACCCCTCCCTCTCCCCTCAGCAGCTGCAGCTCTCTGCAGAAGCCTTCACTCGGTCATTCTTGTCTAGTTTGATGGGTTCGGGGAATTCATTGTAAAGCTCCACTTCGGTTTCCTAGTGGGAGAGAAGGAAGAGTTAGTGCCTTTCCCAAAATGGATCTACAGATGGCTCCTAGCATGTGAGGTCCCCTCCAGGAAGGCCTTTCTGGCCTCCACCCTGGCTGCGCTAGCCAAGCTCAGCAGGCAGTACTGGCACCACCAGAGGGCACCCGCCGACCCCCCATTGCCTACCTGTTTAAGTGCATTTCGTGCAATCGTCTGGAAAGCTTGTTCCACATTAATGGCCTCCTTGGCACTGGTTTCAAAGTAGGGGATGTTGTTTTTACTGTAGCACCAGGCTTGTGCCCGTTTTGTGGTGACCTGGGCAAACAGAGAGTAGCATCAGCAACTGCAGCCATGCAGGAAGGGGGCTTCGTTTCCAGGCCAAGGCCTCATGCCCAACCTGGGTTACCACAGTAGCTCTGACATCAGTAAAGCTGTAGCCTATATACAGAGCTGCTCCTCCCCTCCTCCTCCCAGTAGTCTCAGCTCTAGAGGCAGAGCTAGGGCTGAGCAGCCTTCTTGCAGGCCTGGCTGAGTCTCCAGCTCTGAGCCAAAACAGAAGCCCCCCCTCCCCCCCAAGAGGGCCAAGCCCTCTTAGAGCACAGCAGACTGCTACCTACCACCACATAACTCAGCCCTGAGCAAGGAGGACTGTGTCTAGTCAGATGAGTGCCTGCAGGGCACAGACTGCTCAGGAATCTGCAGAGCAAGGACTGGCTCCCACAGGAATTACTCAGCATTTCTGAAGGAAGAGAGTCAGCTCCTTTCCTTGAATCTACCTAGAGAGCTGCTGCAATCTCTGTTGCTGCGGAGAAGCATGTTGAGTACAGGGGTTTGATCCCCTTCAGGAAGAAGGGAATAGCCTGGAAAAACTCCTCCTCAGTACCATGCAACAACTGAGCCACCCTTTGACACCTCCCACTCCCATTCCTCAGAGAACCCTCACATGTCCCTACAAGGTTTCCCACTCCAACGATTTCTTAAGAGCAGGCAAGCAAGTCCCAGTACTCACTTGTCTGTTTTCTAGGTCAATCTTGTTTCCCAGCACAACGAAAGGAAAGTTCTCAGGATCCCTTGGACTGGCCTGAATGAGGAATTCGTCCCTCCAGCTGTCTAGGGTTTTGAACGTGTTAGGGGCCGTAACATCGAACACCAGCACGCAGCAGTCTGCTCCCCTGTAGAAGGCAACTCCCAGAGACTGAAACCGTTCTTGTCCTGCTGTATCCCATATCTGCAACAAAACAAACAGGCAGTTAAGCCAGCTCTGCTCTAACAGTCAGTCCACAATCAGAGCATTCATGTTAAAACTGCCCACCCCAGGCATCTATAGCCTCCAGCCAGGGGGAAAGCCAGCCTGAGGGAAGGAGCACCTGGCAGTTTGGAAGTTTCCGCAGGCACTAGGCAGCACTAGCCGTTTGTGTGTTCAGTCTCAGCAAGGGATGCATCCTTGTTTTGAGCAAGCAGGATTTAGGGATTAGGGTCAGAAGGTAACCTGCCTGCAACACTGGTATACTGGGGTACCAGCACAGTCCAAACACTCAGCTAGTTACAGCAGGACTTTTGTTGCCTTGCAGTCAGTCTCATCATGGAGAGAGGAAAACTTTAGGTACTAAAGACGCATGCAAACTGGTAGGTTAACGCTATGCTCAAGAGTCAGAACAGCATGAGTAGTTGACCTGGCTAAGGAGTTCCTTCCCAATCCCTTGCAGTCCCTGAACAGGGATGTGTATCTTGGTAGAAAGATACAGTGATAGCACCAAATGGTGGCTTTAAAACTGGGCACAGCAAAGCTGCTCTTAGCTGAGTACAGACGAGCTGATCTTTGCCTTCCCTCAGTTCTGTTCATGCACAGATTTGTGGAGAACCCCAGCAGCAGCTGTGGCCAAGAACAGTTCAGTGCAAGCAGGACCTGTGACCACTACTCTGTCACCAGCACCACTCTGGAGTAGATACTTCCACATGGCCCAGGTCTGGGCAGCCAGACATCTCCTCTCAGCAGAGCAAAGTTACTCCTTACCTGCATCGTCACTAGCCTGTCATCCACCATGACCTCTTTTGTCAGGAAGTCTGCACCTATCGTAGCCTTGTACTGGTTACTGAATTTCTTGTTCACATACTGGTTCATGAGTGATGTCTTTCCCACCCTGCACAGAAAGACAAACAGGACTAGGTAGGCTGCTTCTGCAACAGTATTTGAATTAGCCACCCTGAACAGAACATCCCACCCTTCACCTTCCACCACAGCCTCTTGGCCTGTCAGTCAGGAGAAGGGCACCCAACTCTGAGAAAGGGCTTTCACTGCAATGTGATGCCAGGGCAACAAGCTGAGCAAGAGCATTAGCTGTGCAAGGGTATGAAGGATTAAGGTGCCGTTTCTCAATCAGTAATCTGACCCTTAGTAAGGGGTGTGCATCATACAATGAAGGCAGTCTTGAAAGATGAAGTGCCAGAAGGAACCCAGCAGAAACAGTTACCTTCAACCTCTACAGCACAAAGGGAGCTACAGGTACAAGCAATCTCAGCCTGGCAATAGGTCCACATACTGTGCTCTGCTAGGTGCCTAGAGGTGGAGATCCTTCTCAAAGAGCCAGCTGAGAGGGTCACATGCCCTCTGTGGCTGAGAAATACTTCCTGATCAACAGCATGCTGGGCACTCTAGTATAAATAAGCCTGATGTCATGGGAGTCAGGTTACAGTCTGCAGGGCAAACCCAGAAGAGTAGACTCCTCTCAAGAGCCAGGAGTGGCACAGCTTTACTCCAGATAGGCTCTAGCCACATCAGGCAAACTAAGCAGATGGCTCAGTCTAACCTACGCCTCTGACAGAGGCAGAGTTTTAAATGACCAAAGATCACTTATGGTGGCCCCCAATCTCTTTCTTTTTTTTAAAATGAAATGCTTATTTCAACACCATACCTCCTACTTGCAAAAGGCTATCCAGTTCTGCTACCAGAGGCTCATCAGCAGACTGCCCATTTTGTTTGCCCTGTTTAATAATGTGGCAGTATTTAAAGATATTAAGTTGTGGGGACACATTCAGGACAGATGGCAGTGAAGTGCTCTTAAAGCCATAAGGCAACACAGCTATCTGGGGCTGTAAAACTTCTCTTCCCAACACTGTTGGTTTCTTGTGGTGCATCCAGACTCCTACCAGTTAGAGCACTACTCCAGCTAGCCAGATGCAGACTGGCAGCCTAAAGGCTCCTCCACTTACCCAGAGTCTCCAAGGATGATGACTTTCAGTAACACTTTCTTCCTAGAAGTCATCTTTTAAACTAAAAAGGAAGAGGAACAATACCATCAGATACCATTAACACATCATTCCTCAAGGCAGCATGCAGCAAGTTTGGTGTCTGAGACACCAGACCCTCAGTAAGGAACCAGTGAGCGGCAGAGCCTGGCATGCCTGGAAACAGACTCCATGTATTCAAGGCTGCAGTCAACTACTAACCAGGTGTTTACTCATTCCACAGGCCAGGTCATGTCAGACCATTAGTGGCCAGTTAACGCTAACACATAGAAGAGCCGAGCACTTCTCCTTTACAGTACCATGCCCATTTTGCACCTTATTTTCAGTCTCCTTTATGGGCATGCTAGCCCAGGCCATCTCCTTTAGCCTCACTGGAGGCCATGCAATAAAGCAGTTCAGCTCCCAATACAGGCTAGTTCTTATATGTGCTACTAAGAGACATGTAAGCAGAGCTGTATGTTAATACTAAACATTCAAACTTTGTCCTTCAGTAGTTTCTTAGAGAGCACCACACTTCCTACATCTTCCAGGTTCAGCTTCAGAAAGTAACAGCATTCTCTGGCAGCTTTGCGGGAGCACTGAGACCCTAGAAGGCAGTTGAAGCAGTCCTTGCACAGCTGCACACATGAGCCAGACTGCTGAATTACAAGGTAAACTGCTACTAGACCCTGCTGCTTGCAGAAAACACTTCAAGCTAACTACTGCCATCTCACCCTTGGAAGGACAGGTAAGCCGGCAGTGGCAAACCTCAAAACATTGTCTATTGCTCTTATTAGTAGTTTGTTCACAGTTGCATCCTACCATTACTCCAGTCCACTTTATAGGCAGGTGGCTCTAAATGGGCTACTCTAACAGCCCATCCAATTAGCAAGTGAGAGTTCAGCTCCAAAAGTCCACACTGTTACTCACTCCCAATTCTCCTACGTCCTCCTCCAGATCAGTGGAAATAGCTAGGGCCTGCTGCAGTTGGACTTTTAATATGCTTCTGGGTGTGCTTTAGCCCAGCCAGAGCAAGCAGGAAGCCCTGCTATCAGTAGCTGAGCACAACTGCAGGTCAGCACACCTTCCCTTCCACAAGGCCCCTCTCCCCCCTTCCGGGGAGGGATGGAACCAGTCATCATCTCTTATGTGCTGGGGCTTGATCAGATCACAACATACCCCAGTTTGCTACTCACCTGGTCTGCAAGGAAGAACTCCTTGGCTTTCCCTAAGGAGATCCACAGCAAGGAGAGCCAGATGGCTATAGCTGTGCTACTTGAATTCAAAGACCCTTGACAAACAGCTTCAGGTGCTAAGCCCTTATCTGGGGATTTGCTTACCCTGAAACTCCCATCCTGCTCTGCCAAGCCACAGTCCTCCTACCACAGAGCTTCTACTCTTCAGGAGCTACTCCTGACTTCACAGCTAGGAGAGAGGCCTTTGCACTGACACAGTATGGCTATAGGTATTTTCCGAGCCACTTGGTCCATTGCCTGTTTCCAGGGATATGCAGCACCTGTTTGTTCATCTTCAGCCTAAACTGCTGGATAACTGCAGCCTGCTTCATCCCATTGCTACAGGAGTTAGTATGCTCCAAGTCAGAGGAGACTCTTACTAGATGCAGAGTCTGACTGTAAAAAAAAGTCTTATCCTCAGCCTTTGAGTGTTAGAAGAACTGTCTTTCAGACTTTATTATCAGGAAGTGCTGCAGACTTCAAAACTTGTTTATGATACAAGGTGAGAAGCCTTCCTGCTGTCACTGTAGATAGTGATGCACACTTACAGCAATACCTTGTTAGATTACACCTACCTTAGGCATCTAGTGACCTGTCTACTTAGAAAACATGACTCATAAGTTAACCACCACAGCATGTTGAGTGAAGAGGCCATCCAGAGAGCTCACACTATCCTTAGATGGTTGTTAATAAATGCCAGAGAACCTGCACAGGACAGTTACTCCAGGAATCTACCTCCCCTTTTCAAGGCAGTCTATGCTACACTGGACTGCATTGCTCAAGGATCCAGCTGGCAGCCCAGCTATACTAGCCCAGGTATATCCAGTAAAAAGTTGCCAATAACCCCAGCATTAAGTCCTGCTTCTGCTCTTGCCAAGATCCATACTCCAGCTTGTCTTGTCTATAGCAGTGGGGAGAACAGCCCATGAAAGCTCCCTCAGACAGACTGTACCTCCTGTGTTTTCAGAGCATGTAGCACAAGTGACACTTGTGCTAGCCAAGCCTAAGCCTTCTGTAGCAGTCAGCCCAGACGGGGTAAGAAGCAAGTGAGCAGAGCTTTAAAGCAGCTTAATAAAAATTCAGTCTACATAGCTGTCTTGGTAAACATCTGTATAGGTTCAGTCCAAGGTGAGAGTCACCCATTTTCCTCAACATCTAAGATAACCCAGAACCCCATATGTGCAGCTTTTATTTTACCCTGGGTGTTTTTAATATCTCTTGCCATTGGCTGCTGCCGCTTACTGCTTCCTAGTATTCAAAGCAGCTTTGGACAAGCCGGCGTTAGTCCTCATGCTCAGGAGAGGGATTTGCAGAACTCTCCGCACAGCACTAAGTCATGCTGGGTGCTTAGTGCCCAAATTCAACATGGCCTGAAGTCCCAGTATGAAGGGAGGGGAAACTGTTCTGTCAAGTCTTATTGTCCTGGAAATAGCTCAGCTGGACGGCCACCTGGAGTCATGGGAAGGAAGTCTGTGTCAGACCTGACACTACCTTGTTGTCATAGTTTATGGGCTACCCCACTAGTTTGAAGGGCTATTACTGCCTCATGAACACTGATCAGGTGAGACACAGCTTCCACTCTATGGGATGCAGAGGATGTGAGCTATAGCACAGCAGGAGCCATTTCAACTCAGAATTTTTGCCAGGGCCATGAGTCTGATGAATTCCTGTTCTGCTGGGGCCCAGAAGTGACCACAGCCCAGGGTTTTCCACCCTTATTTTGCTAAGCTTGAACAACCACTACTGTTTGAAATCCAGTCAGTTGAGGGACCAAGGCTTCTTACTAACCTTCCTGTTACAGGTAGAAGCAGACCCACCCTTCAGAGCTATCCCTTGCCATTGCTTCTTAGAAGAGGGGACTGGAGGAAGTACCAGTGTTGGATCTGTGGTGCTGTCATTCAGTTGCCTCAAACATATGCATGCTGCAGCCTTTATAAACAAGTTTTAGGTTAAAGCCACATTGGCAATAGATATCCATCTGAAGGAAACCCCTCTAGTTTAAGTAGCATCAGATTGCTCTCCACAGCACGACTTTTGCTATTTACTTGATCCTTATCAAGTTCTGCATGGCTGAGCTGCTCTCCAGCAGCTTCAGTTTTAAAGCAACTGTCTGTGCTAAACAGAGGTTTGACTGGTCCTCATGAGAGCTTAGATCTAGTTAGATTGGAGACTTCCCCACTGTCTTTCCTACATCATTATGTCACAGGACCCATGCACATCAATACAGTCCAGGTAAGCTCAGAAATACTGCAATCAATTCCAGTTACAGCAAGCCATTTGCTGTGTCAGCAGAACAAGGTACAAACAACTCTAGGCCAGGTTCAATATTCAAAGATTTGCCTACCTTGAGTCATAGGCAATTTGTGACTATTCATTTGTTAACACTGTTTCTCACATTATGTAGCATCAAGTAAGCAGGTTCATTATTGTCTTATGTCCCCAAAATGGAGTCCCACATACATGCCCTAAGCTACATAGGTCTCATTTCTGGCAAGTTTTGCTAGTGCAAAATTGACTAAAGGAGACTAAGAAGAATACAGCTCCAGCCTTCAATTGAGGCAGGCCTGAGTACTAGCAGGTGCCATTAGTTAGCATTTGGAGTTTCTCCAGTCACACCAGCAAAAAAACCCCTAAGTTACTTAGCCACATTGAGACTTAGGCTGTGCAAGGTTTCCCCTGTGCTGTTACAAAGAGCAAGCTCAGCTTAAGAGTTTTAATCACAATGTTGATCTCAATCAGGTCAGTAGTATTTGAGTCTAAGACTATTTTGCACTACATATGCAACTTCTCTTGCTTTATTATGTCTGGTACGAGTATTGTAGAGCAGCCTCCTGTAAAAGTCACACAAGCCCTTAAGATGGCAGTGTGCTAGCCAGCCAGCTCGCTCAGGACTCCTATCCAGTCCCAGGAGGATTTCTGAACAAACACTTCCTCTTTTAGAGGAATCTTGAAGAAAACCTGTTTGTTAAGATTTGATCCAAGATGTCAGTTCTGTTTTACACTGTGCAAAGCCTCCTGGAGAGAGGTCACCTGCATGACTGCTCAGAGCATAACCTACCAGCACAGCCCAGGCAGCCCTTCTTGGAAGCTGTCAAAAACCTCCTGTCAAGAGACTAGCCAGCAGCATTCCTCTTCCTGGCTTAACTAGTGCCAAAGGAACAACAACTGCCTCTAATATAGGAGAGGCATCCTTCCACTCAATTTTTAATGCCTGTTCCTCTAAGAAAGCTATTAACAGTGTGTTGATCCTCATGAGATTAAGCCCAGCATGGCAATTTCACTCCCACAATAGTCTTATTACTGTCAAGCTGGCCTTCTAGACCAGCAAGGGAGAATACCTCACATCTGGCCTGCAAGTGTTGCTGGCTTAGCTGATCTAAAGGGAAGGGTCAAATGCTGTCCAATGAAGCTCAGTAGTGCTATGGCTGTTCAGACACAAAACTAAAGAAAGTCCATGCCAAATCTAATTAGACTTCCCTTGTTGCTTCAGAGCACATTACAACTCTGTCCTTTCATATGCTATATTAAGACAGCTGCTTTAACTCAAAGCAGAAATGGATGGTTAAGGATTCCTTAGAGATGTTCACGTGTGTCAAGTGACAGTGCAGGTATTTTAACATTAATTAGGTTGATACAAGCAAAGAACAGCAGGAGTTTGCATTAGTGGCCCACTAATCTTTTAGATTAGTTATCCTTTGACAGGAGTAGGCCTTGTAACAGCAACACCCTAGTAAGCTGTTCATGGACAGTTTTAGTACTAAAGTAGCTGGGAGGGGGGACTTGCCTCTGTGGAAGACAGCAGCTCCTAAGCAGCAGCACACCGGTTTTGAACCTGCTGATGAGCAGGATGACTTCCTGTTAGCACACCTGTTGGAACAGTCCTTACTGCTGCAGCTTTGCTATTAAAAGGTTCAAATCATAATCCTAATCAAGAATCAAAGTATCCCTAAACAGAGACTAGAAAGAGGTATTTGACCAAAAGTTCTTCATCTTGTGCCAGCAAAACAGCTCTTGATCTTCTTTGCAGGAGGTCTGAGGCTGCCATCACCTCAAAGAGCTTGAAGCCTGCTCTCTGCTCCTACATCTACCATAGCTTGCCATCTGCACCTTCCACTACACACCAGCTGAAAGTGTAAGCAAGACTGTTGGACCTCAGCATTCTTGCATCCCTGGCCAGGAATATAACCCTCATGCAGGCAAGCTGCACAAAGCAGTAGGTGAGCAAGTATTAGACAGAGCTAAACTCATTGTGGCACTTACAAACATCTAATTCTGCTCCTCTATTCCAGCAGATAGCACAAGAGTGAATAGGTGTGCCACAAAAAGGCACATTTTAGTTTGAGGCACCACAGATCTGTTTTGGGTGCTGTATCCAATAAGCAGACCATTCATTTCTGCAGAATATCACAGGGTCTTCAGCAAAAAGCAGCCAAGATAAAGCCAATCTTAATATAACAATATTCCATTGGGGCATACCATGCACTGCTGTGGGCTCACCAGTGACCAGACTGAACAGAGGAACAGCTACACTCAAGCATTATGTAAAACTTTGTCCTGAAATGCAGCTAAGTGCATTTCAGACAAATGCTACCTTTGCTCACTGTTATCTCTAGCATGGGGGAGGCTGCAATGCATTAAGTCTCTGTACTACACTGAAGATCTATTTTTATTCCCCCTCCCAGTAGTTCTGCATGTCTTCATAGAGGCTGAAGCTGGAAGAATGATTCAAGACCATCTCAGCCAGACTGACCTAGTTCCTTCCCAGAAGTAGGAAGTCCCCTAGCATGTTTGGCATCTCAGGAGGTGATGTTTGCTTAGACCACTAGCCACTAAAATAAGAGGCTCATCGGTTGTTTACCCTGTTCTTACAGGATCAAACACACTGTCAAACCAGCACATGTCAGCTGACAGTGCTCATGTTGGCCCCTGCAGTGATTTACAAAGCCAAGTTTAGCTGAGGCTATGTGCAGACACATGAACTTGAACAAGTTCAGCTGCACTGAACAGGCAAGGCTTCATCCTGAGGAAAGGCAGACAGCCTACTAACTGTAGTTAGTTGACCAGGATCACAGTTTGTGGAGAGATCAAATGGTCCAGACACCCTTTTTATTGAAGCTCTCAGCAATCTCAACTTGCAACAGGAGCTCAACTAAGTTTCTTCATTTCTAGTTTTAACACTAACAGCTTAGCAACATCTGCATGACCAGGTACTTAGACCTAACAAGTCATGTGCTAATGCAGAGCACTACAGGTGCCAGTACAGTCAGCTCAGCATGACTTCCTGCCTCAGACCTGTGCTTATCAGCCTCTACCACATCTCTCACTGCACTCTCCAGAGAATGCCACAACAGCAAGCGAGCAGAGCAGAAACCCAGCCCTCTCAGTGGGAAAAAGCTGAGAGCTAGTCAGAGGACAAGGTGCTATTGCTTTTGTAGGAACATGGCTTAAAGGCAACTTCACACCTTTTAGTTAAGAAACAAGCTAGTAATAAGCTTGCCTTTGATTTCTGCGGCTGCCATAGAGCCTGCATATCTTCCTTACCAAACTGGAATGCTCTAAGAGCAGAGCAAGTGTCTAACTAGCATCCTCAGACTGAGGACTGCTATGGCAGCTCCTAAACATTTTAACAGCAGTTCGAGCCTTACATCAACAGGCTGCACAAGCAGGATAGAGCCCCTTCCTGCTCCCATGAAACATTTACTAGTAGTTTAGCTTCTCCAGCTAACCACAGAATACCTTCAGAAAAACCCTTACATTTAAGCACCAAGCCAGGACTTGCCTCCACTCTGAAACCACTTAGAAACATCTTGCCATTCAGGTAGACAACTTGCAGGAACTGCTCTTTTTATATGGGTTGCCTGTTAGGGTAACAAGCTCCTATGGATCAGGATCAGAGGGCTACCACAGCCCATACTGTCAGTGGGCTCTAGAGGTCCTTTGGGGCCTCCTTGATCTACCACAGAAGAGTCAGTTGAAGTGAAGCCCACACCAAAAAGCAGCTGGCAAAATATTCCTGTGACAGCTTCACAGAAGGGTACACTGCAGTTGCTACTTTATCAGTAGCATCTCAAAACTGCTTTCCACCTCCCTCCTCCCCACACATTTGCATTGCTGTTCTAACCAAGATATTCCCTCCTGCTGGGACCCAGCCAAGAGCTCAAGCACAGCTCATCATTCCTTCCTCAGGAGGAACAGCTAGGCTGTCTGCTACTTACTGTAGTTTCATCAAGAGCAGGCTTCTGTCCAGTCAGTGCCTTTCCCAGTCCTGTGAGGTGGAATTACCTCTGTTCAGGGAGCTGGAAGCCTCATCTCCCAATTAATTTGATATCTTGTGCAAGTTTCTGTATTTTGAGTTGTCAGATGTAGGTATGCTGTCCACTGTCTCCCACCCCCAGCTGGCAGCCAGAAGCCAAATGCTTCACTTCTCTGAAGAACAGCCTAAAGTTTTAGATGCTTGTTAGCACACTGACATTGCTCAGATCAAAACAGAATCTTAAAACATGTTTCAGTATCCTGGAGGAACTGGCTTTTTAGACTACAGCTGTCTGCAGTAAATTTCAACCTCATTTTGAGGTTAGAGTTGCCACCTCCAGTGCAGGAGGAGTTACTCTAGTACCGAGCCAAGCTCAAGAATCAGCAAGCAGCAGCCACAGCCCAGACATATGGCTTGGTGTTCAGTTGATCAGCTGCTTAAGTGCTAACACTAGAACAGGGTGACATGCTGCTAGTAGCCAACCAACCTGGTCTGTGAGCTAACTACTAGACAACTGTCAGGCCTATACACATACTCTGCCCTTGTTCCTGGATAAGGTGCTCTCAAGACAGATCAGCAACCTCATGCTCTCTTTTTCCCCTAGGGTAACACCTCTGTGCTAAAGGGAGAGAATGTGCAGCCAAGGGAAACAAACACAGCTGGATGGCAAGAGCTCTGGATCAGCTGTGAGCAGAACAGGCTCATGGTGCAATCAAACAAGTGCCAGACCAGTGCAGGGGAAGACTCTCCTTTCAGGGGCAATAAAGCTGCACCTTGCCTCAGTCACACCCTCACTTCCCAGCTCCAGCTGGAGGCTGCAGGACTCACTCACCCCAGCTGCGGACAAGGGATCAAAGAACTGCCACTGGTGCCTGGTAGGAGCCATGACTGCAACCAAGTCACATGAGTCCCACATGAGAAGGGGTCTGCCCTGCGAGGTCTCAGCCAGCTGCAGCTCTGCTACAGCAGTGACTATCCAGATTTGGAAAGCATGGCATTCCTGAGAGGCACTGGTGCACGTGATTAGCCAGGCTCAAAGCCTGAGCTCTTAAAGCCAACTTCTCCAGTCCAAACCTCATTGATTCACAGGCCTGTTTACACCTCGCAGCATTTCTCCAAATTAGAGTTGTTTTGCTTGCATAATGTTTAAGTACTAGATGGAGAAGCTGAACAAGTTTCTTGCTCTAAAGCTGCCATTAATGAATTGTGACTCTACCCTAGAAAAGTCCAGAGTAGGTTGGGCTAAACCTTCTATGTCCAGGACCACAGCTTACAAACTGGTTCAAGTTAACAGTTTAAGTATCATTGCAGTCATCTCTAAGAGCAGAGATCATTTTGATCTGATTAGACAGTTTGAAAGTGGGATCAGAACAAGCGCAGAAGTTCATCTGTTTGCAGTAGTAAGGAGATGTTTCTGCATGTTCAGTCAGACTGGCAATATATTTAGGAGCAGTAGAAAAGGTCTGAAGGTCACGTCTTGGTATCTACAGGAACACTACTTCACCTAGACTGCTGCTTAGCCTAGGATTACAGCAGCATGCATAGGCTCTTCCAGGCAATAAGCACCCCGGGCCGAAGGAAGGCAGTGCAGACAGTCTCCAGCAATACAGCCAGCTATGCTGGACATCCATCCTTAGTCTGGATGGATCAGTTTGCTCCTCAGCAGCCTGCAGCCGATCACCATCCATGATCCACAGTGGGTATTTGGAGACCACAGGTGTGCCCAAGGCAGTAATGCAGGAAGGCTCTTTAGAATTAACTCTGCACAGCAGCAAGTCCGGGATCCCCAGGGAGGGAAAAAACAGACTGCTGAAGTCAGTCTCCACAGTATACAAAACCAGATCCTTAAGCCATACTCAAAAGCTGGAA
This sequence comes from Dromaius novaehollandiae, assembly GCF_036370855.1. Lineage (NCBI taxonomy): Eukaryota > Metazoa > Chordata > Aves > Casuariiformes > Dromaiidae > Dromaius > Dromaius novaehollandiae. Next base: position 12,768,796 of record NC_088109.1, read on the forward strand.
GTGGGATGTCTTCAGTCAGGAAGTCTTAGTCTACCTCATTTAGAGTTCTGCCAGAAGGTGAAGGTCCATTGTACCACAGGATACATTTCTCCCAGTAACAGACAGCTGTAGAGCCCCACAAGGCTGATGAAGATCTGAAGTTCTTCAGCTGCCTTCTGTTTGGAAGCTTACACTGTCATTTAAGTATCAGTATAGCTCTGCCTGTACATATTAGGGAGAAGCAGTCCCTCTGCAAACCTCCAAGGACTTCAGGCAGTACCCAGTCAACTCTGATTTTCCCCAAGCATCAAGCCACAAGAGCAGGCATGGTTACTTTAACACCCCTCCCCCTTTATCAGAGCAAGCTTAACTTCCCCTATTCTGCCCTGGGGGAGACAATCTCAGGATGTGGGAGGAGAGTTGAGCACATTGCTGGCTGCTGGGAGACACTAGGCAACAAGCCATGTGTCTTGACTAAAGGCCTTGCCTACGCAAAGCATTTTAGCTATACCAGTATAGCTTCCATGTTGCCCTGTATCTATCAGAACAGTCTCCTTGGTGGAGAAATGCCAAAGCAAGAAAAACAAGTCTTATACTATTAACTGAAACACAGCTATAGTGCCCATACAGCCTAGTTTATACAGCTGTCTGCCAGCCTATTTTGGCACATGGCCATCTAGCTAGTATTGCCAATCTGCAATTTGAGCAACTCCTATATGAATAAAGATAGTCCAGAATGGTTCTCACATCAGGTCAATCCACTGAACATGATTCCCTCACTACTTTCCATAGAGAAAGCACAGTGCAAGAGGCAGCTGGGTTTTAATCTTTCTGTCCAGAAGATAAGGCTGGCCAATTCAAAACATCAAGTTAGTCAGGCCATTAAGAGACAGTAAAGTTATTAGATCTTCAACATATTTAACAATATTTTTTCAAGCACTTGGATTAATTTCTAGTTTTGTCTTCAGCTTCCTAAGGTTTCAGACATTCCAGTCATGCTTTCGGTTTTAGCAACACAAACAGGAGGTGTTAGATAACCTCTCCAGTGGTAAGCAGGAGCAGGGATCTTAGACCTTGTCAGTGGTAAACAAGCCTTTATTTAACCTGCTCCCAACTGCTAGTTTCCCCCAGTTCCTAGAGGCAGATAAGAAACCAAAGTGACTGAAAAGAGCTGTCAGCAAAGGCTCAGGCCTTCAAGTCACAAATGATAGCACTCAGAAGGTCTGCCAGACCCTGGAACTTGCAACTTGAAGTTAAGATATAAGATGGGCTTCCAAGGATACATTTACAGGCCAGAAGACCACCTCAGCCTACCCATCCCCACTATCAGTATTAGTATCAGAACTAAGCCTTTGGGCTCAAAGTCCGTATGAGCAGTTATTACAGACAAGGTGGGGAACATCCACATTCAGATTGCTTGGTATTTTGTCTATTTCAGCACAAGGAGAGTGGTGGAAGATATGGGAAATCTTATCCTCAGGCAAACAGAAGCAGAGAAATACTAGCTCCTGACACTAGGGAGGAAAGCCTTACTTCTGGAGAGTCCATTCCCAGGAGGTCTTGTTCTCAGGAACCAGTCTCCTCCTAGAGAGGAGGCTTCCTCTAGGGACACACTGCAGTCTAAGAATTAAACCCTGATCCGCGAGCAGAACCAGTGATCCTACACAAACTCAATACCTGTTACTATGCTAATGAAGTTTGCAAAGCAGGAAAGACAAGTATTTTAGTACCCAGGTCCCAGGATGGGATTGTAACAGGTAGCTTACAGTGACAGCTGAGTCAGTGCTTAACAAGGAATTCCTACTGCAGAGACTTGTTTCCAGACTCATACTTCATATCCCAGTACCTCTTGCACAGCTCCTGCATCAGCACTTTACCAGCTCAGCTAGTCTCTTGATGAAGCTCCACAGAGGACTTAAAGACTCACTAAAGTGACTTTTGCAGTATGATCCAGAAGACAGTGCTGGTACTTTGCATTTTATTGGGGGGGGGGGGGGGAGGAGGGAGAATCAGATCTAGCAGATACCTTAGTTACAGCTCTGTCCCATGCTTGAAACAATGTTATCGCTGTGCCAGTTTGGAAGTCAGATACCATAACCAGTGTCTGCAAGCTGAAGGGAAGCAGATACCTGTGCAGGCAAGTGACTCAACCAACCTAGGAACACAAGCACCCAGCAAGTTACTCTTCAAGAGGATGCTGTTTCCCAACAGAACAGAGATCAACAGTTCAGTGCAGACTCACCAAGGAAAACCAGTAGCCCCAGCAATCAAGGTTTACATACTCCAAGCCAGGTAGCCTTTGTTTAAGGCTCCAGCTGCCTACCTTCACTTTCATGAACTACTTAGCTAGTCCAGTGTGTACCCACTCCAGTAGTGGATCAAAGTTGGAGTATACAGTGAGCGATGACAGACTCCAGAAAAATACTGTTGTTCTTTAGTGACAACATAAAGATCTACTCAGTTTTAAGCTGTTTCTGCTCAGAACTCCTGCAAGTGCAGTTAGAGATACGATTAGCCACCTTAAGTGGGCATTTTAAGTCATTATGGACAAGCAAGAGAGCTAAGTGCTCAATATATTAAGTGCCTTTAAGTTGTATGAACAGGAATCCATGCTATAAGTTTACGCTTCAATATCATCTCAAAGGCAACGCACCCTTCCTGAAGTTTCACTGCTCTGAAAACAGCCACTGCTTCCCAAGTAGGTTCACTAGCAAGAAAAGTCAAGATTATCTGAGAGCCGCTGCAAATCAACACATTTCTGTGGCCTTGACAGGCTTGCTTTCCTCCCCGTCACTGACCATGAGTTAGCAACGGCAGTGTTGACACAGCTTCCCTCATGCATGGAGCACACATTGCTGGCACTAGAAAGGAGGGAGCAGTCTCGCAGGAACAGCGCTAACAGCAACAATGACATCACCACGGCAGATCTCGACCGAGCACAAAAACGCAGCAGCACACCGAGTTTGAGAGCTGCATCCCTCAGAACAGAGTGCAAAAGCAACTAGCATGTCAGAAGCCAGAGAAGAGCCATGTGATAGAGGGGTATCCCTTCACTGCCTACTATTTCTGAACAGCACGGGGAGACACCGACCTTCGGCACTGGTTAGGAAGTCTTATTTAAGCTGCATTTAAAGAGAAATATGCTTTTTAGTAAAGAAGCTAACTGCAAAATGGTACTTTAAGTACTGTCATTTGATTTGTTATCCATATCTCATCCAGTTCTGAGTTGTACAGCCCATGTTTGGATTGTTACTACAGAAAGCAACCCTTTCATCCTCAGCCTAATGTCACAACTTAACTACATCTGGAGGCAGACTGTTATACAGCAGCTACAAGAGATTGTTTTAGAAGGCTGCAGGGTGAACGCCAAGCAAACTCCAACTCAACAAGCAATTAAACAGCAATTAGCAAGACAATGCTGTGCAAGAATGAAATACTTTAGTGTCTACAGGATGCAGGACAGCTTTCAGACAATCAGCACATGAGGCACAAGTGTGCTAGTGCACAGCTTGACATTAAAGCCAAATTCAGCATTTCAGTAAGTTCTTATCTCAACCCCTTCCGCCAAGACAAAAAGCTTTAAACTCCCTACAGTACTGTAGGGAGTTTGTTAGTACCAGCTGGTCCCTAGAAATCAGGACTTAAAAGCAGTTCATGTGACAGTTGAGGAGAAGCTCAGAAGATGTCTTTAGGGAACACTGGCAGCAGGAAAGGCAAGACAGTTCTGTGCTTGCCTATCAAACACCCAGGCTACTTGAGTTACAGAAGAAACTGGTCTGTTATAACATGAGGGAGGACTACCAGCATACATCTGTGAGCCCAGAGACCCAGCAACTTGTTTAGAGAAAGCAAACATCCAGTTGTCCTATGCTGCAGCCTTTACTCCTAAACCATGGCTTGCCAGGCACCCATCTCAAGATGCAGCACTGGAGGAAAATGCATCTTAATCAAGCACAAGCAATTTTGTTTACAGCCAAATGCTAAGTTCTGCATAAACTAGTCTCATTTTCACAGAGAAGTCAGAATAAAATCCAATACATGTTAGAGGCAATGCTATTTATAGTTTTGCACAGATGGTTTGATTGCAATTGTCATGCTTCCTCAAGGACAAGCTTTGCCAGAAATTTGCTCTGGCAGGTAGTTCACATGACCTTCCAACACAAGAGTTTTGAGACAGAGCTTTAAGAAAATGCTGCAGAAACTGCACCCCTGGTGGCCCTTTTGTCCCCAGATATCTAGCTTGGGTAGTAAACCAGGCAGAGTGGTACCTTCCCTAGGTGAGCTCTGAAGAGAGCTGAAAGTAAAAATACAGCTCTGCTGTAGGCCAAGACTTCATCCATGTTGGAATATGTCTATGGTACTTCGCAAAGAGTTTGATCTGTTGGCTTTGGGGAAGCAGGGACAAGGATGCCTGCAGTACAGCCACTGCAACACAGCTATTTAAGCCCTTAAGCTTGGCACCTTTACATTTTAAAGTGCAACTCCTAGAGAGCCATATTGAACTATTAGTATGACATTTGAGGACACAGACCAAGTGACACCACAGGCAAGAGGCAAGTTTAATAAACTAATTTGAACCTTATCAATTATATTTCATCTTGCAGGTTAAGAGAACAAGGGACTAATACAGAATTTTAAGACAGTTTTCCTTACTGAGGAGGCAGATTAGCCCCATCTTACAGCTTCTCTACATCATAAGTAGAATATTAGCATAACAGCACACAGAAGATAAAGGGTAGCACACTTGAAAGTAACAGTATTAGAGCTACTTTGCATGCTAAAGACTCAGGCCAGGCATGGTGGGTCTACTCATTAGTTCACTTAGCACAAGTCATGTGTTTAGTCAGCTGTTGGAAGTCACAAGGGGAAAGAGACAAGTATACTTGTTCTTCCTGAAGTAGTACAGCAAGGAGGCCCTGATTATTTAAACAGGGAATATTCAAGTGACTCCACCCACTTTAACCTCAAATACAGCTACTAGAGCAGGGTACATTCACTCAGGTAGCCCGGCCCTAGAGGAAGCACAGCCCAGCTGCCATTTCTGTCAGACACTGCTAGTATCACCATGGCTTGTGAACATTGTACTTTAAAATGTAAAGGTGCCAAGCTTAAGTCTGAACCAACCTAGTACTGTAGCACAACCAGTTATATACCATTCTCCCCCAAGAGAGAACTCTTCACTCCCCAACCCCATTTTCTACTTGATACAGTAGTACTAAATGCAGAGTGACAGACAAAGAACAGAGTTGGCTGGACAGTGACAAGTACAGGAAGCTTTAAAGCCTCCAACTTAGCAATTGTCAAATAAAGATCAGTTTGCTTACAGTGGGGAAGACTTTGTTCTGTCATATGTTCTCAGTTTACATATAAAAAAAACGCTATACAAACATATCACAGCAGCTTTACTTGTCAGCTGGTATTTTTATTTTTGAAGAAGGCAATACTAAGGATTCCAGATTTGAGTCAAAGGATTTGAGAGTATTTGATAAGACTTACTCATTTAAATGCTGATGTTACCTCTCTTCAGATTACAAGGGCCTTTTTATAGCTATTCTACTACTAGGAAGAATTCCTCTACTTACAGAGGAGACAGCACAGTTGTCCTAAGTACAGTTATTAGATATTTCCATATTCATCAGCCCATATGACCCAGAGATTAATAACTTATCATTCACTTTATTACACATTCACAGCCAAAAGCACTTTTGACATCCAGTCTAATACTTCTCAAAACTGACTCAGGCTTTACACACACGGAGAGCTACTTTCGCAATAACTGCCAGTCCTTTCAGCCGCCTGCTCTTCTCTGTTGCTCCAAGGGCAACCTGCTCATCGTAGAAGCGCTGTCCACCGACCACCCAGGGCAGCACTGCCACCAGCTGCGCGCAGCGCTTGCCCGACGAGCAGGGCTCAGGACGCCTCTAGCCACCAGCTGCCCCCAGCCCTCTGGGCGTTTCGAGGGGAAGCGCCAGCAGAGCCACGCGCCACGCGCTCCTCTCCCTCCGAGAGGCCCCACAGCCGACTGAGACTTCGCCCCAGGGCGGGCTCCCGCGGGACTCCCGGCGGCGCGGCGCGGGGGCGGCGGCGCGCCCCGGCTCCATTGTTCGGGGAAGGGCGGCTGGGCCCAGCCCGGGGCGGCTTTGTCCCCCCGCGCGGCACGGCGACGTCAGTCGCCCCAGGGGCAGCCCGCCCGGGGCGGCCGAGGCAGCGCGGCGCCCGGCAGGGCAGGGCCGGGCCGGGCCCGGCCCGGCGCCGGCGGGGAGGGGCCCCGCGCGGCCCCCGGCACCGGGGCGGAGCCGCCTCCCCCCCCCCCCCCCCAACTAGGCCCCAGGCAGGCGGTGCGCAGGGAAGCCCCCCCGCCCGGTCGCGGCCCCCAGCCCCATCGCGGCCGGACTCACCGTGCTGCGTGTGGCCGCGGCGCCCGCCCGAGACTCGCTGCCTCCCCCCGATCGCCTCAGCTCGGCTTTAATGGGACCCAACCACCTCCCCGCTTTCACTTCCGCCTCCCCCGACAACTTCCGGTCACGGGGCCCACCCGGCGCCCGTGACGTCAACGCGCCGCCGCGGAGCCAACGGGAAGGGGGAAGGGCAACGGCGGCGGCCCAGCGCGTCACGTGACGGCAGGCTGGCGGCTGGCCGCCATGTTGGGCGGCCGAGGCCGGCGGGTGTCCCCGGCTGCGTAACGGCTCCCGCCAAATGGCGCCACCAGAGCCGGCGGGGCGCAGGGGGATGCGTCCGTTCCGTGGCGGTGCCGTGGCGGTGCCGTGGTGGCGGGGTGGGCGCTGGGGCATCTGACACACGAGGAGCGGCTGCGAGAGCTAGGGCCGTTCAGCCTGGGGAGGAGACAACTCAATGCGTATCAGTACTGGATGGGAGGGCGTCAAGAGGACGGGGCCAGGCCCGATCCAGTGGGGCCTGGTGGCAGGACGGGAGGCAGCGGGCACAAACTGAAACACGGGGAAACCCACCCGAACATAAGAAAGCGCTCCTTCGCTGCGAAGGTGACTGAGCGCTGGAACAGGTTGCCCAGAGGGTGTGGAGGCTCCATCCTTGGAGATGCTCAAAACCTGACTGGACATGGTCCTGGGCAACCTGCTCTAGGTGACCCTGCTTGAGCAGAGTGGTTGGACCTGGTGTCTCCAGAGGTCCCTGCCAACACCAACTATTCTGTGGAGTGAGTTAGTAGCAACGGCACAAAAAAAACCCTGTAAAATAAAATACAACAATTTAAGATGCATTCAGGTGCATTAATCAGGCAATAACCAGTGCCAAGATGAGCAATGAAGGCAAGATGCAATGAGGCTACATAAAGTAACTCCGTAGCACCTCAGAGTACGAGAGAAGCAGCATCCTGGTGGTACAAGAGCACTCCGTATTTTCTACTTGGCGTGTTGGCAGCAAGTTCATTTTATTATTCAGCACTTACTGAATATTCTATTGCATTCATCCAAGTCACGTGATTATTGTAGCTTTAGTTAGCCCATGAACTTGGGAACGCAGAGACTAAAGCAACCAAGGAAAAAAGTATTTTTAGAGCTAATTAAAGAGGTAAAAGTAATGAAGCCACTTATAGCTTCATTAAAAAAGGAAATCGCTTCTGAACAGTATACACCAGACAGTACTTTTAGCTCTGTGAGAGAGCTCTTTCTCTTTCCTCTTTATTCTGTTCTGAGACAATCTGCCACATAACATCAGGCAAATTGCTTGCCTTCTCTGCATTGGTAACACAGATTCCCTGTGTGTAACCTGGAAACAGTAATGCTTACCCCCAGAAAGATGCTGCAAGGTTTGATTCATTAATGCTTGCAAAGCAGTTTGAGATCAACAGAATTATGATGGCACAGCACAGCAAATTTTCTATTAAAATCCTTATAATCTGTTGGGCCTGGATTGAATCCCTTTACTATCTGTAGCAGAGAACACGGGGCATGTTATTTACAGCGTCCTACCTTAGAAAAGTCCAACAACGGTGACATAGGGACTGAGCCCGATTTGGAGTCTCTGTTGTCAAGGGAAGCCTCCACACTGACTGCTGTGGAAACCACCTCAGCTCCAAAGGGCAGCCCAGCCCAATCTAAATTCAAGCACACGTGTTCACGCTCTCCCTTCCTTATGCCAGCACTGATACTCATCTGACCCTGTGCTGAGTCACTTCGGCACTAAATCCGCAGATAACTAACACCAAAAGGAGCATGGATAATTTTTCTGCCAGCTTAGTGCACTGAACTGCCTCCATGCAGGCTGCAACTGAAGCAAGGGAATGTGTAGGTGAGGCAGGACACAGCCGCTGGTCCTTAGACTGGTTTAAGTTGTGGTGGAAATGCAGACTAAGGGAAGGCAATTGGGAGCCAGGGCTGCTGGGTTCTTCTCTTGTGAAGCTGGCAAGTTCGTTACTGCTTTTGTACCCTAATTTCTGTATCTGCAGGACTGTGTCACTCCCCTCACAAGAGAGGGGAGCCCATGACATCTGGTTTATTAATGCTTTTTAGGTGCTCCATTAGATGCAGAGAGCTGCAAAAGAACCTGTTATCAGTTAAAACAAGGACTTAACAAAAGAGGAAGAGCTTTGCTTGGTGAAGTGATAGAGAAAACCCTCGCAGAGGTGCATGACTTCTTTGGATGAAAAGGAAAATATCCTCTACACTGCCCATTGACGTGCTAGCAGCAGGTGGGGCAGAGCACTTAGTTGCCCCAGTCTGCGTATTTCCCTTAGCAGAAGACCCCTACATGCTGCGCTGTTATGAGCAGACATTAGTGTGAGTTACAGTGTTCCTCTGCTGTCTTTCCTAAAAGCTTCCTTTTTCCTTTCTTTTTACATGATATGAAAGCCAATTAAAAACCATGGGTGAAATTTCTTCCTTCTTCTCTAATACAGAGTGATCCTGGCACCAGTGTAAAACCTACATCTATTACATATTTTTATTATCCTGAGAATAACCTTGTGCCAAGCTCCTGTGTCACTTGCTAACATGACCAACAGCTGTGTCATGGAATAATTGCTCATGATTCCTCTCTGGGAATGCTGCATTTCCTCAGACTGATGAGGCAAGATCCTGCCTGCCTTGAAGTACATAGGAATCTTGGCACTCAGGAGGACCAATGTCAGCAGAGAGGTCCTTGCTATCCATGTAGGTCTCCCGTCTTTTGGCACAGATCACAGCTACATTCACAGTGGCAGACTGAAAGGGAAAAGACAATGGTAAGAAAGTGGTAAACAGACATACTGAGTGGTGGCTGCTGTGCTTCTGCCTGACTGTATTGACATGCATGTGCACACCTTCCCAGCAGAATAAACACGGCCTGGGAGAAACCAGTGCTGTGCAGTGAGCAGCCCAGCCCAGCCAGCCAGCACAACTAGTGTCAGTAGCCTGTGAAGAAAACAGTGTTTCTCATCTGACCACTTTCTTCATAATAGCAAAACCCAATGAAACTCCTTAAAAATGGATCAATTTAAAACCCAATGCCCATTGTCCCCAATCATTAACATCACTCTGAAGAAATTAATTCTCTCCCTTTGAGGGACACAAGTGAGTAGGTCCATAATTTTATACTTAACAGTCCTCAGACATTTACCAGTGTAGAAACCCCAAAATACTTCACACACACCCATCCCTCTAAACCAGGAAGTAAGAATATCTCCAGCTTTGATCTTGTTCCCTTTCTGACAAATAATCTCCATTTACTAATCTGCCTGATCCAGTTAGAGACAATAAAACATGATACGCCTTATACCATCTCTTTCCATGTCCTTTGACAGAAGTGGACCCTCCCTTTCTATTCCATAAAAAGACACTGTGAGCAGAAATAGCATGGACACAAAAACACCTGCTGGTTGCTAATGGAAGGGCCTGCAGAGAGGTCTGCAGAGATAACCTGCACAGAAGCTTAGCTGTAGTAGCTGCAAACCCTAGACATTAGCTGTGAACATCTGATGTTCCCAACGGTGCCTGCATTCCTAACGCACTCACCACCTTCCCATGGACACACAGCTACTCCACCTCTGACCATCTGTGACATTAAAAGTTGGAGTGAGCCTGCTCATTCCTCTGACACTTATCCAGCAAATTTCAGCTCCTCAGAGGCCTGCAGTCCCTCCCGCTCCTTGCTGGGCACACCCCCAGGATCTTTACTTGCCTGTGGAGCCTGGGAAATTTAGCACCAGCCCATCCTGACAGTAACTGCTCAATGAAAATCGTCTGTCCTGTGATCCTTGCTGTCCTCTCACAAATAGCTTTGAAATCCTTTCCTCTACCACCTCTGGCTTTCCAGACCAGCTTCCTCAAATTATCATTATAATGATCTAACTTACTAAAACAAAAAAGAGGAACTAAGATGCAGCAAGCATACAATATCTTGCTTTTGTACTCCAAGTTTTGTCACCCTTTGATTTACTCTTGTCTAAAGCAGGTTCACTCTGCCTCTGCTGGGATTTTGTTCATTAAAAATCTTCTGCTATTGCATGACCACCTATGCATTTCCACTGACAAGAGTAAAACTGTAGTCTTTTGCCTGCCCTCTTTTCTAATCCCTGCTTGCAGTACAAATACCACTCCATTAATCTATTAATGCTTTCACCTTTGCAATCCTCAGCTGATTTCTAAGCGTTACGGTAGCAGCAATACATGAAAATAAAAAGCTGGCTCTGGACAAGACTTGATCACCAGATGCCAACCATAGGAAGCAGTTGCAATCCCTTTATCTCATGGCAGGTCTCTGATCCGTGCTTCTGCTGATGGGTAGAGAACATGGCACAGATTGCAATGGATCACCAGCATCTGTATTCATTGATAAAAAACAGCTGCTGGAGGTTGAACACCTTAAAAACAAACCACTGATAAAATATGTAAGTACAGACATTGAAGTCTGAGATCCACACAATGGTTGGGGGCCTACCTGCAGTGTTGCAAAGCCTGACTCAAATACATCCCATCTTACCAGACAAAGGAGATGTGGGCACTGAAAGGAAATGGTTTAGGACTCCAAAAGGTTTCAGAGCTTCCCCTTGCTCAAAAGCAAGAGTCACAAAACGCTGCAGAGTTTTGATCCCTTTGTTACCAGGAGGAGATAATACTGGCACTTTCCCTTAGCTGGCCAGCTCACTCCCCGAAACGTGAGGGTCCAAGTCCCTCCCTTGGTCTGCCTTTGAATCATGGCCTCCTACGTGGAGGGATTCTGGTCACAGGACAATATGCTGCTCAGAGGGGACTTCCCCTTAGACAAGTGCTGGCAAGACAGGCCACAGAAACAACCACATCTTGCTGGGGCATGGTCTCAGATGGCCACCACACAGCTTTGCGCTTCTCTATTTGGCATCATCATAGTTACCTGGAACCTGCATTGGTGAAAGCCAAAGCCCTTAGAAAATTCACGTGTTACATGGTGTAGAGGTGCTTTAATGGTCAGGATTTTGGACTCGGGGCAGAGATATGCCTACATCCTATTTTTAACTCTAATCGCAAGAGGCTGTCACACAAAAGTGTGACCATCACACCTGAGTCCCCTGCAGGACTCGCAGCTGGCTTCCCCAGCACCGGAGGTTCTCCAGCAACAGCAACAACTTCCCACTTTTACAGCCAGTGCTAAATACCAGCTAATTAATTTTTACAGCTGCGTTGGAGGTATGCCGGATAATTTCTATGTTTGCTCTCAGTACACAAGTGGAGAAGATGATCCAGGGGATGAAGTAACTTCCCTGAGGCCACAGTGAGTCAGTTACTTTGTCACATCTAGGTCCCTTTAAATATGGACATTTCTGAAAGGTTTTTAACCATAGGAATTCTACAAAAATAGATACAGAGAGAAATGTACCTAGGCAGCACAGAGGCCTTTTGCAGAACTGGGCCTTCTTCTGGAACGAAGTTTTTGTTAGAGCAGCATGTTACCAAAGCAGTGGGTTCTGCAAGTGGTTTGTTACCTACCAGGCTCGGAAGCCTTAACAGTGGATGGCTGATGCCTGAGACCTCCCAGGTTATGACACTAGTGGGTTTGAAGTCATGGGGCCAGGGACAGGCTGATGTCCAGTGGTGCCTGGAATCCTCTGCGAGACACATGGGTTGTGCCGTGCCATCTGCCTGTACAGGGCGTTGTGCGATGGGGTGGCTTGGCCACGTGAGCATGGCAAACAGACAGTTTTGTGGGATAAGTGGACATGTCACACTGTTGTTATAGCCAGAAAGTGTCGTGGGACAGGAGCCTGGTGCCACGTGACCACTGCCAGTGGGATGCTTTATGGGACAGGTGACTCGCATGTTGCTTCTTTCTCAGCAGTGAGTCAATGCCAAAAGGTGTTTCAGGAGCAGGTTGGAGAGAGGTAGCTCTCCATGGGTGGGAACGAAACCGGCCACATGCACACTCTCCAGGACCTGCAGGTTGATCCTGTATGGGAAGGGCCAGGGGCTATCTGTGGAGAGGCCCAGGCAGCTCTCCTGGGACCCTCCCTGGAAAGGACACAGACACATCAAGCAGTGTGATTCACTCCTCAAATTCCAGCCATCTCTGTGCAAGCAGAGGGAAGCTGCGCTGTTGCCGTGGGGCGCTGCATATTGGCTTCAGATCTATCTGCCTCAACTGCTTCAAGTCACAGATTTTCACAATCTCCTCTTGTCTGCTCTAAGAGGAGAAGTAAATTCTGTATCAATGGCAACCATGAGAAGCATGTATAATTTTGTGCGAGTGTTTTTGAAGAGGGTGGTGAAGATACTCAGCCTTGAAGGATAAGAGTGTGTGGGCAGTGAGGTTTGCTTTGCTTTATCTTGGACAACACTTTTCAATGCCTGCTGTCTCAGCAGCTGCATTTTTGACCCCAGGGAGTTATGACTCAGTGTTTGCAAATCCCTGAGCCACCAAACTGAAGGTATGCCCCACAAAGGCCAATTGCCTAAATCTGAAATGGTTATAGGTGGGTGTTAAAGATTCAATTACTCTGTTTTAGTGCTCAGGACTGGTTCCAGGTCCCTGTCTGAATTTCTGGCAAATAGAAAACAGCACCTCTTACTTTGTTTAGATGTACAGGATCTCTGGATTTGTTTGCCTCAGTGAAGTCAGCAAATCTGAGAGCCATCAGGCTATGAAAGATGCAATATCCCATCTACATCAGAGCAACACCAGACTGAGGAACACGCACTCTGCCTGATCTGCTCTCCTGCCTCTGCCAAACTGCTACAGGCACTAAGGTCACCCCAACATCAGAGCTGGGGTGGCCTGCTGGGGCACAGGGCACCAGCTAAGGCACGGCCCTTCTCTCTTCCAGCCTGCTTTCTGGGTGACCTGTGCCAGGTTACATGCTCCACTGCCAGGCACCCTTTCTGTTAGACTGGATCCATTCACTAAGTGATACCTGTGTCTCAGAGAAAAGCAATACAAACACCACATCAGGCATTTCTTGGCAAGCAGGTCGGAGAGTTGCACATGAAGATCCTATTACCTGCCAGGAGAGAAAGGAGAAAGAAGAAATGATCTTTTATCCTCATGTTTCTTTTTTCCCTGACCATCAGTGCTTTTCTTATCAGGAAAGAGCGATTGCATTCATTGGTACAGACTGCTGCTGCTCACATGGGGTTAATGCTCCCCGCTTTGGGTCACACATCAAACAGCCTGCTGGCCCCCAGGGAGTCACCACCAACCATCTGGCAAGGCACAACCAGATCGTCTCTGGTGCGGGGCCACTGTAGACTGACACGTACACACACACTCCTAGGTCCATGAGCAGCTAGGCTTAGTCAGAGGCTTTCATCCACCCTGGCAGGAGAACGGGGGCTGCCTTTGCCAGAGAAGTCAGTCATGGCTGGTACTTTGCAGAGCACTGTCCAATGAAATCCCCATCTGTGGATTCAAAAACTGACCAAAGCTGTTTAGTAACCTGGCGAGAACTCTGCATTATTTCACAGCAAGCACCATGCAGTCATAAGGCCCCTGAAGGGAACAAGACACAGCAGGAGCTGCCAATCTGCAAACGACCCCGTCATTAGCAGGATCCTTAACTTCCCACTCTGTCCGTGGCAGATCCTGCAAAACTGGGGCCTTAAAGCTCCGGTTCAACACACACCCCGTGCACAATGGGCTCCCATGGTAAATACACCCGCAAGTGCTCTTCTTTCCAAGACGTTGCAGAGCCGCAGGGGAAGCCGCGGCCCGGCCGGGCCCCGCCGGCGGCGGCAGCGCCTTGCGCCAACAGCGCAGCGCGCGCTATTCGCCAACGGGCCGCGCAACGCTGCCGCGCCGCTCCCTGGCGGGGAGGGCGCCTGGGCGGCCCCTGGCGGCTGCGCGCGGCGGCGCAGGGGCACTGCAGCATAGGGTACAGGGGGTACCCTGCACGGTGGGGCTGAGCCGGGTAGGGGACACTGCAGGGTGGGGGTGAGTAGGGTAGGGGGAGCACGCGGGTTTCTCTCGGCTGCGCTTTCACTGCATTTGTCCCAGAGTTTTGGTGCCAAACGTGAGCCCAGCCAGGACATCCTCTTTGCATCCTCAGCCTCCTCCTGCAGAGCTGGAAGGACCGTGACCTCCCTGCCGGCCGGTGCTCTGTACCAGGCAGCGTTTGTCTTTTCGAACCGAGATTTGCATCCTGTCCTTATGCCTCCTCCAGCTTTGCAGACACCCATCCGCCAAAGGCATTTTCAAGCCAGGATGTAACGTGGAAGGGCCAGGTTACATTTTATAAGTGGTTTGACAGGGACACTGCACCCGGGTCCTGTCTACACTTGGAAGTATTCGACTAGCAGCCCCAACCAACCATAATTTTCTGACACAGTTAAACCAGCTCAGTTCCCTCTGTTCAAAACTGCTCTGATCCTGTAATAAAATCCAAACCCACCCAAACCAAAGCAGGGCTCCTCCTGTGGGCAATGCACCCACACTTTGTGTTGGCCTCAGGCTCTGTGTTAAAACCGTACCGGCCTAACAGATTTCTTCCATTTGCGGTCACCCAATGCCTGTCTGTAGCTATTTCCAATCACATTTCTAGTAAGCTTCAGAAACAGAGTTAAAACTACTTTTTATAGTGATGAATTGTCCTTCTTTCCGCAATGTTTTCCTCACAATTGCCACAATACCTGTAACACATTGGTCTCGCCCCCTTCCAAGACTAACGGCCACTCTGACATTTTCCTCCAGCAGGTTTTCCCCTGCTTCCCAGCGCTTTGTACAATCAGTTTCTCCACTTTCTGTGCACAACCAGTTTTCTCCAGTAGTTTTTCCGAGTCTCATGTCCTAACATGGGAAAAAAAGCAGATTTTTTTTAAAACCCAGGAAGAAGCGACTTTAAAGAAAGGTGAACGTCGTAAGGGAGCCTCTATCGCAGATTCCTAAAGCAGCTTAAGGACACCCCAGAGGAGCAGTCCTCAAGCTGGCAGTGCCCCTCCAGCACCGTCCCCGTGTGACGGCAGGACACGCTTCCAAGGCGGACGAACAAAGCGCAGCAACTGAGCACAAACCAGACCCCCAGGCCCACCGCTCCCCCTGCGGTCACAGGCGAGCCCAAACCAAGAATCACGGCGTGTTTTGCTTGGCAGAGGCTCAGCACAAGTTGTGCTGACTAGCTGAAAAATGAGGTTGTAAAAATAATGAAACTAGAAGACTTTTTTTTTCCAGCTGCTTTTTGAGGGTCTGATCCTCCCGGCCAAGTAAACTCTGCTGTCAGTCAGCCAGATCTTACCTGTGCTCTCGTGGCTCAGGATTTCAAAGCCTCGATGGTCCAGGACTGATGACGGGAAGAACGACCCTCGGCCTCCCACTGACAGCTCCAGAAAGCTGCCTCGGTTTTACATGCACAGCATTAAACAGTGAAACAACAGTCTAACCCAAAGCACTTATTTTTTTTTTCCTCAGTCATCACGACAGCCACATGCCTGGGAGTTTTTCAGGATCACGGTTAGATTTGTGGTAAAGCTACATCTGCAAGCTAAGGTGTTGCCAGGATGACTTGCACTGTCTGAGCCCATGCACAGACCTATTTAATAACCCCCACCCCTGATCTGGGCTCCTCAGAAAGCAAAACATCACAGTCTCTATATATTCCCGGTGTAACCTGCCTGCTGCTATGAGGCTCACACTGAGATCAATCCTGTTCCCTGCTGCTACAGGCTTTACTGTGCTCCTGTGGCCACAGCCAACCTGCTCCATAGGAAAACAACTTCCACTCCTCTCCTCATGAGAACAAATTGCTCTTAAAGATCACACAGCTCCGAGTTTGGCATCAGCCCTCTAAAAGCAGAAAAGCACGGGGTTTTTCCTCCGTTATGGTTCTGCCCATGGACCGTGCTGCTGGAGGCGTTTACGGGGCTGCTCTCATCCCGCAGCCCTGGCAGACGGCTGGGCTGGCACGGCTCCATCCCGGCCGCGTCTCTCCCGGGTGCACGGTGTCTCCATGGGTGACAGTCTCTGGGTGACACACTCTCCGGGTGACACGCTCTCCCCACAGCACGCTGTCTGCAGCAGGGACAGGGCCTGGTGTGCAGGCGGCAGTGGGGCTCTGCTCGCCTCTCCCAAGCTGCTCCCCAGCCTGCCCTCCCCCAGGGTGTCACTGCTGTTGAGGATCATTTCCAGTAGAGGGGGAATTAGAAAAAAAAAACACATAAGAAAAATAAGTGGCTCTGGACTCTTGGCTCGCACTGCTGCTTTGGATTACAGACGCGCTTGGCGGGACAGGCATCGTCAAGGCTTAATCCTGCTTTCCGTGAACCCCTTTGGGAGCAGGCCGGGGCGGCAGAGCCTCGTGGATGCGCAGCCCCAACCCCATCAATGCAAACAACCTGGCACAGAGGGCAAGCCGGCAGCCGGCCCGGCCGCTCGGCAGTGCCGTCCCCAGGCAGCGGGAACATGCAGCTGGCCTCCCACTGACCGCTTCGTCGGCACGTCGCCGGCTCCCCCCGCTCCCCGGCCTCCCGCTGCGTGCAGGCGCCCCGAGCGCGGCTCCCCGGGGCTGGGGCGAGAGGGCAGGATCCGGGCAGGCCCAGGGAGGCTGAGGATGCCGGAGCCACGCACACACCACAGCCTGGAGCAATTACATCGCAGCATCTGGAAAGGGCCTCGCATTACTTCTCATGTTTAAAACCAGCCTCTCCCTTCCTGCTCAAACGCAGCATGAGCTATGCACAGACGTAACCAGTAAACCCAGCCAGGGGCCTGTTTTTATGATGCTTTCTGTGAATACATTAACCAAACCCAGGCAAAAAGTTACAGCAGTCTGATAGCATTTTATACCTGCTCTGTGCAAGCTTAAATATCTATATAATGTGCAGGACAGCAGTGAGATGGGCCTGCAGAGCCAAACTCATCCCTGAAGCAAGAATCCTAACAGCAACAGCTTTTCAGCCTACAGATAAATCCAGACTATGCGGTAGGGCTGAAATCTTGGAGCAGACACTGCACAGGCTCAGAATGACTCAATTATTGCAATTAGAAACGGATCTGCACAAGGGGTTAGCGCCTGACAGCCTGATCCGGAGCTCGCCAGAGCCTGGGACAGGTCAGATGTCAGAGCCTCACATTCCCCAGCGAGCTCAGATCCAGGTTCTGGGCTGAACCCATCAGAGAGCCACCTTTAACCCTGCATGTAAAGAGCGAAGCCCAATTATCTCCAGGCACGAGGGGAATGCGCGTTTACTTCTTCTCCTCCCTTTGCCAGCAGAAATTGCCTGGAGGGCTAGAGGGGAAATAAAGGCTGGAGCTGTGCATGTTATTGCAGCCACAATCTGGAGTTCATTTACTCCCTGTGACACAGAGGCTGGGGTTGAAGGAAGGACAGTGACAGCCGCTCTTAGCAGAGGAGCTTTCCACAGTAAAAACAACCAGGCAGCAAACTGGAGGGAGTCCCCAGCTGCAGCACTGCTGGCCAACCTTAAATTAGAGCCAGCAGTCCTGTTCAGCCATGCGTGTTTTGCAGTCGTTTACCCCATAACCTGCCTACCCAGCTCTTGCGGCCCCAACCCTGGCTCTTCGGAGAACAGGGCCAAGACAAACACGCTTTTCCTGGAAAGCAGAGGGACCGGGAACGTTTCCCCAGCTGGAAGCACGAGGAGCTCATCCCCGAGCCCGTCTCCTGCTGCGCTGCTGGAAGATCGCCCTGCTGTCGCCCGAGACGCAGCGACAAAACAGCCCGCTCGCGCTAGGACCCGCTGGCAGGGCCGGCTGCCAGAGCCACACATCCAGCGCCTACATAAACCACAGTGAAAGCAAAGTCGTTTGTGAAGAAAACTTTCACGATAGGAATTGGGGGAACAGTGAGGGGGGAAAAACAGGAAGGCTCGTTAAGAGGTGATGCGGTTTTGAATGTAACACATCAGGATACATCCTACTTTATTGTGCCATTGCCTAGGGATTGCTCCACTCCAGATCCAAATTTTACAACATTTAGGAAATCCCCTTCCAATACTTGGCAATCTCAGCCCAATCCAGAGAGCTACTTTAATATCTTAATGTGAGTCACCAAAGAAGGATCCAGCCCTGAATCATGTTACACAAACATAAAAAGCCTGTTGTCCCACAGGGCTCCCAGGCAAAAGCCCTGCTCCAGCAGTCGTGGCAGACAACATCTGTTTCTTGCTTTCAGCTGCTTCAGATGTTTGGGAATAAAGTGTCAATCTCCTTCTCCCCACTGTCATGTGTTAAACCACTAACATTTTCCTTTCTCCACCTCTCTCTAAGTTAGTTCAGCCCCAGTTGCCAGCAGCATTTCTGCTCTGGCATCATCTAGATATTTATTATCAGTGTTTTTTAGCTTGGGGCCAAACCCCTGCCAGCAGCTCCCAGCCCCGTCTGCCCTCGGCACGCGGTGGCCTCATCCCACCCGTCAGGCAGCCGTCGTCCCGTGGTGGACAGCTTCTCCCGGGCCGTCAAACGGCAGAGTATTATCACAAGGCTTTAAAGTTTTGTCCTTTTGAAACTCCCGCTCCTAAGAAACAGCTTTTGCTAAAAATGAAAAAACAAAGCTTCTGGTTTGGGCAATGGCAGGAAAAGACAACTAGGAAACGCATGGACACCCTGAGCGCACAGAAGCCAAGGGCAAACACAGAGCACCCCAAATTATTTGTTACCCTCCCCCCTCTTCGGGCCATGCAGTGATTTTTAAAAGTGGGTCTGGCCACACGTAGCGAGGGCTGGGCTGCGCTGCCCAGGCAAGAAGGCCTGCGCGCCGCGGGGAGCGCAGGCAAGGCTGCGCATGTGGGGAGCCCGGCATCCCAGCGAAGGGACGGGCACTGCGTCCTGCTTTGGGGGCGCAAAGCCAGCCCCGGGGCTGGGGCATCGTGCCCCGCCGCACGGCCCCTCGCTCCCCCAGGGGGGAAGCTGCCGCCTCCGGCGCTCAGCCCCCTTGGCCACTGCCTTTCCACTCAGGCACTCGCGCGGCCGCCTTACTCCGCAGGGGGCCTCAGGCGCTGCCGGGCGCCGCCATCATGCGCCGCCTCCCCCGGCGGGCGCCGCCATCTTGTGCCCTCCCCGTGCAGCGCGGGCGCCGCCATCTTGTGCCCTCCCCGCGCGCTGTGTCGGCCATGGCGGGGCTGCTGTGCCGCCTGCTCCTGTGCCTGGCGGCCGCGCGGGCCGCCGCCGCCGACCTGCTGGCCGAGGAGGTGCGGCGCACCGTGGACCTCAGCACGCACCTGGCCAAGGTGTCGGCCGAGATCGGGCTGGCCAACGCGGCGGGGGGCACCGCCGCCTCCGCCTTCCTGCTGGCGCTGGAGCCCGGCCTGGAGCCCCACCTGGCCTACCTGGGCGTGCAGGTGAGCGCGGGGGGGCGGCGGGGCGCCCCCGGGTCCCGCCGCCCGCCGGCGTCCCGTTACGGACACGTCAGCGCAGCGCCGGGCCGGGCCGGGCCGGCGGAGAGCCCCGCGGGTGCGCCGCGCTTAGGGACACGTCGGCGCCGCGCCGCGCACCCCCGGGTCCCGCCGCCCGCCCGCCCGCGGGACACGTCGGCGCAGCGCCGTGCACCGGGCGCGGACGGGGCGGCCCAAACGGCGCTGCTGCCCGCTGTCCTTCAGCGGGGGCTGCGAGCAGCCGGGCGGAGGCTGCCGTTTGGGGCAACCAGGCGCCGCAGCCCTCGGCTAGCGGGCCCGGAGGACCGGCTTGCCAGCCTCGTCCTCCCCAAAAGACTTAAACGCAAGGGGTTTCCTCTGATCTCAGAGGTGTTTGCACTGATGTCCTCCTGGCTGGCCGGTCCGGTTCCCACGGCCCCCTCACGTCCCAGAAAACATACAACAGAAATCAAGAAAGTTGACCGAGGTTCGCACTTGCACAAGTGACAGTAGCTCTGCTGGTTTGGGAACCAGGCTAAGGAAGACTCGAAAGGGTTATCAGAAGTCCCCTTACCATCAGTTCTTGCACATCGACCAAATGGCAGTTTGCATTAATGAAAAAGATCATAAAAGGGTTGTATTTAAAATTCAGATAGTTCTCCATCAGCTAGTACTTACTGCGGGTGCATCCGCATAAAAGGATGTTGGGGGATATGTGGAGTTTGCCCCAGTCACGTTAGTGCTTTCAAACAGCAGCGCACTGACCAGTCTGTTCTTTTGGAACAGGTGAAGGGTGAGGAAGAGGAGGAGAACACCTTGGAAGTGAGAGAGACTAAAGTTAAAGGTAAAAGGTGAGTGTCACCCTCTAAGGGTCAGTACCTGGAGCTTGTGCATCTGCGTTGTACCATCTCCCTTAGAGTGGAGCAGAAATACAACCGCAGCCTGGCATACCTGGAGTCCTCTGTGTTTGAAAGGACCAAACTGTACTCAGACTGCACCCTGGGGTGCTGCAGGGCCAAGGAGCACAGCTCACCCGGGTAACCGAGCCCAATTCCTACAGCCCAGGAGGCCTCACTAGAAGTCATTTCTCTCCCTTAGATGCTCATTCCCTAGGAGATCGTCCATGTGGTTTTAGGTCTCTGCACTGAGCCAAACACCGGACAGACATAAGCAGCACATACCGCTTCTCACATCCACCCAAGACTGCTAGAGAGGGGAGAGGCCTGTGATAGACAGAGTCTCTCTTAAATGCTCCCTTCAGGGGGTTTGGCTGTGCTTAGTCTCCGTTACTGACAGGGGCAGTTCCCGGGGTCCTGGCTTCCCCCCATATCTTTCCTGCCTGAGTGCCTTAAATAACACCCTTTTCCTTCATTAAAAGACATCAGGTAAGACACACATTACAGCTACAGTTGTGCCATTCCCCATTGCTCCCTTCTGGGGCCTCAAACAATCTGCACTGGTAATTACAGAGATTATAAATGCTCTTTGGCCACATCCCCAGAGCAGCACTCTTATGTCTAATGTGGGGAATACCACTGCGTTGGATGCTGCAGCCCAGCGTGGGCCGGTTGCCTGCTGCAGAGAGAGGATGCTGTTTTTCACCCGATGCTTTGCCTGCCGAGCTTAGGATATTGTGTGCTTAAGATCGGGCAGGCAGGTGCTTTCTGAGCAATGAGAGCTGAGAAATAAAGGGTGCTTTTAAAGTGGATGTGGTGAAAATTCATTCCTTTCTTCAGTACTCCAGTCCAAAACCCTGCTGGTTTTCTGACCATACCTTGATTTTGGATCCTGTGGGTGCAAAAGTGATGTTGAGCTGAGAAGGAACAAACTTTGTGGAAACAGTTGCTTAAGATGTTGGTGATTTGCCTTCTTGGCATTTGCACATGCTTCCTCCAATTCAGATCATTATTTTCACCTAGAAAACAATGAAAAGGCCATGTCAAAGCATGCATTATAGATGCAGAACAGGGGAGCGGAATGTGTCACCATTTCCCTTCCAAAATGGGACCCAGGTGGCATTGCCAACCAAAGAGTGTAATTGTGCCTGAACACTGTTCACCCTCTGTTGCCCCCTGTACTGCTTCCCCAGTCCAGAGCAAGCACACCCTCTAGGACAAGACATCTGTAGGCCTCTGAGGGACAAATACAGCATGGGCCCAGTCATGCACCATGTATGTGATACAGAATCCCAGAAGGGCTCTCATCCACAGGGGATATCGCAGGGGGTGGATTTGGTTGCTCTCTCGGGGGAGATCTGACATTTATGACTTATCTGCTCTTCTCCCTTCCAGTGGAAAATTCTTCTCTGTGAAGCTGCCATCTCCTTTGGCACCAGGAGCCAAGGTCCGTGTATCTGTCGAAATGGTTTTCACGCACGTCCTGCAGCCGTACCCCACCCACATTACCCAGAGTGAGAAACAGTTTGTGGTCTTTGAAGGAAATCACTATTTCTACTCACCATACTTCACCAAGACCCAAACAACCCGGGTCAAATTGGCCTCTAGGAATGTGGAGAGCTACACCAAGCTGGGCAACCCTTCTCGCACAGAAGACATGATTGAATATGGCCCCTTCAAGGACATCCCTCCATACAGCCAGGTAAATACCCGTGCAAAGAGGCTGTGGCTTGGTGCTTTGCCGTAAGCATCTTGTAAACAAGGGACCTGCATCTCAAGAGGCTGGAGAATGGGAAGTGGAGGCTTTGGTGTAATGATCACAAATCTAGTCTGAATTAGTCTGCGTGCAGAATAGGAGCGCATGCTCCGAGAAGATGCTCCTAGTACAGACACAGTCACTGACTGCAGCCTGGAGTCTGTAAAATAAACTAAACCAACTCATGCATGGTTTGGGCAGAGGTATATTTGCAGTGGGAGATTCTGCTGGTGCAGCCCCAGTGGTCAAGAGACTGTGTCTCTAGGCTCTCTCACCACTATAACTCTGCCAGAGGTGCAGGGTGTTTGCCTGTGACTGTGTTACCTGGTGCTCTGTGGGAACTGGGCTGGGGTGACTCTTTCTGTCAACTAAGAGTCTGTAGCAAAGCCTTCTCTGCAGACAACTTCACCCTTCTACAGAGTCTATCAGGGAAGGTTCTCTGTGGGACATGGAGAATTGGGAAGGAAGTTATTCCTTAGTTTGTGGCTGGCTGATCATCTTTTCTCCTTGTTAGGACACCCTGAAGGTTCACTATGAAAATAACAGCCCATTCCTGACCATCACCAGCATGACCCGAGTCATCGAGGTTTCTCACTGGGGAAACATTGCAGTTGAAGAGACAGTTGATTTAAAGCATACAGGAGCAGTGCTGAAAGGGCCCTTCTCCAGATACGACTACCAGAGACAGCCAGACAGTGGGATCTCTTCTGTCAAGTCTTTTAAGGTTGACGTTTTGTGTCATTTGTCTTTACTGTGGTTTCCCCCTCTTGTATCCCCAGATAAAAATCCAGTTATCCTTTTCCCTTCCCTTTGGTGGCCATACCCAAGTAATATGGGAACATTAAAGCTCTAAAATATTTGCAGAGAAGGCCCATAACAGATAGGAATAGCTTATGGAGGTACAGGAGAAGGTACAGGTTCTAGGAAGTTACCTGCCTCATTGCATCTGTTGGCCAAACAGACTGCATAGACGAGGTCATGTAGTATCTCTCCACACTCCCACCCCTCCAATCTCAGGGACTCTCTAAAACCCTTAATCCCCTGTGCTGCTCTGCTTCCCTCTTTCCACTGTACAAGGGCCCTTTATTCTGTCCCCACTGTCTTATTTTCCCAGTTGCCCTCTCTGTTATAATCTTATCATGTTGAACAGTATTAATTAGAAACTCACCCATTCATTCCTTGATCATGAAGCAGTTGGAGAGTTAAAGCTGTAGCTCTCCTAGCCAGATGTGAAAGGTATTTTGTGTTTTCATCTCAGCTGAAACCTTTCTCGTTCCTTGAAGCCTCCAGGATTGATTGTTGTAATTCTCTAAGGTGGCAGAGCCAAACAGAAGTCTTGTTTTGCTGAGTGGAAAGCAGAAAGTTCAAGGAGTTAGGAGCAGTGGGCTGGAATGAATAGGGAATTGCTGTCCTGATGGGTGTGATGAGATCCCTTGCTGTCTGGGGTACTTGAAACTGGGCTGGAAAAAGTGCTGGATTCCCCCATTCACTTAGAGGCCAAGTGACTTGAGCACTGGCAGTCACTTCTGTGGCTGATTGCTTATAATAGCACAATTTTACCACTCAGTGCAAGTGATTAGCCATTTTGTGGTCTCTCACATGGGAATGCTGTTCTTGATGCTTAGCAGCTGTTACTGGTTTTGCCAGCTCCGCTGGAAATGATTCCTAGCCGATGCACTGAGTATTGCTTCTCTCCATGCAGACCATTCTCCCAGCTGCTGCTCAGGACGTGTATTACCGAGACGAAATTGGAAACATCTCCACCAGCCACCTCCTTGTCCTGGACGACTCCGTGGAGATGGAGATCCGGCCCCGCTTCCCCCTCTTTGGGGGTTGGAAGACTCATTACATCATTGGCTATAACCTGCCAAGCTACGAATACCTGTACAACCTTGGTGGGTGGCACAGGGGAAGGGAATAAGAAACCTTTTCCTTTGTGTTTAAGGGTGGTTGTAGTACAGTAAAGGACTCAAAACCACCTTATGCTGCACCGTAGCAACAACAGTTGCTAGCTATCGTTTCTAGAATATGCAAATCCATCTCTTTTCTGTGCTTACTTCAGGATTTTGTAGACATCTGATTAAAATACTTGAGTCAGCTGGTGCCCCCTGCTGTGTGATGTATCTGTCCCTAATTCTGCTCTTGTTTCTGTTAAGAGCTGAAGTTCAGAGTTGCCTCTCATTCTTTCACGAAGCATAACCTCTCTCTGGTTTGCCCTCTCTTAGGTGATCAGTATGCCCTGAAAATGAGATTTGTAGACCATGTTTTTGATGAGCAAGTTACAGACTCTCTGACTGTCAAGATCATCTTGCCAGAAGGTGCCAAGTAAGTGTCATTACTCCTGGCTTGTCACTGCAGAAGATGCTGTGTTAATGGCAATTCTCCTGCCTGCTCTAATGGCCTGAGGACAGTGAAACAAAACCACTGGCTGTGCAGATAGAGGAAACCTTGGAACACAACTTCGTTTCCTTCTAAAGGGTTGTTTAAACTGCATAATTGCCTTTGTGCTAGAGGCCACAGTTGACCAGCCAAGTTTCGAATTACATCATCTCAAACAGCAGAGAGTCATGTAGGACTATCTGGCTTTATCCATAGGAATATCCATGTGGACAGCCCTTATGAAATCAATCGCGCTTCAGATGAGCTTCACTACACGTATCTGGACACTTTTGGACGCCCAGTTATTGTGGCACACAAGAGCAATCTGGTGGAGCAGCACATTCAAGACATTGTGGTGAGTGTGGCCTCTGTTTGCATGGTTTGCCTGACCAGTTGGGCCTGCTGTTTTCATCAGCATGGTCAAAATGTCTGTGTCAGGTTTCTGAGATAAGTATCTCCTGGATCACATGGCCTGTTCCACTGCTGTCTGAGGGAGAAATTCTCTGCCATAGTAACATGGGTCACTGCTCAGTGTCTCAATCTTCTCTTCCAGGTTCATTACACCTTCAACAAAATCTTGATGCTGCAGGAGCCTCTGTTGGTGGTTGGAGCCTTTTACATCTTGTTCTTCACTGTGATCGTCTATGTGAGGCTGGATTTCTCCATCACTAAGGTGCTGTATGATGAAGAGCCCTTTGGGAGCATTAGTAGCTTACTCATCCAATATCTGGAAATTTTTTTTGCCGGTAGTTTTCCTCACTGAATGTTGCTGCTGCTAAGGTATCCATCTAGATGCTTAAATGGAGCCCTGTTTCTATCATACCTGAGTATTGATACTCCTCTGCAGGGTTTGAATTAGTGTGCTAAGGCTACTCTCAGTTTTGCCTTCTAGATAAAATCGATCCCTGAGAAGCAGAGCCTCTAGAGCCTGTCTGCAATTCTCCCTCTCCAGTGTTTTTTTGGGGGGTTTTTTTGTTTGTTTTTTTTTGTTTTTGAGCTATTTGCTAGGCTAGCCTGAGTGCTGAAAGGCACTTGTCTAGTCAGTCCTTGAACAAGATGCTTGTATCATTCACTTAATTGCTGTCAGTTGACTTAATTGCAAAGGGAGTAGTTTCCCTGATAGCCCTGTGCCAGATTGTAAACATGGCTTGAAGCGGATCAAGGATATTTGTCCTGATCTTCCATTCTCTCCTCTTGCAGGACCCAGCTGCTGAAGCTAGGATGAAGGTTGCCTGTATCACAGAGCAAGTGCTTACTTTGGTAAACAAGAGACTTGGGCTGTATCGTCACTTTGATGAAGCAGTGAATAAGTACAAGCAGTCACGGGACATCTCCACCCTGAACAGCGGCAAAAAATCTTTGGAGACAGAGCACAAGGCCCTGACAAGTGAAATAGGCTCTCTGCAGTCTAAACTGAAGACAGAAGGCTCTGACTTATGTGACAAAGTAAGAAACAATTTTTTTTTAAGCTCTGCTTCTCTTAGCTCTATTAAGTGTTCTAGGTCAGTTTTAATTTGTGGTTTAGTTTCTGCAGCCTGTGTCTTTTTAGTCCAGAAATTACTTTTTTTTTTGCCAGAAGGTGTGAAGATCCATTTGTTTTTTCTTTCTTTTTTTTTTTTTTCCTATTTGCTTTAATCTTGGCTATGCAGTCCTCTAAGGGCTTGTTGGTGAACAGCTGCTTGTCCTGTTTCTGAAACTTTCCTTAAACCAGATGCATAGGTACACTTTTGTAACAGTCCTGAAGCTTGTCTTTGAGCTCATGGCAGTGACATTTAGGCAAGAATGGAAACTATCAGCACATTATCTGTTCTGACTCTACCAATGACACCAGCCAAACCAAAATTTTCTGCCTAATCCTTTATTTTCTTGCACACATGAATTTGGTGCTGACAATTCTGATAACGTGATGGTCCTCAGGGGGGATTTTGCTGTACCATGTAGAAAGCTGTGACATGAGCATGCCCACTGTGCTCTCCACCTTCCACTATATTTCCACACCTACCTGGAACAGCCAGCTAACCCTAAGTGGGGGACATTTTAATCTCCAAGTTCCATTCAACCCACAGCCACCTTGCTTACTCTGTTAGTAGCTTGAGGAGTAGATCTGTCATTATGGACAGCAGCCCTCTTATTTCTCACACACCATTACATTCACTGCAAGAAGGACCCAGCTTCCAGCTATCATAGTTGTGATTTAGCTGAAAGCCTTTCAAAATCCATCAGTAACACTATTTAACAGTCATTGCACCTGTCTACTGCTGCTCCTGGTTTATCAGAGCCCCTTTATCTGTACTGCTTAATTATCCATTCACAAGTTGTTCCTCATGACATGAAAGAGAGAGGTGGCAGCTCAGGAGGTGATATTCAGGGACAGGAGATGTTCCCTCTTACCACTGATAGTGCTTTTTGGCCCAGCATTACTGTCTCTTCTGTTCCAGCTTCACTGTAGGGATGTTTTTTGACTCTTCTAATGTTCCCTTTGTTTCTCACTCCTGTCAGGTGAGTGAGATTCAGAAGCTCGATGGTCAAGTCAAGGAGCTCGTTCTGAAGTCCTCCGTTGAGGCAGAACGGCTGGTAGCAGGCAAGCTCAAGAAGGACACATACATTGAGAACGAGAAGATGCATGCCAACAAGCGCCAGGAGCTGGTCACCAAAATTGACAATATTCTTGATGCATTGTAACTCAGTGCATTAGTAACTGGGAGAAGGGGAGAGATGCAAAGGGAGATGAAAGGCTTGGGAGTGGACACACTTTGAGCCAAAACTAGTAATGCTCTTTCCCAGCAAAACTGGGGAAAAATTTGATGTGAAAAATGTCTGCAAGTATGTTTTGTTTTTAGATTCTTTCGTAGAGCCTGTCTGCTCAGCAACATCTGCTGTGCAAGGGACCATGATGTAATGCTGTTTGGATGGATAACAGGGTTTCTTGAGGTGAGACACAGCCAGGTTATAAAATAGTCTCCTGCTTTTGTTTTTCCCTGCATAGATGTGCTCTTGCTAAACGTTCACAAACGGCCAGTCTGAGCACAGACATGCTCATGGCAAACCTGAATGTCACGTCCAGAAAGAATAAAGACAATTTTGTTCTAAAGGCTTTGGAATAAAACAGCCGCTGCCCCTTGAACTTGAACAAAGCTGTGGGTGGGTAGGAAAGATCATGCCGCAGCAGGGAGGGTGAGAGCCAGCCTGCTCGGGTGTGCGCATGCCAGAGCGGCCCAGGAGCGCTGATCTCAGCGGTGCCCGGAACCAATGCGCGGCTGGCGCTGTTCCCCGGGGAGCAAAGTTCGGTCCCGGACCAGTTCCCCCACCGCTGTGCCTCCCACAGGCTGAAAGAGTCATGGGGACCGGGCACGGGGCCAGGGCCGCTTGCTGTGGCCGCCGGTGCCCCGCCAGCAGGCTGGGCCTGGCCGCAGGTGCCCTGCCAGTGGGCACTGTCGTGGTGGCACACAGCACATATGCAGCAGGAGGTGCCGTGGAGTGCGGGGGGGGGACGTGGTGCTCACAGGCCACGGGTTCGCGTCCTGCTCCCAGCGCTTTGCTGTGCCCCGGGGAGCCCTTCCAGGCCCCCGGCTTTAGGTGCATCCTGCCAGCAGCAGCATGGGCACCAGCAGAGAGCTGGGGCAGAGCTCTGCCACCCTAGAAGGCCCTGACCAGGGCAGAGGAGAAAGCTGAGCCCTCCTTCCAGAGTTGCCCGGGCACATACACTTTCAGAGCCATAGGGGGACATTACATCCTCCCAGCAATGAGGATGTTGCCCCTAGTTGCTGTAGCAGCAAAGTATGCTCATGCTAATGAGGAGAAGGCAGGTCACTGCTCAGGAGAGGCTTCTCAGGAGAGCCCTGGAGGAGCAGCAGGTGCTGATTCAGCTGGTGCTCTTAGTCCTGCACCCATTTCAAACAGGTCCTGCCTCAGGAGAAACACCACTGAAACTCTACTCTGCCGAGACCTCTCTGAGTGGGAGGAAGGGTTCACAACCACACACAGTTCCCCGATTATTTCAGTCTCATAAGATTTTGTTTCTGTGCACTGCTTCAGTGGACTGTTAAACAGCCCCTGTTCCACCCCAGGCCTGGCTGCAGGGTATGTCTTCCCTGCTGCCATTGCATGGCT
Organism: Dromaius novaehollandiae; assembly: GCF_036370855.1. Taxonomy (NCBI): domain Eukaryota; kingdom Metazoa; phylum Chordata; class Aves; order Casuariiformes; family Dromaiidae; genus Dromaius; species Dromaius novaehollandiae. Next base: position 12,797,637 of record NC_088109.1, read on the forward strand.
TATTTGTTTACCAAAGTGGTTTGAGATCCCAATACAGAAAAGAGCTAAATAGGTTGTTCGTCCCTCCACCTTTCTTGCTGATGCCCTTCCAAGCTGTGGGTTGAGGAGGCTGCCTGTGGTGGACATGTCCTCCAGAGCAGGGACAGTTCAGTTGAATGCAGCCCTCTGTAAGGCTCCACAGCGAGCCCCAGCCACCTGCAGATGGCAAGGGAAGTGCACTCGGCAAAAGATTTGGAGATTGCCTATGAACTGGGCCAGGGCACACCTAACCGCAGAGAGATCCAAGCCACTTCCACGCCTGCGAGTGCAAAGCCAGATGTGCCGGGGAGTGGAGGCGTGCCGAGGTGCCTGCACTGGCTCTGCGTGAGGCTTGGGGCAAACATAGCCACCAGCAGCCTGGTGCTGCCTGCGAGCCCCTTAGACCAGCACAAGCAGCAAAACACCTTCTAGCCCCTGTCTGGCCAGTCCTTCTGTCTCAGGTCCACGCAGCTGAGCCCTGTGTCACAGACATGCTGTCCGTGGTCTTTACGAGCCCTGCTCTCTGCAATGAGCCACAACCCTCCTGCTAAACCAACACTCATTTCTTTTCCTCTCCCAGGAGCTCTTCCTTTCCTGCTGGGCCAGGAACAAGGAGGATGGAAGTTTTTGGCACTCATTAAGAACATCAATAGATCCAGCCTCAGCTCCCAGCTGTTCCCAAAGGGTGGCTGTTGCATGGGGCCCTCGTGCTGGTGCCTGAGGAGGTGTTTGCTGTCAGGAGCATTTACTGTGTCAATTAAACAGCACATACCTGCCACCCTCATTAAAAGGCCATGGGCAGGCAGGGGCCAAGCAGTGAAGAAGGAGAGCCCCATGGCTTCACCACCTGCATGGTGACTGCACCCTACACCACTTTGAAGTCCTGCTTCCTCATCTCTAATTACCCAGAGCCTCACCCCACACCACACCGAGGAAACCTTGCAGCCTCTCCCTGCCCACTAGGCTTCCCCAGGCTGGGGCCATGGCCCCAGAGCCCCAGGCAAGCAGCCTGCCCAGCCTGGCACTGCCCTTCTCTGGCCCAAGACAGGTCCTGAGTGACAGGGGTACAAGCGCATTTGGCCAACTGTCTCTCAACCTGCCTGAGGTGACCTTGGCATTGCTGAGAGCCTGTAAAGCCTCTGAGACTGTTGCATATCTCTTGGGCAGCCAAATGCTTGTAGTAGGGCTGTTGCTGAGGGGTTAGGACCACCATCCTCAGCCCTCTTGGCCCCCTGCCCAGAGGGATGACTGTCACAGTCAGGCTTGTCCCCAAGCCTGGGGGCCTCACTGCCATCCCCAGTCACACAGCTCCTGGTCAAGGGCGGGGGGGACACCTAGGGGGTCCCCTCCCAGACAGGGCAGGGAAAGCCAGATCATGCAGAGCCCCCAAGGCACTGCAGGCCCCTCTGCTCCCCACACCACGGTGGCAATTCCATTGTGGTCTAGATAAAGAGGTAAAAGAGGCCCTGTTCCAGCTGCAGCTGGGATGCAGGGTGCCCTGGGCAAGAAGCACAGCACCTCAAACTTAATCAGGTGCCTGTCTCAAGCATTATAGGAACTGCAGGAGATCCAGTCAACCCAACAACTCAACTTTTTGTTTTTGCTGTATCAAGGAAGCGCAAAATCTTTTCAGGCTTTTCTGGGAGGCTTTTCTCTTTTGCAGAGAATGCAGACAGTATGAAAACCCTTTGACCACACAGCTTCCAAAAGTGGGTTTGTTAGTTGGGAGTGTTTTGATGACAGGTATCTGACTAGGTTGTCTTGCAAGTACCAGCTCCCTCCCATCCCCATAATGCCCCTTGCAAAGGGGTGGGCAAGTAGGCGCCTTGCCTAGACCCACTGGTGTCCCCAGCCTCTCTGATCTCTGCTGAGATGCTGTTGGGGGCCCTGAAACAATGAGCCCTGCCTGAACAGGGGGTGGACAAAAAAAAAAAAAAAAAAAGCAACAAATCAAACAAATTGTCATTAATCCATGGGAGCAAAACATACATGAGACACAGGGTGGTCCTGGGGGCACCTGAGGCCAGCTGGGGGTTTCCTACTGCATTTGGGGTGATGCAGGCATGTCCAGGAGAGGAGAAGGGATCAAACCGCTGATCCCAGAGACACCCTTAATTTCCAGCTCCCCCTTACAGGGGAAAGGCAGCGCCACACTTTTGCATTCCCCCTCTGCCCCGCTTCCCTGGCAGCCCCATGCCCTGCAGAGGTGGCTGTAGCAGTACAGTGGTGCCCTTAGTGCCCTCCACATCAAAGCCCACAGGCAGGGTGGTGCATTGCTATATCTTCCCCTCCTTGTCCCAAAGGGTGGATTGATTAGTGCTGGGGCTCAGCATTCGCAGCTGCCAGGCTTCAGATCCTGCTCATTAATGGAAGCCATGGCTGCAGAGACAGCAGCTTTAAATAGGAGGGATGAATGCAGACAGCCCCAGCAAGAAAGGCCTCTGGTCTCCAAGGAGAGCTGCCCCATTTCCAGAGGCTGAGGATAAAACAGCCACAGCAAGAAGAGAGCCTTTGCTCCTCTCCTCGCAGGCTCCTTTCTGCCACCCTCCCCAGGGTAACCACGGCCTCCTGCTCCATGCAAATCTAGCCCATCCGCTGCTGGGCCAGCTCACAAGCAGGGAAAGGCAACTCAGGGCAAGTGGCCCAGCAGCATCTCTGCTCTGAAGCTTGGCATGGGTCCTGGGCACAGACAGGAGACCCTCGGGGCAGGTGGGCTCTGGCTCTACACCCCTGTGCCCAACCTTAGGTGAACCATACGGATGCACTGATGCAGCCATTAATACAACATGCTTTTCAATTGAATTATGAAATAGGCTGGAAACACACATGCTGTGACAACCCCAGGGAGAATTTTGTCCCCAGCAGGGTCCCTAAGCCTTGTGCCTGCTCCCCTGCACTCACAGTCTCCAGGGCTACAGGGGAGTCACAGCAAGGAGGCACCCCCCATCCCAAAGCACACAGCCCTCCCTGCTGAGTCTTTTTAACCTGTGACAACAGCCCACAGCAACAGATGCATTGAGGAACCCCCTCCGCAAACACACAGCAACAGAGTGACCCAGAAACCAGAGCACTTTCTGGATTCCTGCAAATTTACTCCTGAAAATAAACTAAAAAAGGAAGAAGAAACAAATACAGCACCTACCAGGAACTCAGAGTCTGCAGGAGCTGGGAAGAGCCAGAGCAACAGCAGCTGATGGCAGCAAATGGATCAATTAAGGCTGCAGCTGCCTGTCTCTGCCAAATTTAAAGGGGGGCAGCTGCCAACCCTAGAGGGGAGAGAAGGGGTTACTTTGCTTTTCAGGAGAGTTATCTAATATGGCAAACACCTGGGCTGTGTTTGCTTGAGGGCTTAGTGTGGGAAGCTGTGCAGAACTGTGTACTCCAGGATGCCTGTCCCTGCCAAAGAGCAGTGAACACCCCCTCCATGGGAGGCCCGCACCAGCGGCTCCTGCCTCTGGAGCCTCTCTGACTGCTACAACAGTCCCCACTGCATGTACGTCCCTGGCCCGTGGGCTCCTCACCCCAGCAGTTGGCTGTTTCCAGGTCTCCCTTAGAAATGCAGGTGGCCTGTGGTCAGCCCATGCATGTCGAGCATGAGTCTGCCTTCGTCTTCCATGTCTCAAGGTGTCTGCTCTCCGACAGAGAGCCCCGCTGCCGGGAGGCCACCTCAGCAGACAGCACAGGAAAATGAGGGGCCTTTGGTTTGCTTGGAAAGTTCCCCTGCCACATGGCTTGGGAAGATGTTTTATTCTGCCTTGGCTCTCACAGGGAGACGTTACAATTTCCCCGAAGAAAACTATGTGTGGGACATTTCCAGTCATGTGTTGACAGTCTTCAAGCTTAAGCTGAGCAAGGAACCAACATTTCAGTGTCTCTCCCCTTGCCATATGCCTTAGCTCTCTCTAGGAACAGAAAGAAATGCAGGCTTTTAAATTAAGTAGCTGAGTGGCTATTGAAAGCTCCCTAACCTGCTACCAGCCTCTCATGCCCTTGAAGCGGAGTGGAGCAGCCCTGCTCAGTTCCCTCCTATCGCCAGATTCACCCACCACCCCCACAGCAGATTTGGGACCATTTCTTCCCATGCTACCCCCTCCATAGACACAGGCTGCCTGCCCCATCCCTGGGCTTGCTGTGGGAGCCCAGACCCTTCTTCCCAAATGTCAGAGCAGATGTGACCAAACTCTGCCCCAGGGATTGCTCGCACTTGCATAGCATGGCGTGGGAACTGGCAAGCAGGCAGTAGATCAGCAGAGATGAGATGACAAGTCCCAGCAGGAAGGGCTTCCCCTCGACCCAGGAGAGCTGCCTTGAAGGGATCAGGCCTTGTTTGCATGTTCAGACCACTGCTTACCCGCCAGAGGATGCTGATGGGGAGCAAATCCGTCTGAGAGCTCAGCCCCACACATTCCTGGCTGGGAGAGAGAGGCAAAAACCCCACAGAAAATTGTCAAGGATAATTCCTAAGAGAGACGGAGTAAAGCCCAGGAAATCCCAGAGATCGAGGCAGGGCTGCTTCTGGGCTTCTGGCTGGCAACATCTCCAGTGAAGAAGCTGCTGCTGCATCTCAGCGTGTGGAGTCCTTTCCCCTCTGCTGTCTCTGACTCACCCTGCCCACGTCCCACCCTGAACAACCCACCTCCTCCCTTCCCAGACTAGGGACAAGCCGTCTCTCCCAGGACTTGCTGTACCTGTCACAGCAGCTTTTTCCAGGGACCCTTCCCCCTCTCAGTGCTGGTGAAAGAGGAGGGTGGCTGGCGAAGGCCCTGCTCTGAAGGGCTGTGCTGGGGAAGGAGGAGGATCGTGTCACGGCCTTGAAGGGCAAGAATCGTTCCCCCAGCAGCGCTGCCAGACCTGGGAGCTGTAAAAGCAGACAGCAAAATCCTCAGATGTGTGCCCGAGCGACAGCGTGTGGGGCAGGCAGCTGCCGGCAGCTCCTCCAAGGGCACAGGCAGCAGTTGTCAGGGCATTGCAGGAGAGCGGCCACATCCCTCCACAGCTCCCTCTGAAGGTCGCTGCTGCTCCTTTCCCCACAGAGCACCTGGACTAGGAGGCCGGAGGGGACATCCCTGCCCTGTTGGCCTGCCTGAGGGATCCTGGCTGGACAGAGATGGGCTGGAAAGGAAGGCAGCTATCCACCTCCCCCCATCCTTCCCCTCGTCTCTGGGGACTCGAGGGGATCTGACTTCAAAACCTCTCTTATGGCTGGGTTTTACAAACCCAGAACGCACCCAAGGAGGTTTCAAAGGACCCAAATGGTTGGTCTCCCTGCTCTGTCCTGAGCAACAAGTAAAGAAATTGCCCCTTTCCAGATGCCTGTCCCAAGGTGCTCACTGAGGACGGACACCCCAGGAAGGAGTCCATGCAGGCAGCATGCAGCCCAGCAGGGTCCCCATCAGCAGAGCCATAAGGGAACTCAGTCGCTCCTCCATGCAGCTCAGGTTGCACCTGCCTTCCTCCTGCAGCTGCTGCACCCTTGCAGCCGGTGTCACTGTGCTGGCCTCCACCACCAGGGTCAGTCCAGCAGGTCTGGCCAGGGAAGGGCTGGCCTTCCTGGGACCATTTCTGGCTTGCTTCAGGATCAGCCAGAACTCCAGCTGTTCCTTCCAAGGATATTCTTTATTTCTTCCAGGCTTGGCTGCTCATCCAGCTTTGCAGATTGGATCCAGCAGGTTCCCAAAGCACCACAGCCAGCTTTGGGTGGTGGAGATGACACCGCCACCAAGAAATCCAAGCACAAGGACTCCTCTTTCCTTCAGTTGGGGCTGTCTAACCCAACACCTGTGTGCTCCAGTAATAGCAGGAAGAAGCCCAGGCAGAGACTCTGGCACATGGAGAAGACAATCTCCATCCTCCTGCTGCCTCCAAAACCAGACTGACCTCCGAGAAAGGGCTCAGAGCTGCAACGCAGCTAGGTTTCTCGGTCTCTGCTGCTGTGCACAGAAGCTTTCCTGGGCTAGGAATTTCACCTGTGGTCTTGTTCAGAAAAATTGCCTGGAGAGGCTGTGAGTAGTTGGGAGGCATCCGTCAGGGGAATTGCAGAGCAGCAGAAGGAAAAGGAAAAGGAAGGCTCTGATAAAGGAACACTTCAGACCCTCCAGCAGATTAACATCTCATGGGTAATTAAAGCTGAGCCCCGCTGGGACTCTGTGATTTGTGTTTCTCCTGTGCAGAGTCTGGAACCAAAAGGTCGGAAGGGTTGAAATCTGCCCCCATGGGAAGGGGAACAAAATGAAGAAAGAAAGAGAAAAGTAGAAGGAAAGGGAAACTACACACATGCAAGATTGGCTGGCAAGCACAAGCAGCCAGGGTTTCTTGTCCCTAGCTCAGCACGACCTGCATTGCGCTGGGTGGGAGGCTGCTAGGCCAGCGCTGGTCCTGTGCCACGGCTGCACCCCCCTGCTCCCGCCTGCCCGCTGGGCACGTTGCTGTGTGTCTTCGCACCGGGGCCTGGCTCCTTCCTACCCACACCCTAACTGTGGCCTCCATCCCAGGGGTCCCACAAGCCAAAGAACAGCTTCTTCCTCTTCAACTTCTCAGTTACAGTCCTCTGAGGGAAACTGCAGAACTAAAGCCAGCCCAGGAGGTCAAATCCATCCTCCACTGGATGCTTAAATTCAAAGACTTGAGAGAGATGCAGGTTTTATAGTCCGGTGCATTATAATTCCTGTCCATCCCCACCACCAGCCTGAGCCAGCCCCTACATCTATGTCCCATGGGTGGCAATTGCTCAGCTCTGCCTCTGAGCTAAGGACCCTCTCTCCTCCCCTTATATTAACATTTCCCCTCACTCCTCAGGGACCAACCATTTTTTTTTTCCTACTTGTCCAAGCAAGAAACATCACCAGGCTTAACTCAGAGCAAATTCTTCTGGGCCCCTGCACGTGGAGGGGTCATCGCCTGCTTTCCTCCATCTGTTCGCCCAACATCCCCACAGCACTCCATCCCTGCGTCTGCTTTCAAGTCTCGCATGTCGCTCGCCCGTGGCAGCGCTACGGCACCTGCAGGTACCCAGAGCACGATTTGCCACAGGCTGTGTGCTGGCGGTCCCTGCCTGGAGCCGGCGTGGTACCCCAGCCCCGTAACACATCTCACAGCCGCAGATACCCACCACAGCTTGCAGATGGACAATTCCCCCCCGCTCCCCGCCAGCATGGCTACTGCTCTTTTTAAACCATTTCCCGCCGCGGCCGGCCCCCAGTCTCCCCAGTATAGCTGCCCAGCACCATCTAGTGGCCACAGACGAGCCACCTGGGAGGTACCATGGCCGGTGGCTGATTTGGGGTGCCCAGGGCGTCCCCGGCCGCTCTCGGCTGGGCGTTGGGAGCTGCTGGGCTGTCGGGTGAACCTGCGCAGGGCAACCATGTGCGGCCTCGGGGCCTGGCGGAGATCGTGGTGGGGTGCTGTCCCGGCTGGCGGCATCGCAGGGTGCGTCGAGGGCGGCCGCCGCGTGCCCAGGGAGCGGTGGGTACCACGTGGCCGCCACCGCCGCTGTCCCCAGTGCGGCATGTGCGCTCGGCCAGCCCCGAGCCGAGGGAGGGCAGCGGGGACGCCCCGCTGGGTGGCAGGCCCCATAGAGGCCTGGCCGGGGGCGCTGAGGCCTCGGTGGCCGTCGCTGTGCCGCCTGGCCGGCCTCCTCCAGCGGGCTGGGGTGAGCAGGGCCACACACGGGGCCTTCGGCCTCCCCGCCGTGCCGCCCCCGCCACCACTAGGGGCCGACACCGGCCCGCCGCCGCCATGCCGCCATGGTGGCCGCCTGGCCTGCTGCTGCCATGCCGCCGCCATCCCGGCCCGCCGCTGCCGCCGCCGCTTGGGGGACCCATTGCCGCGCCGCCGTGCAGGCCGGCCCCGCTGAAGGCCGGTGGCGGGCAGCCTGTTTTTTCATTCCTCTCTCTCTCTCTCTCCCCTCGTCCAATTTGTCTTCGAGGCTGACACCAGCGAAAACCCCAAATGACAGCGCCTGCCCTGCACGGTTTTACCACAGTATCCTGAAAAAGGCATCTGGCGAGCTGATAGTGCAGGGGGGCTCCGGGCTGGAGCCTCTGCCGGAAGCGGCGGCCTGGCAGCGGTTGAGGACCCGACGCCTCAGCCGGGCCAGCAAACAGGAAACTTCCCCGCAGCTCCGGGAGCCGCTCCGGGGCCGCCCCGCGCGCCCGGGCACTGCCGGCGCTGCCCGCCCCACTGGGGCAGCCGTGGGCCCGCCGGGGCCATTCGAGGCTGGGCCCCCGTCGAGCCAGTGCAGCGCCTGCTCCTCCACGGGGCGGCTGCGGCCCCTGCACCTCCGCGCCGAGCGGCTCGGGAAGCTCAGGCGAGGCGTCGCGCCGTGGTCTGCTCGGCCCCCGCGGGATGCGGCTGCCTCGTGCGACCGTCGGGTGGGCGCATGGCGGCAGAGCAGGGCCGGGAGTGCAGAGCACCGCCTGGCCAGCAGGGACGCGGCTGGGTCCCCTGCGCAACCGCCGAAAGCCGACCGGCACCAGGAGCGGCCTGGGGAGGTGTTTAGCGCAGCACAGGGTGTTTAAAGGAGAGCGACCCCCCCTCCCGAGGCCGTCTGGAGCGCAGAGGTGGCCAGGGGAAAAGGCAGGAGCCGCGCCGCGTGCCGCTCCGGGACCCCTCTGCGGGAAGGGCAGAGGTGGGCCTGGGCGCGCAGGCGCTGCCCTGCTCCGCCAGCCCTCCCACTCTTGGACGGGCCCAAGCAGGGGTTTCCAGGGCCTGGAGCCCAGCCCAAACCTGGGCTCACAGCATATCGTCCCAGGCGCAGTCCCTGGGCTCGCTGCCCCGAGAGCAGCACCACGGCACACACCGCGTGAAGCGGGAGAGGGAGGGTGGCGTTCAGCATCTCTCCTGTGAACCTGGTCTGCAGTTGCTGAAAGGGTCGGGTGAAGGGAGCAGCGATGAGGAGCTCAGGGCCACCCCCCCAGCTGCATCGCTGCTCCTAAAAGCAGGGCTGCTGTCCTGAGCCAGGGCCAGCCTGCCCATTTTGTGCTTGGGGTGGGGATCACAGAAAACCTGCCACCAAAACCCCTGGGTGGATTTTCCTCCAAAGCACGTTTCCCAGCTGGTGCCCAGCTCCAGCACCCGTCATGGTGAGAGCATGGAGCGAAGGCTTCCCGGCAAGTCTGGCTGCAGATGGGGACTTCATCTGGCAGCCCCGGGGCTGGGCACCAGACGCACAACCTTCCTCTCCCTGCTACAGTAGGGGACTGATCCCTGTCTCCTCTACCTCTGGTCTTTGCACCCCGGTACGGGCTAGAACAAGCCCTCGGCTAGCCGTTGGGAGCACCGCTCTGCTCCTTGCCCTGCACGGCTCGGCACCGCGGGCAGCCGAGACTGTGCTTTCTTGCTGCTAAGGGGCCTGATGTTTACGCTGACGCGCTTTTACTGTAACGTTTGGTACCAGAAGGAGATAGCACAAGCATTCAGAGGGGCCTGAGGAAAATGATTTGGAGAAGAAAGTGCTGAAAGAGCAAAGCCACATGTCATGGGTGAGCTACAGGTATCAGGGAGAAGGAGCAAGTGAGTACCCGCACTTGGGGAGGCAATTTAGGTGCTTAAAACTAAGGAAGGAATTTCGGAACCAGAGCATCAGAGAAAGCACCCTCCCAGAGCTCACGGGAGCGTCCTGGAGAAGATGGTCCCTGGTATCAGGGGCTAGTGGTTAGGGTATATAAAACCTGACTTGTTTGAAAAGGAGCTGGCAGGACAGAGCTGGGCACAGCTGGAGCACATAGCATTTTCCAGATAAATCATAGAGCAGAGCTGAGAAATGGGAGAGGGTATTCACCTTTTTCCCCATGACTGAAGTACTCCCACGGCCCTGAGTGAGGGAGACAGCCCTGCTGGCATAAACAACACAGGCTACTGACCTCCAGCGGGCAGCTGGATGCAAAAGCCTCTTTGCTTTACTTTAGCAAGTACCTGCCTCCCTGCCAACAGCCCGAGTATGTCCCTGTGAAGGGCACAGCATTCCCACGGGACACAGTGAGTGAAAGGTGTGAGAACCAGCCTGCTCATCCTGCAGCAGCCCGCATGGGCTCAGCCCTGCAGGAACCAGGAGCCCAGATGAGAAAGGATGAATACAGGTGGCACCATGGGTTTTAGGGCCTCATTCATACTAGCGAAAGCCATGTCAGACACAGGCATCCCACAGGTTGGGTGAAGTTTCACAAGTAACGTTTCAGCAGCAATATCGATGTACTCTGCCCCTCTCCCTCCTCACCCTGCTCCTGCTGGTTCCTGGGCCCGCAGTGCCCCCTGCCTTTGCCAAGACGTCCCAGACCAGCTCTGCCCACAAAGGCCTGGATTAGCCTTGGGAAGGGAGATCCCTGCGCCAGAGGAGCAGAGCAGGCAGGAGCTTCTGTCACCTTTGAGGTCTCAGGCATCCCAGTCACGGGGTGCCTCTGCAGGGCAGCTTTGTGAACAGCGACCGAATCTCAGCTCCATCCAGACGTCCCTGCTTCCACTTGGAGAGGAATGATCTCTTGCATGCTGCCAGGATGGGAGATCTACTGGAGGGCAGCACTGAAACTGGCTGTCCTCACTGTCTGCGAATGATTTGCAAGTGGACTTTGATTTTTTACGCCTCTGTTCAGCATCCCTACTTGTTCAACAAATGCATCATAGGAACAAATGCAGGCTGAGACCAGGCAGGGAACCAGCAAGGCACTGTTCAATCACTCCTCTCTTAATTGCATCCTAGAAGATTTCATTGCTTATAAAATATGAATTGCACTGACTTTGTGTCTTGGACTGTGCCTGCTCTCACACTAGCACTGGCCAACTTCAGCTTCACAGGAGAAAGCATTTCCTTTGCAAGAGCTCGGTCAGCACATGAATATGTGTGTGCAGCCGGCCCATCCATCAACTCCACTGCAAACCAGCAAAGAAGGGAGAAGGAAACCAAACTGGAAAGGGGCTGAGATGGAAAATGCCTCCCACTGACTTCACCCAGGCCAGGGAGGGAGGAGAGGGAGGGGAGGGTGTTATTTTTTCCCCCTCCTTCTCCTTGGTGCAGCAGACGACAAGGGGTTGTAGCTGCTCAGGGGATGCCGTGTGTAAAACAGGCCTCCGTATCGCACACGTACGCAACAGTCAGCTGATACCCAAGGATCTCAAAATGGGCAATGTGGCTACTCCCTGCCAATGCTCCCAAGCGGGGGGCACCCGTCTCCCCCATAGCGACAAGGGTGTTACTGCTCCCTGCTGCTCCCCAGGATGCAACCTTGCCCCTGTGGCAGGGGTTCCCTGCTCGGGACCCTGGGGACGCAGTGAGGCTGGCAGCCACCAGGTGTCCCTGCAAGCCCACACTTGTCCTTCGCCAGGGCCACCGGGCTGGGGACCGGGGCTGGCGCACAGAAACCGGGGGACTGCAGACCTCACCAGGCACCAGGGTGTCCTTGCCTACCCCCCCCAGTTTCCGTCAGTTCTGGCTGGGTTTTGAGCTGTTTTACCAGCTGGGCTGGGTTAGCACAGAGCCAAAACCTGTCCTCCCCATGGGCAGCGAGGAAAAGGGATGTGGGGCAGAAGCATGGAGAAGGTGCGAACAGGACTAAGCACAGAGGACCCTGCAGACATGACCCCAGCCAGACCCCAGATCCTGGGGCTAGTTAAGTCCCGGGTTAAGGCCTCCTGTTCTTTGACTTAACCTGGTGAGACTTTTATTTGGAAAGTGGTTTTGGTTTGGAGGGGTTTTGAGGAGCTGGAGGCACCCTTGGGAGAGACAGGCAGAGTGGGAAAGAGCCCTGGGCACAGAGAGGGACACAGAAGGAGAGGAAGGGAGAGGTGCACTGATGGCCAGGTAGGTGCATGGCTTGCCTCACCCAGGTGGTCAAGACAGTGGGACCCATCAGATGTGCACGTTGCCCTCAGGCTAGCTGGTGTCTCACCTGGCCAGCCACAGAGGCTGTGTGGTGCCTTGGTTTAGCTTCAGTCTAGCCTTGTCCCAGTGATGAGTTGTGCTGTAAACTGTGGAGGACAGGGAGCATAAAGCAGGGCCGCTGGAGGTGGATGCAAGCCCCGATACCTGGGTAGGGTCACTGCTGTGGTGCCCAGACCCCTCTAAAGGGAAGGAGAGAAACTCCAGGAGAGGGAGACCAGAGCAGGTGAGGAAGGACAGCTGGAGAGAAAAGTGCTGCTGCACTCACTGGAGATGATGGAGTCAGAGGCGCCTCCGGGAGGATCCTGCACCTGCACGGCAGGAAGCTGCAGGTCCTGCAGAAGCTGGGGTGATACCAGAGGATGCTGGATACCAGAGACGATGTAGGAGACACTGGACGACCAGGCTTCTCTAGAAGTGCACATGAGGCCAGAGCAGCTGATAGCAATAACAAGGGCAGTTTGTTACTGCAAAGCACCTTGCTGCAGGCAGGAGCTCTCCCACCACGCCTGAGCTCAGGTGGTGGGAACAGCTAAGCAGCAGCCAGGGAGTCCCCAGAAAACCTGGCCTGGGCAGGGACCCACAGCAGAGATCGTGGCAGCGATCAGGCAACAAGCGCTGCTAACGGCGTTGCTGGGGCCGCTCCGAAGGGCCAGGTCCCCCACCTGCAGGGACGGGGGTGTTTGTGGCACAGGCAGTGGCAAGGACGACACACGCTTTGGAGAAACCCTTCGTCCCCTCTTTCTCCCTCCGAAGGCTGCAGGGGCGGATGCGGATCTGCAGATGCAGCAATGCCGGGAAAAGCAGCATCTGCCCCCTCGGCCCCCCCAGCGCGTTCCAGTATCTGTCTGAGTGCTGTCCGCCCGAGTTTCCTCCCCTTTGACAATCAGACATTAATCTCCCCCGCGCCGCTGTCCTGGGCACGTTCATTTTTATCACAGTTCCGTTAGTGCCCGGCTGAGCTTTCCGGGGCCCTGCACGTGGTCCTGGCGCTGGTGGCGCCGAGCCCCGCAGGCCTCGCGTGCTGGCTGCCACCGGTGCCCCCAGTGGGGCTGCCCCCACCCTCGCCGGTCGGAGCTCACCACATCAGGATACAGAGCCGTGCACCAATTCCGGCCGGGCTTATTTCAGCGCTCTGGTCAACCGCAAGCGCGGCGTGTTTCACAAACGGGGCACGCCAGCCCGGGGCGGCTGGGGCCTGGCCCGCGGCACCTAACGGATGCTCGGGCTGCTGCCGTGAGAGCGCAGACCCCCTCCGCCTCCCCAAACTGAGCCTGGCCTGGGGCTAGCCTCGCCGTTCTATCCCAGCCATCCTGGGGCCGAGGGGGTAAAAAAGCCTGAGGTGCGTCGAGTCTCTTCGGTTCTCAGCCCGGCTGGCAGCACTGCAGATCACCCGTGGCAGCCCGTGGGTAAGGCAGAGGCCACGGGGCTCTGCTGGGCCTGCTCCGCCGTGGCTGTCTTCCTTCCTCCCGTGGCTCAGGTGCGTCCACGGCAAAGCGCAGACCGACCGCTGCCGGGCCCAGCCGCGTGCACCCCCGGGGAGGCCAGGCTGCCACAGGCGGCAGGTCCGTGGGCGACCCATGTGGATGGAGTTGGCCAGGCAGGCAATGGCATGCGCTCAAGCTCGCCACAACTTAACAGTTATCGGAGGCAGTGAGTTATCAGGGACGAGCACAGGCAGGGCTGCGTGCTGCTGGACGGAGCTGTGGTTTCAGCCGAGCGCCTGGGCAATCTCTGCGGCTCACTGGCGGCGTGGCTCTGCACCCCGCGCCGCACGCGCTGGGGCCGGGTCGCCAGGCTGCCCCGCTCTGCCTGGGCACACCTTGCTGCGAGCTTCAATCGGGCTCTCGGTCCCTGGCGCTTCAGCAAAAATCTGGTAGCACAAGCGTGGCTGCTGTAGGGAACGAGCAGGCAAGACAAGCCTCTCCTCCCGCCGTCTGCTTCTCCCCTTTCCAGAGAAAATGACTTTTCTCCTGCTCTGGGACGCTGGATGCAGCCGGTCAGCTGGGGCACAGAGCCAAGGGACGGGGGCAGGAGGGCAACGAAGGAGAAGGGTCCCGTGGAAGGGGCACGGGCTTCCCGCCAGCCAGGGGCTGCTCAGCAAGGCCTCACACCCCAGGCGATACCCCGGCTGCTCTCCGCGACCCCCCCCCCCCCCCCCGGCACGGGCACTTGTACCAGGTGCCGTGCTGGCCCGCAGCCCTGCTGCTGGAGCCGCATCCAGCCCCCTGCACCACGTCCCCCTGAGGGGGCCTGGGCCGCCCACCCAAAGCCAAGGAGGACAGGTCTTTGGGAAGGAAGTGCCACCCAGCAGCCGGCTCCCCGCACAGTTTGCCAAGTCCCCTTGTTACCACGCTTTTTGTCGCCGCGCTGGCACGTGCCGCGGCCGCCGTGAGAGCCCGTGATGCTGGGCGCAGCTCTGAGGAGGGGAGAGCCCTGAAGGGCAGCAGCACCTGCAAGGGAGGCTCCTCACCGCTGCCTCGCAGGGCCTCCACATTTCAGCGTCCAACTGCAACTGATTTAAAGCTCTGATTGTTTCCGATCAATGATTAAAATTTTAAAGAAACAGCCCCTATGCATATATTACCTGTTTATATGCACCTCCCCTTCTCCCAGGCTCTGCTGGTGCCTGCTCACGTGCCCCTGTCCCAGCAACCCAGGGGTCTCTGGATTTCCCAAGTGACAGCGATGGCTTTGGATGGGGGAGAGAGAGATGTGGCTGTGCCCCAGGGAAGAGCGCTGGCTGCAGCAGGGGATGCTCAATGCCTCCCTGTGCTCTTTCTGTCCTCCAAGCTACGTTTTCCACACCATGGAGGGGACCACATCTCTGCCACCGCTCTGCACGCCCTAGAGAGGCTGCCGGCAGCCGCGGGGGAAGGAATCCCCGGGCACACAGTCAAGGGAAGGGTTTCCTGGCAGAGACTGAGCCGCAGAGCAGCAGCACTTGCCCCGGCGGCCCAGCACGCACCCCACGTGCATGCGGAGGCAGCGGCTGCTGAGAGATGCTCCTCTCGTCTGTCACCTGCGCAGCTTCTTCTCTGCAAGGTCCTATTGTGCCTCCCGGAGCACGCTGGGAAGCTTTGCCAGACTAATCCTGCCCGCTGTCAACCCCTCTGAAACCTGGGAAAACAATACGAGCCCTCAGCTGCCTAATCCCCGCGGCCAGGAGGAGCACCTCGCTTTGAAATCAGCCCCGTCTCGGCCCGTCCGCGGGCAGGGCTGCAAGCCGCTCTCCGCAGTCGTCATGTCCTGACAGCGCCAGGAGACATCTCTCACCGTGGCCCGTGGTGGGCTGAGCGCGCAGACGGGAAGGCACAGCCGGCCGGAGCTCCTGCTGCCCTCCGCGGCGCGCTGGGAGCCCCTCCGCTCTCCCCTCCCTTGCTGCAGCCGGGGAGGAAAGGCTCCCGCAGAGCCCCAGGTGGGACAAGCTGCCAAACAGCCTCTGCACAGGGACATCCATGGGTTAAACAGAGCAGGCCAGCACCCATGGGTGCAAAGGGGCTTCCTTACCCAGGCAAGTAAGTGGCTTTTGGGGCTACCACTTGGGAACGTGCTTTGATGGACTCCCCTCCTGAGGCACTGGCCAGACGAGACCCCGGCCTGAAAGGGAAGAGCCCTGTATTGCCTCGCAGCCCCGGGCGGCCCCGCTCCTCGGGGGGACGACACCACCGGCCCAGCGGCACTGGCCCGGCTAACCAAGGCGCACTGCAGGGCCCCGCTGCCCGGCAGGATGGCACAGGCACCCGCATCCCCTTCGGGTTTCTGCCCCGGTGCTCGGCTGAAGCCCCACCTTCAGCTGCACCCCGGGGGCTGTCTGGGGGGGGACGGGGCAGTCCCAGGGGAGGGGAGACGGGGTCGCTGCGCCCCGCAGGTCGCGGGCACCCCTAGGAGATCCCTGCTCCCCTCTCCCTCCTGCCCTGGAAGAGAAAGGCTGCTCGGAAGGCTGCAGGGTGTAACACAAACAGGAAAGCTGGCAGGGACCCAGCCCTTCCCAGCTGGGACAGGAAAGGGACACGCTGTGTCTCGCTCAGGTCCCGAGCTGGGCCGCGCTGGCAGCCGCGGCAGGGCCGCCTGAGCGCCGAATGTCGCCCACCTCAGGGTGCCCGGCCGCAGCAGGCTCCTCGCGGCGCCACCCGGCCCCTCTGCGCCCCTCTCGGCCGCCCACCCCGGGGCCCGGCGGCTCTGCAGCCCCCCGGCCCGAACACAAAGGTCTGCTGTGACCCCTGGGCTCCAGGGGCTGGTGCCCGTGGGGAGACGCGCCTCGCCCAGACCTGGGGACGCACCGAGGGCTGCAGGGACCACACACCTCCGCCCCGCAGCACGGGCTCCGCACGCAGCTCGGGAGCAGCCGGAGCGCTTGCCCCACGTCCCAGCCGGTCCGTTGGCTGCAGCACAGAGGAGGGAGCTCAGCAGACGGGAAGCCGGGGACAGAAGAGGCCAGAGGGAGGGAAAGCAGCCCGGTAAACAAACAAGAAGAACCGAAGGCGTCCCCGCGCGCTGCCCCAGGGGCCGGCTCGGCAGGCCCCGAGCTCCAGCACCCGCGCGGCCTCGGGCCCTGCGCAGCGCAGCGCAGCGCAGCCGGGCGCGGAGCGGGGAGCGGGGAGCGGGGAGCGGGGAGCGGGGAGCGGGGAGCGGAGGCGGGCGCGGAGCGGAGCGGCCGGGCGGGGGCAGCCTCGGCCAATTTATGGCGGCGGCGGCGGCGTTGCTCCGCGGCCCGCTCCTCGGCGCAGCCGGTGCGCAAAGCCGCACACCCCGAAGCTGGACTTGGTCAAGTCGAACTGTCAAAATGCACCTTAAATCTGCTCAAATCCGCGGCCAGATTTCCACAGCACTGCCCCCCCCCCCCGACCAGGCGGGAAGGGGGTCCCGCACGCCAGCCAGCAGTGCAGTGGGTCAGAAAGGTTCAGAGCCGGCACCCGAGGGGGATACACGTCCCCACACCTGCAGCCCCCCAGACAACAGGGGAAGGAGGGCGCAGGGCCCAACGGAGACGCTGCTGCGTGGCTGCGGAGGGAGCGGCGATGCCCCAAGAGCCCCTCTCCACCCAAAGCAAAGGCCCTTCCAAGCTCCTTAGCTGGTGGATGTGCCTATTTCTCCATCCCCAGTGCCCTGCTGTGGGACTGGCGGTCCCCATTGCAGTGAGGTGGCAGTGCTCTGCCCCCCTGCAGGGAAGGAATGATTTCGGGAAGCCAGGGGCACAGGCAGGGATACCCCAAGCGCTGGACAAGCCTCACACCCCCAGCACCTTTGGCGCAGGCAGCGGTGTGTTTGGGTGCACTTTGCAGGCAAAGGGCAGGGCGGCCACAGCTCAGCCCTTCGCGCTAGCGATGGGCTCCCAGGAGAGACCCGTGCCACAACCCACCAAAACATGGGGGAGCAACCGTTGCTGAAGGCCCACCTGGATTTGCTGTGCTGGCTCTCAGCAGGACCCCAGTCCTGCCAAGGGATCGCCTCCAACCCTGGGTGTAAACACAAGCGGGGCAGGACGTAGGCAGCCGAGGGGACCTTGCCTCAGTGAAGATGTGTTCAAACACAGTCATGCTGACAAGGAGGATCAGATCCCTGATTTGGGTCTTCAGCAGATTCTGGGAAAGACACGATGGATGGGCCAGGGCTGCTGTGCTTTCAGTGAAGGTGGAAATAGCAGAGCAGCCTTTTCTGAGAGCTTCTCCAAGCCTTTACTCAAGCCCTGGCTTGGGCTCCTGTCCACACTGCAGCCCAGCTGAGCTGGGATGGCCTGAGCTCCCCTCCATCCTCCTCCGCGGGGTCCCTGGCCTCGTCCCCCCTCACTGCGCCCAGGCCATGCCTGTTCTTGCTGCCGCCCAGCTGCCTTCCCTGCTGTGTGCTGGAGACCAAGCACGTCACCTGCCACCGTGCTGCTTGCCTCTATCCGCAGCGCCTTGCTGTGCTGTCTCCCAGCGATGCGCCTCTGTCAGTGGCATTAATCCCTCGCCTCACCTGTCAGCGCTCGGCCTCCCTGCAGGTGTGAAGACAGGCCGGCCCTTTGTGCGCAAACCTGCCCCGGCCACACTCCCCCCTGCGCTGGGCTCTCTCCAGCGCTGGCACGGCCTCCCTCCGCTTTTCAACACCGTGCGGGGCCGGCTTCGGCTGTCAGCAGGCTTCTGGCCGCCTCTCGTCTCGCCCACCACAAAGGGCGGCCCTGTCCCTCGCGGGAGCTGGAGATGCTCTGCGTCGAGCCTTGCTGCGGGCAGCGCACTCTTACCACCACGAAGCAGCAGGTCTGACTCCCACCACTCTCCCAATTGCTTTTCTTTGCAGTTTCTACCTCATTTCACCAGGCGCTCAGCAGGGAGAACAGCGAGACATCCGTCGTTACACCCATTGGGGTGTTTGCCTTCGGGAGACTAGGGACAGTTCACAAGACAGACAGATAAAATAAGGTATGTCCACAGTATTTGCAGAGTTTGGCTCTTCCTGTAACAACAAAAATCTGCTCCCAGTCCCTGACCCATTGCATGGTCACAGCCTGTGTATTTGTAGAGGGGCCTTGAGATTTACACCTGGCCGCGGGCACCGGCAGGGAGACCTTCGGCTCCCAGGACAAGAGCAGCCTGCAACCGCTCTGCCCCGGCCTCCTGCCCTGCTCCAAGCCAGGGTGTCTCGGGTTTGGGATCTACTGCTCGTTCTGCCTGAGGACAGCAGGTGCTGCCCAATCTCAGCAAACCCCTCGCTCCCGGCAGCAAGCGAGTCTCCAGCACAAGCAGCGCCTGTGCCTGGACCGCATCCTCCCCGCGCCGGGACGATAGGCAATAAAAAGAGTCACTCCTCCACGCTGCGGGCTCATGACCTGGGATGCTTTGCAAAGCTGTTTTTCCCTCCTCTCATCTGAGCCCGCGGTGCTTGGAGGGCCCTCTAAATCACGGTGATTTAAAAGTGTTTTTTTTGCAGCTAATCCGCTGGGCAGGACTGATGGGCCTAAAAGGCACAGGCTGCAGATGAAGGACAGAGGGGCAGCTTTCAGGCAAGCTTCCCGGACAAGGGGCATCTCACCCCAAAGACCCGTTCATCCAGGTGGATGTAGGGTGCCCATTGCTGCACCCACAGTCCCGCTCTGGGAGTCAGTCGCCCAGAGCTATGGATGCTGGTCACGGCAGCAGCACTCTGCTGCCATGCTGCTGCTGGCCGAACACTGACAACCGATCTCTGCCTGCTTCAAAGGGTGGCCGTCCTGCTCGGAAAAGTGCTCTGCAGCGCACGGCTGGCCACTGCCACCCTCGCTGCCGCCGAGGCACGGCTTTCTGCTGCCTTCCCGCAGCACCGCAACCGCCAAGCAGGTCCCGGCGGGCGCACAGGAGGAGAGGCGCTGGTTTGGGCCGGGGCTGGGAGGATATCTCCACTCGCCCCTCGCACCTCCCCTCTCTCCGAGAACAAAATGCACAGTTTGCAGTTCCCTGCTGCACTCTGCACTTCCCAAAGCCCCCGCCAGCACGGCCCTCGGTGCCTTTCCTTCCCCACAGAGACCGTGCTGCAAGCATTGGCCCTTCCTGCCCTCTGTCCCTCAGATCATTAACTAGCTCCACTCTCTCTCTCTTTTTTTTTCTTCTTCCCTTTTGAACATATCAGACTAATGGAATCAAAGAGGCATTTCAGTGACTCAGGCGTTTCCCATTGCCCTATTCCAGCATCCTCTACTCTTAACGCTGAGAGCTTTTCACGTCCTATTTGGAACTGATAGGAAGCCCTTTCATTGTTTCACTACATGGATATTAACACTGATGAAGGAAATGCTCCATCTGATAACAGAACCGTTGAAAAGAGCACCATTTCCAAACGAGCAAACTCTGAGACAGTGGATTCCTGCTGCTCACACCAGCTCAGTGCACTCGCCTGGGGCATGGGCAGAGACTGCCTCGCTGCTGGCCGGGTCCCCTTGGGCATGTATCTCACATCAGGATCACCCAAGAAAGGGCTCTTCCCCATCAGAGGAACATGGTGTTGGCCTGGTTTGCTCTCGAGATTGACAGCAGCCTCTGAGATGCTCCTGGGAAAAGCTGCGACTTTTTGCTCTGACACACTCTGACTTGAATAGTCCGCTAGCAACAGTGAGTTCAGGTCATGGCTGCTAGGAACAAGTCTAGCTCAAGATGCCAGGAACAGAAGTGTCCCACCTAGGAGAAGATTTAGTAACTTCTAAGACATCTTCTGCCCTAGTGTTTCTGGGCTTCAGAGGCTGGTATCAATTCTACTTAACAGCCCTTAATGAATTAATCCTGAGAGCCCCTTCTGGGGCAAAGCCTCCACCTGGAGCTCAGGAAAGGCACAAAGATGCTTGGGAGATGGCTACAGGTAAGATGGTAGGAGGGCTCCTGCCTCCTGCCCCCAGTGCAGAAAACACCCTCCAGTGTTTCCATGGGCTTTCCCGGGTCAACACCACAGACAACAGGTGACATATCTCCAGGCCGTACCCCATGTTCGGCCAGGCACTATCCCAGCTAAATACCTCTTTCCAAGATTGTCCTTTCCCGCTCTGCTGTGGCCAGGGTCCATAAAAGGACCTGGCTGTCGAGAGCACGATGGACCATCTAGTCCCAACGGAGTGAGACCCCAGCCCTGGCTCTGCTCACCCAAACAGCCCGAGAGCAGGATCCAGTGCCCATGGTCAGGGATTTTGATGATCAGCCCTTCCCTCACGCCACCCTTCCATCTGCAGTGCTTGGCCCTAAAGCAATTTGAATGTTTGGGGACTTTCTGCTCTCCCCACAGCCTCTCCAAAGCTGGCTGGGCACGGAGGTTTTCTGTCACTCCTGAAAGTCATTTCCTTCTGCCGTGGCCGCCCTAATCAATTAGCTGCCTATAAATAGCCTCTTTGATTTCACGGTGACATCCGGAGTGCATCGTCACTGCCAGCTTCCTCCCCTACCTGGGGAGCTGTTTTTTTTCCAGAGAGCAGAGGGAGGGAAGGCAGCAGGCGGGAGGGTGGGGAGCACCCGTCCATTTGGCCCTTTTTAATGCTTCCCATCACCAGGTGACTTTCCACTCTCTGCCAGTCTCCTCCCACTCTGGTGCGCCAGCAGTGATGCTGTTTGCAGCAGTTGGATGCGTCTCTAACATGCGATCAACACAGGAAGGTCACAGTCGGGAGTGCTGCTCCAAACCCCCCACCCGAGCTTCTGGGGGGCTGCGTGAGGCCAAGCACTGTCCCGCGCAAATACCGTCACTCCTTGAGACAGAGCCCAAACACTCTGGACCCAGCCAACTGCTGGTGACGGGTCACCCCTCCATGGCCCCTCCGAGCCCAGCTGTCCTACCCCCATTGCTCTCTGCCTTCTCAGAGGATCGCAGCAGGGTTGGTTCAGCCATCCGTGAGGACAGTCCAACTGACAGGAAAGATGGCAACATCGTCCCTGTCCACCAGCAAACCTCCGGAGTCATTAAGAAGGCTAAAAAGAGACTTGCAAACCTTTTGAGGGTCTCCTGCCCCAGAGCAACGTGGCACTGAGACCAGCAGGGAGCCAGCAGAAGAAATTCAGGCTTGCAGCACGTACCCGGGATGAACATCTTCCCACATTCGTGCGCTTCCTTATCCCCGGGCAGGAGGACAGCTCTGCGTCACGCAGCTGCCACGGTCTGCTCTCGGCTGCAAGAGAAGCACAGTTAGCTGGCTCTTTCTTCCCTGGCCAAGCAAAGATAAAAAAAAAAACCAAACTATATTAACAACTGAAACATTCATTGAAAGAAATGTAAGACCAAAGGGAATGAGGCTGTTGTGGCTGCCTGGCAGGAGCCCCCTCTTTTGGCATCATTTCCCTCTCCCAACTGATGTGCAAAAATCAAACTGGACCAGCCCATTGGGCTTCTGCTTTGTGCTCATTCAGGAGATGAGCAATTGATGTGCTCTGAATTATTGCAGCAGCCAAGCTTGCTCATGAGCCTGGAAATGCAGGAATTCAGGTTTTCAAAATGTGTGTGTGGGGAGCAGCAGAAGTTCAAGATCATCTTTCAGAATCTTTTTTTCTTCTTTTGGAAAAATCTCTAGCACTTGGCTGTTGCCTGGCCTTCTCTGTAAGTTTATCCCTCAGAAGCAGCTATTTAAAAAGTCGAGAACCTCAGGAGGTAAAATATTTCTTCACCTGTATCTTGACTCCTTAAGTGGTTGCCCTGGCCAGCCCGTGCATCACCGGAGGAAGTCACCCAGCATTTTGTTCTAGCGAGCTGCCTCTTTGATCAGCTACGACTTCAGCAGATCAGACGGCTCTAAGGACATAGCGCGAATCCCAGGGCATGTTGTGACAGGCAGGGAAGCCGTGACTTCAGCCAGAGCTAGTGAAAACCCGGCAATCGCAGCCGGGCAACCTCCGGGCATGCAGGGTTTCCCGCCTCGTTGCTCCAGCCGGGCCACGGCAAGCTTCCTCTCGCCCAGAGCTGGGCAAAGCCATGGCATCTCGTGTTGTCCCCCCGTACCAGCCACATGGGTACCCATCTCCCCTCCGAGCCCCCAGCAGCCTGCACCGAGGTTTCCAACCCCATCCTTGCTGGGGCACCCCAGGAAGCAGCCCACAGCCTTTCTCGTAAGAGCCAGCTTGACCCCAGGGTGACAAGCAGGAAAGCCCAGGGATTAAAGCCAGCCTGGTCACCACCTCGGCACGAGCCTTGGCAAACCCTTCGCGCTCTTTCTCCAGGCTGTTGGGGCATGCAGAGGAGTATCTGGGTGAAAAATGAGACCCTCCAGAGATCAGGCTGTACCATAACGTTGCATATTTTGCAAATGTTTTTTCCACATAGAAAAAGCAAGGAGAAGGAAATGAATACATAGCATGAGAGCAGCACCCCTTAGCTGCTTGGGAGGGGAGACCAAGGGGAGTCCTCTCAGCGTGGGGAGGGTCCAGCTCTCACATCAGTAGAGCCTGGCATGCCTCCTTCCCCACCCCAGCCTCCCCCAAGCGATCCCGCCACCCAGGTTCACCTTGGTGGGGGCATGCCCTGAGCCAAGAGACCCCCAGCACTGAGGGTGCGGGGCTGGGATTGCAGCTGGACAAGAGCGCGCACATGTGCATACGTACACACACCCAGGCAGACCCAGCCCCTGACCCCAGCCCCCCCATGGTCCCTGTGTCTTATGGGCACCGGGGGCTGGGATAGCAGCCCTGCACAGCCCCCAGCTCACTTGTGCCACAGAAGTGAGGCACCTACATGGAGTCACTGCTGTCTAATAAGGGGCTGAGCGTGTGCTGCCCTCTCTCCCCCCGTGGGAGCACTAACAGGCTCTTTTCTCTACCACGAGGACACTCTGTGCGTGCATTTTCAGAGGTTTGCCATCCCTGCACCTCTGCCAAGTTTTGCTGGCCAACACATTTCAAAGCCTTGAGGCAGGGACAGACAGAGCTATTAGTGCAGGCAGAAGTAGCTCAGCCTCAGAAAAGGCAGCAGATCCTCGGGGCTGGCACGGCCTCGCCTTTCACACTTCGTCTGTGCAAAGCAGCACACTGGCACCCCCCGTGCTCACGGGGAGGGAGGAGAGGGGCTGCTGGAGCAGGTGAGACCCAGCAGTGCTGGGGACAGAGCACTGTCCTCCCTGCATCTGGCCACCACTGCTCCATCAGAGGGCTGTCACCTCCCAGGGCCCTTCTCAGGGTCCCTTCTCCACTACTCATTGCAGCACTTGGGCTCACCGGTGCCCGTGCTGCCGACTCGCAGCTAGTGAGCCTGGCGCTCTCTCTGGTGCTTTTATCAAGTCTCCAGCTGTTGGAGTCAGGGGACTTCTGGTTTGTATTTTTTGTTGTGGTTTGTATTTTTAAAAAGCAAGGTTTTTTAGCCCTTGTAATTGTAGCGAAAACCTCCCTGCTCCAAAAAGCAGCAAGAGGATGAAAACTGATTTCGGAAGCATTTGCTTTTGTCAAATTTCTTGACTTCTCATTTATGCCGGTTACAGGTTGGGAGCAGAGACAGGTTGAATCCCCACATGCAGATGCTTGGGTTCAGCGGAGAGATGAGACACTACACACGGACAAAACCCTACACAAGATAAAGACACATATCATACAAGCCAGGGAAGGTGCTGGACCAAGGCCAAAGGACAGGACAGCCCCATCAGAGGGTTCGCCATGGAGGAAGCTGGCCAGAGACACCAACAGGGCACCCAGCAAGGCACAGGCAGGGAGGACCCTGACCTAGAGGGGATCCTGCATGCTCCAGGGCTGCCCACCACCACAGGCCATGGACCAGCCCTTCACCTCTCCAGCACAGCCCAGTCATAAGCATATTTCCACACAGCTGGAGGGAAACCCCAGCTGCAGTCCTGAAAAATAACAAATAATAAAAGTGGCTGTGAGCAGCAGCAGGGCTGGCAGGAAACATTCCCAGTAGCAGCTGCTTCCTGAGTGCGACATTTATTTGATCCCCTGGCACCATCTGGGCCATGCCCCACTCTTTGTTTTCATTAAGAGTTTAGAAAAACAATTCAGCTTTGACTAATTGCTCTTTAAGGTCCCAGGCTCACCCTTTCTCCTCCCCCCACACTTCCTCTCCCAACCCACCACCCTCCCTCCATGCCCTCTGGCCCCTCCGGCCAGCCCCACGGTCTCCCCATCCCGTGGCACACAACATCCTTGGGCCCTGTGTTTGCAGAGGCACTTGGTGTCCCCAGGTCCCAGGCAGGGAGGTGTCCCCATGCACCATCCCCCATGAGCATCTTCCATCGCCTGCAAACGCAGCACCGGCACATACGTGCCATGGCATGCCAGCAAGCCCCAAAATGTCCTGCTGCAATAGGTTGCTTGAAGGCAGTGCTGATCTGGAGCGGTTTGAACCGGGTCCCCCTGGCAGGGAAGATGGGGTAGATTGCTGACAGGACAGTAGTGTTTCCAGCCAGGACTGTTGTGCTACAAGTGGACACGTCCCAAATCCTGTTGACTTAGAGCTCCCCGTACCTGTGCCCAAACCCCTCACTGTCCTGTTTCCACCCCCGATACTATTGTTCTCTCCAGGCTTCCCCTTGGAGGAATCTGCCATGCGACCCAGGCCGGGAGAGGGAGCCCGTTTCGCTAAACCCATATTTTCCACCCTGGAATAATCAGTGAAAAAAACGTTGAGCCTTGATTTGAAATCCTTGCCCCAGTGGGAGGGGGTGGTTGTTCCACAGGACATACGTGGTCCCCTGAGCCCCCTCACCCCGTCTCCACCTGATGGCTTTAGCAGCATCCGTGGCCCAGACCAGGAACCGGAGGAATTCCGGCCCCCTAATTACACTCGCTGGGAGGAATTTGTTTTGCAATATCCCTGCTGAGTTCACCTAACAAGCATGGAGACGAGCCTTTCTTATTTAATTAGCAGCTCTACCCTGAATCCCCCTCCACGGCATGCACACACGCACTCCCCCCGCCTCGAGTGCCGCGCCGATGTTTGTTCCTTCGCCCCTTGCAAGCCTCTCCGAAAGCTCAAAGCACTTTTACGCCTTTCTACTCCCACTTTCCGGTCCTAAAAAGTTTGCTTGGGCAGAGGCAGCGGCTGCGTTTCCTTGCTCCTTCCTAACAAGCGCTTCCTGCTCCGTGCTGCCCGGGATTATTTGGAGCTCACGAAGCGCTGGGATTTCCTTCCCTGGAAACACCGCTGGCTCCGCTTTGCTATTCTCTCCGAGGCGGCCTGGGTAACTAATTACTGCTGTTTGCGCTCTGCACGCCACGACGTGCGCACGGAGGCTGTGCTCGGCATGGCACCTCGCCTGGCCCTGCGATCCCAGCCGGGAGAGCAGCCCGTGGGAATCCGTGGCGATCGCCCACCTGCCCTCTCCCTACGGCAGCAGCAGCGGAGAGCTGACCTCCTCGGACACTGGTGTCACGCTAACACGGGGTTCCCACGAGCCGCTTTCCAGTGCCACGGAGAGCAACTGGAGCCCGCCAAAGGGGCTCGGGGAAGCTCCCAGGTAGAGCCGGGCTTTCAAACTAGGACCAGCCCCCTTGCAAAAGGCAGCCAAGAAAGCAAAGTAATTGCCGACAGGCCAGGTTTAAGCTAGCAGGCTTTCGCTTAGACACCAAGATCTCCAAAGGAAAAATATTTGGAGTTTGCAAGCTGAACTGAAGCGACCCTCTCCATGGTAGAGCTACTCTGGAAAAACCCTACAGCAAAGAGACATGCTACATATACCAGTGTGGCTAGAATCATACTAGAATAGGGGATAAAAGAGAAAAAAAAATTCTGGGCCCACAGAATGCTTTGCCCTGGCTTAGCAACGTTAGTTGGGTGTATCAGCTCTTCCCCTGCTGTGCCCTGCAGGGCTTCGCTTGCTCGCTTATGCCTCTGTGCCGTACCGGCGTATGGCAGAGCTCCAAACACCAACACCAGCGCTCCTTCTCCATCCAATCGATTGCCAAGGGGGACTTTTTTCCTCACCTCTACCAGGCTGGGTTTCCTCTTCACCAGTTTGCCCCTGCCAGTCCCAAGTGTGCCAGCACAGCTTAATGCTGAGGCTGGCAGCAGATGCTGCCGCTGCTCCTGGGGCTGTCCTGCCCCTACTGCTACCACTTACAAAACTGTGCACAATCCAGACCTGCTGCCAGGACTGTTCCTCTCCCCAGGAGAGAGGCTTACTCGCACACTGCAGAAAAACGAACAAGGCAACAGAGCAGCGCTTGCTGCCACCAGCGCGGCAGCATCGCACCTTGTGTCAGGTGCCTGATTCCCAAAGCCGGAGGGAAAAGGTGGTGTGAGCCCAGGGAGGTGCTCTTACAAACACACATCGATACGAGTTTTAAAAATGCAAAAACAAAATCTCTAGTCCAAACACCCATGTATCCAAGGCCAGCTCCAGGCTACCAGGTCTCTGCCCCCAGGATCCGGGATGGGACCTGCGTCTGCACGAGAGGCCTTGGCCTGTGACTGTCCCACAGCCGACGGGCCGTCTTCCCCAGCGTGTTTGACCAGAGGTTACCTGGTCTTTTCCAGACCATTTTCTGACAAGAAACACAACTGACAAAACTCAGCTTCGCATAAAGTGAACACATCCTGAAAAAACAGCTAATCCAAACGCCTGAAGATACAAGTTAACCAGCCCATCAGCATCTCTGACCCAATTCAAACCAGCAGCAGTTGTGCCCCCGACCAGGCTGTGGCTCCTGCGGTGCCCCATTTCCAGCCCAGTTCCCGGAGCCACCAGCGACAGCCACCCTGGGCATCGGCAGCCCCACGCGGTTTGAAGCCTGCTGCCAGCCTTCCCCGCTGGTCTCCCGACAAAGCTGGTGGGACACAGCTGTGGGACAGGCTTTCTGCTGGAAGAGTTAAAGCCAATAAACTTGGGCATTAGTGACTTGCAAAGGACTGAATTTGCCTGATGATCTGCGAGAAAACAAAGGGGAAAATGCTCCCAGAGATGTGCTGTTGGGTCAGTGCCAAGCCCAGGTTTGGTCGAATAGCACCTGGATTCATTAAACAGCCCGTGGGCATAAGCGAGGGGCACTGCAAGGATCTAGGAGGAAAGTACAAAGAAATAGCAAAAAACAAACCAGCTGAGATCTCACCTGCTAAAGCCCAAGCATCTTAGCACAGGAGAACCACCCAAAGCACAGCTGGGGCAGGGGGTGCAAGGAGACCCCAGGGCCTCATCTGCTGGGCTGGACTGCAGCAGGAGCCTAAAGCAGGAGGAAAGGGCAAAATCCCAGCTGGAGGGCGCATGGCAACAGGCCGCAGCCTCTCCGATGGCTGTGGGAGGAGGAGAGGAGACGACACCAGCCTTTCTGGCTGGGTCCTCCGCCAACATTGGGGCATGGCAGGGCCAAGGAGAGCGCGGCGCCATGGGACGAGCACTCGGTCAGGAGGTGGGATGGGGCACTGCCGCGGGGGTCATGCCGCCGCAGCCAGCGTGACTGCACCAAGCTCTGGCTCTCCAGTGCTGCGAACCACCGCCTTGCAGCACTGCTCACTTCCACGGGGAGATCACCTTAAACACACACGCCATCCACCTCCGCCGCCAGCCAGTGGGTTTTGGCTGCGGCTCGTCTCACCATCTTCCATTGTGTAACCATCTTCCTGTTTGCACCAAGCAACCAACCTCTGCCCGGGCAGGGAGGCGATCGCCGCCCGCGGGAACGCAGCTTGGGTGCTCGCCCAGGGCATCCGCGTGGCCGCGCCGTGCCCATGCCGAGGACCGAGGGCTGCCGAGCATCGCTCTGCTCCCGTCCCCCGGCGAGGGCTCCCGCGGCCGGCCGGGTCAGCTGAGGGACGCTGCCTCCAAGCGGAGGTATTCCAGGCACGCCGCAGGAAGCGGGACTCGGGTTTCCACGGCGCAGGAATGCCGGGCAGCCTGGCCAGCACCGGCGGCTCCGCGGCCGGCTTCCTGCGGCCCCGCTGCACGCTTCCTGCCCGGTTCCCGCGCGCCCCCGAGCCAAGCCGGGAGCTTGCTGGAAACGCCAAGCACTCCCCAAAGTGCCCGGCCCAGCCACCAGCAGTTCCCAGCTGGCATGCAGCCGGCACAAGCCTTGCTCCCCCTTCCCTGCTGGGTCGCGCTCCCGCTGTAGGAAAGGGCTTGGTTTCTTTCCATACGGACGTACGAGGCAGCACGTGTGGGTGGGGGAGAGCCTCAGCCCCACTGTGCCCCACCAGAGAGGGGACGCGGAGGCACGGGAGCTGCTGCGGAGCCGAGGCGGCGGGAGACAGCGTTGGCACCTGGGGCCATCGCGCTCAGGGCCTGGGCTTTCCAGAGCGGCTTCTCTGCACGGCGATGGCTCAGCGTGTTCCCACCTCACCTGCAGCAGCACCAGCCGAGCGGAGGGTCCATCCCCACAGGCTGCTCCCGGAGCCGAGCGCCCTGGGGCTGCCTGCGGCTCGCCACATCGCAGGAGCGCGGCTCCTTGTTTCCCTCCTCTTCCAGCCCCCAAATCCCTCCCCCTCCTGTCACCCAGCCCCACACACAGGCTTGCTCCTGGGGAACAGCTCCACCAGCCTCCCCATCATACCTCCACGCGAGCTGTGACCTGCAGCTTCTCACTCTTCAGCATCCTCCTCTTGTCGGGCAGATCCTCTCCCAGCTCCAATCACCTTCCCCAGGGGATGCTGTAACCTCCTTAGGACCCACCTGAGCCCCCAAAACCATTCAAAACCACCATCAGTTGAATCTCACCGCTTCCAGCTTCGGTTTGCCTTGCACCCCCCAGTCCTGCCTGGACCCTGTCCCTGCCGCAGGGACCTCTCCTCGCACGGGCCTGCCAGATCCCACCCTTGGCAGCTGAAGCCCCATCCCCAACATCAGTTCTTTCCCTGCACAGTGGCCCTGAGTCTCCTCACCCTTCTCCTTCCACACCTCTCCTTGGGGATGAGGAAACTCATCCCACCTGCCTGCTGGTACCCCAGCCCTGCCTTGAGCAGGAAGCACCACAGCTCACACAAGCACCAACTGCCCACAAACTCAGCTGGACTTGGAATATCTCCCCGGGACCCAGCCGCGAGCAGGCACCAACCGCACGCCCATACCCCGCTGCAGGCATCACCCGGCAGCTAACAGCCTTCAGGGCCCGCACAGCCGCCCTGGACAGCGGCCGCCAGGCTTGGTCCTGAAGCACCAGGGATGCCGGTCCCCAGCCAGAAGCCAAATCAGTGTCACTTGAAACGCATCTCAGCCGGACAGGCAGGAGCAGCTCACGCTGTACCAGGCAACCACCTAATCTCCCCAGAGACAGTCCTTCAAGGCTGTTCCTGTTCAGGCGCTGATAAAAATCTGACCAAGATGTTTTCAACAGTAAGCTGGGAGTGATTACAAAGCAACCGTCCCCTACCCTCCAGCTGGGAAAGCTCAGCTTGGAGTTTTCTTTAAAAATATGTGGATTTAAAAGAATTTTTTTCAACCCATTACACCTCTTGTGCTGGTGCAACCCGTCTGTGGGGCAGTCCCAGACCAGGCTCCCTCCAAGGTGGAGACAGGGAAGTGGACAGACCAGGAGGAAAGGCAGGGCTCTGCTCTCCTCCCACTGCCACAGCCCGTGGCAGCGAGCGCTGCTGGGGCTGCCAGCGCAGCCCTGCATTGCGGCGGCATGTGGTCAGTGGGGATGCACTGGGGCACATCTCCAGCTCCCACAAACCCAGGCGGCCCCTCTGCCCTGGGGAAGGTGGCAGGGCTCTGCCCACACTAACCCCTGGGGAGTGGGATGGAGAGAGCAGTAACAGCAAACCAAAGCAATGCAGCAGCTTCAGAGGCGGGTCTGCACGCTCTGATTCCCTTTGCGTGCATGCAGGGGGCAGGTACAGCCGCACGCGCAGCTTGGGGCAGTAACCCCACCGCAGAGACACGCATCAGTCATCCCAGCAGCTCTCCTGTGCAGGGAGGCCAGGACGGTGTGCCCATCCACCCCCATCAGGCCTGCACACCGACGCATTTGCTGCACCACCTTATCCAGAGGTCCTGTGCCCGGAGACAGGGCCAAAGGAGCTGCACGCAGGGCTGTGCTCATCCCAACTGGCTCCTTCTTCAGCAAGAGGCCGGGTCTCCAGGGCAGTGAGGGAGTCCCCATCCTTTTATTTTTGGGGGGGGGGGGGGGCAGGGGGTGCAGCACCAAGACATGGCCAGTCAAAGCCAGAGCTGAGCTGCTCTAGGCCAGGCTGGGGGCCTCCTGCAGTCCATCCCAGCCAGCACCTCCAAGACCAAGCCCCAAGGCCGTGCCAGCCGGAGGACGGCCATCCCCAGCACTGCAGGGAGAGCTGTTAGGTGACAGCTCCCATATTCGCCTTGGTCAAAACTCTGCCAAGACCTACAATTAAAACAAGGCAGCCCAGGTAGTCTTGCCTGCCAGTGGCACCAGTACAGGCACGTGGCACTGCTCACCCCACCCCATGGCTCACAGGCTTCACATATGCAACTTTACATTGACACAAATTACCCATTAATTAAAAAGAAAAAAACGTAACAGATAAAATATTTGGCGGGGGGTGTGGAGAAGACAGCATTTTTAGCCAGAGGACTTAAATACCTTCCCTTTATAGCACTGCCAGCTCACAGCACAAACGTGTCAGGGCATGAAAACCATTCTGCAAAATTCGGCAGGCTCATTAGCCAAAGACATTAAGGGTGAAAATTGACCAAAGCACCCTGGAAAATAAATCAGGTCTAAAAAACTGCACCAGATAAATGCAAGAATTACAGCAAGATCACAAGGAGAGTGGAGAACTAGCCCAGGACTGAGATCCCAAACCCTCCCCGGCTGCTCCCTGGCATAACGTAAGTGCTTTGCCCAGCGTTTCCCCACCACAACCCAGCAAAGCAATGCACCGCCAGCCAGCCCCATCACTGCTGCTGGGAGTTTGGCTCAGCCTCAGGGTTTGACCCAGTGCCTGTCATGACTGTGGTCTGGGCAAATAAAAGATTTAACTGGCACTTCAACAGGCAGTGGTTTTATCAATAGCTGATCTTGGGGACCAACAGGTACTTAAAAAGAAAAAAAAAGCCTTTTTAATCCTCAGAGCTATAGGGAAATTGCAAGCCAGTCACTTCATGGTTAGAGGAAAATTAAAAGCCCAACTTCAGTGACAACAAAAATAACCCAAACCCATGATGTGCAATAAACAGCACGGGGACCAAAAAGCTCTTTAAACAGGTTTTTTAATCTTCTCTCCCCTCTGCTCATATCATCTTTATTATTTTCTGATTTGGAGCCTGATTCTCACAAGTGTAACGGATGCTGACAGTAGAGTAATGGAGCAGCAGCAATTTCACCTGGGCAGAGTGCAGGGATTTAATATGTCTGCAGAGGCCGAGACAGGCGAGAAGTGACTCAGGAGGAGAGGGCAAGCTGGGCCAGGAGGTGCTGTACAACAAGGTGTGATCAAGTCACTGCGGGAAAGCGCCTGCAGTGCCAAGCAGGGTTTGTTAGCAATGGCTTCTTGCACCAGCACCATGTCCCTTCCTGGTGCCTGCCCAGCTGTTGAGATGGGGGGTACATGTCCCAAACACAGGGAGGGCATGGCGAGGCCCTTGTGCTGTCCCCCCTTGCCCAGGCCATCCCTGTGGCCCCACCATTTTGGCTACACTGTTGTTGCCAGCCCAGAAGACACCTGAGCTGTTGCACAAGTGGCCCCCTTGCAGCCAAGGTCCTGCTTATTTGGGACAATGACTGGCAAGACCTGCAGGACACAAGGAGAATGTCCCAGCACCAACCCAAGCGTTGCCTTCAGGAGCCTCTCTGCACATGTGCCCCATGGGCAATCACCATGGAGCTGAACTTGTAGAGCTCTGCTTCCCATTTGGTGTTGACAGCCAAAGGTTTCCCTTTAGTTGAAAAAAGCCAGCTAGGCACACAGGAACAGCCTGGATCCCCTTGTCCTAGGCAAGGCCTGCAATCTCCCGTCTTCCTCCAGCCTTGAGTCCGTACATCATCTGACTTGCACCATATCCTTCACCCGCAAGGGAGATACCTGGGGTCTATGGCTGCTGCAGCTCCTTCTTGTATGCATGTCCCAGCATCAGACATCATAGCAGGGACCATCCCATGCAAGGATGGTCTGGCCAAGCACACCTCACCTCTGGCATCTCCTGCCTCACCAACCACCAGCTTTCGTAACAGCCTGGAGCATGGAGCCTGCAGAAAGGTCTCTGGTGGGTTTGGCAATGAGGAAGCATATGTTAAGATCTGAATTGCAGCTTTCACATTTATTCTGTCCCAGCCCCAGATCTGGTTCATCCCAGCTACTTTAGTCACTCTGTGCCATGCTTCCCTCCTGGGCTTTACATGGCTATCCACAATTACCCAGATTCTGAGCAGTGGCATAAAAGCAGCAGCACTGAGAGAACTGAAGAGGAATATTTAGTGGTAGAACATAAATGGAAACATAACAGAGCCAATCTGAGCTGCAAACGGCATCAGGAGAGTTCCCGTCCTATCTGCCCACACACAAGAGTACCTACTGCAAGGGAAACCTCTCCTGGTGTCTACAGCCCTGTGCTGTCTGCATGTGCCCTTCTGCCTGACAGCTGGACACGTGACTGCGGCTGGAGTGATGGATGGGGCTGGAGTCTCTCTTTAATAGTATCTCACAGTGGTTTCCGTAAGTTGATGGAGATTGCACAACACTACCAACTGCCATGCCGGATATATTTTGCAACCAGGGCTTCTATGCCACATCTGTAGGATGATATGCCAGAGCCTTCCGAGGAGGTCTGGGGAAGTCTGAGCACAGGAAAAAAAGAAAGAAAGAAAAGGGGAAAAAAGTCAAACAAACCTCTTTCCATAGCAGCTATTTTGGTGAGGCACCCTGGGGTGAGGGGAGCAGGCACCAGTCAGCTTTGGATGCAAAGCAGCACAGCAGGCTTGCTCACAGGTCTCCACCAGACCAGCAGGGATAAGGTCTATTCTCCCATGGGTGCACGACAGAGCACTTCAACACCTGGACAGGAGTTGCAGAGAGCATAAGCTCACAAGGAATAGCTGCAAGTTGGGGCCTGAGGTAACACCAACCTCCTTGGGGGAAGGAGCGCTGCTAAACAGCAACCAGTGTTGGCCAGCTGTTGAGGGTGGCTGCCGCAGCTGTCCCAGCTGATAACCCTGGGAAGCATCATCTCCAGAATGCAGGTTTGGTGCCCACGTGGCTTATGCAAGCAGTCTGCAAGCTTCTACATCCTGAGTCTAACTCCACCTTCCATCCCCTCAGCCTCCTTCTAGAAGCAAAGGAAAAGTGAGTCCAAGATGCAGAGACTGGGCTGGCGAGTGGCAGACACCAGTGAAGGAGATGGTCTGCAAAGAGGCACCAACCTGGCTGGTATCTTGTGCCTGTCCCAGACATCCAGCACCAGCAGCTCCACGGTAGGAGCCCACAGCAGTGGCTCAATAAAACAGCAATTCTCAGCATCAACACATGAGCATCACATCTCACAGCTTCAAACAGTCTTAAAGCACACAGCACAATCCCAAATGCAAACAGACATACTGTTAACACATCTCAGTAGTTTCTCTACTAAAGAAACAATTCTCTGGCAAATTTTTGGACCTCATGAAAGACCCAGCAAGTTGACTCCATCAGATGGAGGGAAGAGGACTCCAGGTTCACTGTATTCCTGGACTCAGACATGCAGCTATCAGCTCCTGACTTAGGAGGAGAGAGATAATCTCTGATTAGAGCGTCCAAAGGACCTAAAGGACTCTATAGGCTAAAACTAGCCACCAGGAAAGGATCAAGACGACAGGCCAGTCCCATTCAAAGTACAAACCATGGTTCTTGCATGTGATTTGCATGTGAAGAGTTAGGAGGTTGCATTTGGCACAAGCTGTTGTGCTAAGCACCCCATCTCACCAACATGCAGAGAAAGACAAAACTGCCATGCCAAGGTGGGCGCCCATTCACAGACAGACACAAGAGCTTTGAAAGCTCCTGGAGGTGTTGCTGCAGAGCCTCCCCTTGCAGGGGCCAGACACAACATGTAGGCTGTGCCAGGCATGAAGCCAAGGCTTCAAAGCTGCTCAGAGCCTAAGTGGCTAAAAATGAAAGCATTGGGAATGTTTTCAGCCTGCACTTGACAATGGGGATCAGATAATGTCAGAAACACTGAGCAGAGAACACCTCTTGCAAAAGACCCCAGGGCAGTGCCTGTCTGCCCTGCGGTGCAGGACTGGTACTCCACAAGCATGGCCATCAGCACTGAATGGACACGTCCAGCTCCAGGCAGACAGCGTAAAGCCAGCAAGGGCATCTCCATTGCTCCCAGTACTCTGCATTGATCATGCCAGCACAGAACCAAGCCCAAATCATTACATCTGTTCCCCTTGGACCTCAGCTCTGCCATGTAAGGGACCCCCCCACACTGACTAATGCAAGGCCAGTCCCAAGCTACAAATGAGCCAGTCCCAAAGCTGATCCCGTCACTCTGCTGCCCTGCGCCAGATTTCCCTGCTCCCATCCATGGACAGGTTCAACCAGGGAACAAGCAGCTCACCTGTCTCCAAATCCAACAGGCTGAAGACACTTCACATGCTAACTGTGTCTCTCTCTGGTACCACATGACACAGGGAAGTTTAAGATGCCTTATAAAAACCTGGTAATACACAACTCAGTGGTAGTTCTGCTAAGGACTCACCAGGTCTTTTCTAACTCTTCCTTTTTCCCCAGCTCCACCAACACTTCTTAGCCCTACCCAGGCTCAGACCTCCCTAAACTGCCATGGGCTGAGCACAACTGGAAGGCAAAGTTTAAGCATGGGTGTCTCGTTGCCATGGGATAGGAAATTGCCACTCACCCCAAAGTAAACAAGCATGAGGAGCTAGTCTCCACATGGTCGAGGATTACACCACATTTTTCAGTCCCTTGGTCTAAAAGGGCTGTTCAGCAGCAGTCAGTACTCTGGCAGCAGGATGGATGCTAGCAGCCCAGGAACAGCAGATGAATGTTAGCAGCACAGGAACAGCAAAGCAGCTCGTTGCTGAAGAAAATCAGGGTCTCCTAAGTCTACTCATTGCCAGTGAATCCTCAGTCTGCCTGGCCACCAGATTATCTGCCTTCCTGCAAGCCATGGCTCTGCTCGCTCCGCACAGCCTGGTGCACAGGCCTGGGCAGCTCAGCTGGGGACACCAGGAACAGCCCTAACCCACAGTTGCCTGGCACAGCCCTCTCCTCAAGGCACTCCTTTCCTTAGGGGCATCTGGAGAGCTCCCCTTTTCTCTTTCCCAGGTGGGGTCTGAACTCCCACACATTCATATCAAGCACCAAGTTCATCTGCCACCTTATTTCTGCCTCCCACTATTTTGCAGGGACAAATCCAGCTGTAAGCACTGCCTACACATGCCCACACAACTCCAAGACCTGGGCTCACCCCACTCTAGGTGCATGTGGCCCCTTCAGAGCCCTTGCCAGGGTATTTGTTTACCCTTCCTAAATGGGACTTGCTGGAGCCTTTACCTGCTCCTGTAAGCCTCAGTCTCATCATCTGCACCTTTGTGGCCTGGCTAATCCCATCCTGCATTGCCCACAAGCTACATCCATCCTGATTTTAAGATGATGCCACCTTTGGTCAAGCAGATATCAAGCTCGCAGGTTCAATGAGGCTCCCCTTTCCCCTGGGCTGCACAGATAAGAGAAAAATAAGGTCATCGTATTACCAGCTTCCTCCTAGTTTTGAAAAACCACCTGGGAACATCCAGGCACAAGAGCTGACTGTTCTCCCCAGGATCAAGCGCTGATGTCCCCTCCCCATCGCACTCACCCTACAAGGCCATCAGCAACGTGCACTAATGATCAGTTATTACTTATTGCTACTGCCGCCCGGTGCAGGCTGGTGCCCCTCGAGCAGGTGGAACAGCAAAGCTGCTCTTTGCGGGGGGCTGTGGGCTGAAGGCAGCAGGACTGTGTGTCCTGAGCACAAGCATCCACATCCGCTTGGAAACAGGGATCAGACAGTGAGTACACAACACCAGCAGTGAGGATATTGGAGAAATAATAGCGAAAACATTGCCTTTGATTTTTTTTCCCCAAGGATGGGGGGAAAAAGGGAAAAGTATATCCTTTTCACAGCAAGGATGTGGTAAGGGCCAAGCAGCATCCCCTGATACGTGAGCCAGGATGCGGAGATACTGTTTTGTCCAGGAAGAAAGGAGGGATTTTGCCATTTCCTTTGTTTAACAAGAAATTCATCTTACCTCAGTGAGGTGAGGGCAGCCCAGCATTCACAGAAATTCAGCTCCTCATTGCCTCCTCTTCCTCACCATGAAGGGTCCACAGGGCTTCAGGAGAGGCAGATGGTCACTGCCCTGTGCCTCAGTTTCCCCACCTGTAAGTTAGGATAGTTCTCATGTGTGGCAGAGCTGCGCTATGAGGCTTTATCCATAGCTGTGAAGCCCTTAGAAGCCTTCATCAAAGTCTTGTCATCAAAAGTACAAAGATGGGATTTTCCTAACGCAGAGAGGAGGACCCAGACATGGAGGCGTTGGGCCGTTTGGGGGCTCTGGCCGTCTCGCCACCTCCTTTCCCTCGCCTCCTTCCTGCCCAGGCCAGAAATGGAGCCAAACTAATAATTCAGATGACAGAATTAAACTGATTCTGATTAGAAAAAGCCCTTACCCTGAAGAGAGCAAAATCTGGCTCTGCACTGCCCTGTAATCCAATAGTCTCCCACGGCCTCCGCAGCAAACGCGAAACCTGCCTCCAGGCAAAGACACTTTGTCTTGAAACAAGGGAAGTTAAATGTGTCTTAATGGGAATTTTGACACATTTTGCTTTGATTTCGCTAATGTTACAAAAGTAGCTGTCAGAAAATATTTCACCCCTCTGCCAGGGGCTCAGTCCTCACAGGCACGGGTGCAGCACCCAGCCGGGCGTTCGGAAAGGGACCGAGGCTGCGGGAAGAAGAGGCCTCGGGGCCGGATCGCCCCACCCTTCCCCAGGGACCGGTGCAATGCTTAATGACAGCTCCAGCAGGGACCCTGGCACCACCTCGCAGTGACACCCAAGGGCACGGCGGTCCCGTGGGTGCCAGATAGGGCTGAGGGGACCCGTTTGCATCCCGCCATAAGGCACAAAACAGGCCCTGTCACTCCCCAGTTTCCACTTCCACGCTGTCCAGGCGTGCGGGTCACCCTGCAGACGCGCCGACACTGGGTGGGCGCCCAGCGCCCGACGGAGCAGCCAGTGCCGAGCCCCACATTGCTCCTCCAGGGGTGAATCCCAGCCCCGTCCCCGGAAACAGGCACAGGCACCGCAGGGGCAGGGGAGCCCCGAGGGAGGTGCAGGGACATGCCACCGCACCGCGAGCAGGGCCCCTCCTCGCCCACGCTGCAGCCCTGTGCCAGTGGCTCTGCCTGCACGGCCGCAGGGACGGTGGCACCCGGGCTGCAGCCTCCCGAGGTTGCCAGCCACCAGGGTTTTTCCATTGCTCTTTCCAGCTCGGGGCTCTGTGATGGGATCTCTCATCTCCCCCAGGCAGAGCCACACAGGGTTCAAGTACAAGCAGGCAGGACGACGACATGAACACGTTATTAGCTACCAGACGTTTCATGATTTTCTTTCTATTTGGCACCAAAACAGTGGCTGGCACTTCACTGGCCTTCACTGACTTGGGGAGGGGGCGAAGCTGCTATGGGTCAGATCAGCAGCACTGAAATGCCAGGTGCATTTAACCCCCGAAGCACCTTGGGAAACACCACAAGGAGCCCCGGGAACCAGGACAAACCTTTTTCCCCAGCACACAGAAATGCTCCCTTGCCATGAAAAAAGCAAAAAGCAGGACTCCCCCCGCTTTCCAGCCCCAGCTCAGCCGTCAGCCGCCCTTCTGGGCTTGCAGCACGTACCTGGCTGAGCCAAAGAGGTCACAGCCCGGGAACAGGGGTTGCCGGATGCCGCAGGACGCACGCCCACAGTCGCGGGCAGGTACTGCGGTGTCTAAGGTGGTGCAAATACAGAGGAAGAACTGGCAAACAGGAGGGACAAGAGACTTTACTAACGCACACGCTTAGAGGGGCAGCTCAGAATAAAACACACTGGTTTCCTTCCCCCCCCGGTGCCCGTCACTCTGCGAGACAGCGAGTTCGCCAGCTCCCCTGCGCCCGGCGAGCAGCCAGCCGGCCACGCAGGCAGCCCGGGCGGGACGTGCCAGGTGCCCGCTGCCCACAGCAGCGCTGGAGCGAGCTGCAAGAGCAGGAGGAAAAAACCTGATCCAGCACTAATTTTAGCCAGGCTGACTGCAACTACCCTAACTGGAATAAATTAAACAAACAAACAGCGGGGGCTGCGAGGGGAACCGCTGCGCTCCTCCTCAGAGACCCTGTTTACTCGCAGCGGCTTTTCCTGCCCCTGCGCCGGTGGCCCCATCTCCACCCCAGCCCGCCTCGGACCGCATTTGTAAGCTATTTTTTGTTGTTTTAACGCAATGCTGCAATTCTAACCCAGAGCCTCAGTTTGTCAAACAGTTTTTCTTTTCTTTTCTTTCCTCCAGAAAAAAATACAGCTGAACTAATTTGATGAAAGGGGAAAATAAAATGTAAGCCAGACTAAACACACGCAGTTCCTACCTACAGCCAGGGCCCAGGTTCTCCCAGGCCAAAGTCAACACACGTCAATTTTTAACATGACAGGACTTTAAAAGGGAGGTTTGAGCCCTGGATGAGAGGCGGCTGGAAAACATTAATAACAAGGTCTGTCAATTAAAGGCAAGCATGACAAGCCACCAAGACAAAGGTTGGGTTTTTCCCCCCCCTCCCCTCCTCTTCCCTTTTTTTGGTTAAAAAAGTGATTTATGAAGAAATTTGTCCACTCGTCCAAGTGTGCTTGCATTACCACATGAGGGATAATCTTTGCTTAGGGGCCTTGCAAGCAGCCAGGCAGGCAAGGGTCAAGATTAAGAGGTCAAGGTAGAGCTTTCCCACAGAGGATGCTGCTGGTGA
The DNA here is from genome assembly GCF_036370855.1 of Dromaius novaehollandiae. NCBI lineage: Eukaryota > Metazoa > Chordata > Aves > Casuariiformes > Dromaiidae > Dromaius > Dromaius novaehollandiae. The sequence goes on from NC_088109.1 coordinate 12,836,820, forward strand.
CCACTGCTGAACCTCATGCCTTGCTCCCAGCTTCTCCTGCACCAGCGGAGCGAGCAGCCGCCCGCCTCCGTCGCCAGCCCCACAGCCAGGCTGGCATCCCGGAGCTGCCAGGTCCAGCTGACTCCCTGGTGATGCGCCTGCCATTCTGGAAGCAGCTAATTCAGGTTCCAGTCTGCTTTTTTATCAGCCACATAGGAAGCATTTCTAAGGCTGCTGTGGGCCGGGCAGGTTTCTGTCCAAAGCCACCCACCGGTATCCAAAACAGAGCCAGGAAAAACAAGGGAAAGGGGCAGAGCAGCCACATCCCAGCCAGGCAGCTCTCGGCAGCACTGGCTGGCCACCTCTTTGGAAAGCGAGGCAAAAGCAGTCCGAGTTGGGACCCGTCACCGCACGATGGCCATGTGGCCAGCATCCCTGTCGTGAGCCTCTCCAGCCTGGGTGGCCACAGGCAGAGATCCCAGATGCTCTCCCTCCCTGGAGCTGCGCAGGAACGAGGGAATTTGCACACAAGCCACGCTCAGCCACCCAGCAGCATCCAGAGCTGGGAGTTGTCTCTGGCACAGCAGACCCCCTCGGCGGAGCAGAAGGATGGGTAGAAGGGAGCAATGGGTAAGGGCCTCTCCCCTAAAGGAAGCGAAACATCCGCCCACCTTGCCAGGAGGAGGTTCCCGTGCTCTGGAGAAGCACAGTGTCAGCTTTCAGCTGGGGAAGCAGGTAAAGGCCAACCCAGAGGGAAACAGCACAGATTCATTTCACCTTCAACACCTAAATAAATATTATATCCACAGACACACACACTGCACAGTATATGCCGTACTGGTGTCTGTTACACCTCTGCACAAGGCAGGGATTGACTGATGGACCAGCTCCAACATCCCCCACCGCAATGTCCAGTCCCCAGCGGTGTCCCTGACCAGATGCTCCAGGAGGTGTTAAGAGCCCACAGTAGTCAAGCACAGCACCCGCTGCCTCCCCATATTAAGTGTCTCCTTAGTCTACTGGGGAGAGGAGCCTTCCCGGAGCCCTTCCAGGTCAGCACATCGTGCCCACCCACCAGCCCCACGATGGCACGTGCAGGGTTACAGCAACACACCTGTGCAGGGCTGCTCCGCTCAAGCCGGGGAGCTGCTCGAACCTGCGGAGGCTTCAAGGACCAGGGTTAGGATCCAGTTCTGCTCCTCTGCGCGTTACATGCGCAGCATTGCGGGCGAGCTGGGCTCCAGCTCTACTTTCCAGATTATGTTTCACTTTCCCTGGCCCAGCAAACAAAACCTCCTTCCAACACGCACAAAGTTCACTTCACAAGGGCAGCCAGAGCCAGCGCAGGCTGATTTTTCCAGACAAGTCCGTAGGCCTGGCCTCCAAGCGGGTGGAAGGCTCCTTGGCACTATCAGCTATCGCCTCCCCACACTTTAGGGGGTGGAAAAAAAGTCATTTTGGGGATCTTGTGCTCTTGCGCACCAGGCACAGCCACACCAGCCTTGCCACCCCGCTTCAGCCCCAGCATCGCAGACGCCAGCCCCGAGGCCACCCGTGCTTGCAGCGCAGGGCAGGCGAGAAGAGACATTCGACAAGCCTGGGCAGGCTCTCCCATCCCCAGGGGAGGGCCAGCACTTTCACCAAAAAAAGCCAGGCCTAAGGCGGGTGGGGGGCAATTTCAAGGAAGAGCTGAGGAAGACTTTTGCCACCCCTGCTCTGCATGCACAGCTTCTGGAAAGCACTGCATCGACGTGCCCTTTCGCCGCGGCCCCGGCAGGGCTGACATTGGCCAGGCCAGAACCGTCTCCGCAGGCAGCAGCTGAAAAACAACGTGCTCAAACAATGGCAGCGCCCCGGCTGGAGTCGATAGCAGCTGCTTGTCCTCCGTGCACTAATCATTGGAATCATTAGCTCCCGGTGGCTGCTAACGAACCCCCCCCTGCCGCTGGTGCTCGCTGAATGCGGGCTGTCAGCGTGTCCCCGGCTCCGCACGGCTCAGGACAAAGCCGGAGCAGCGCCCGCCGCGCAGCGGGGCGGCAGGAGAGCCGGGGCTCAGGTAGACAGGACGCGGGATGATTTATGCGTTTGCAGCAGATATATTGTTCAGGTTTCCTGAGATACATTGTCAGCCTTGGCTCAGCGAACAGCAGCTTGGAAGAGACTGGACCAGGGAGCCAATTGCCCTGCAGCCGGCCGGGGACTATCTGTACATCTCAATCCCCATCACTGCCTGAGGCCTCCCGGCCCAGCCTCCTCTTGCAGATACCTACACAAGCCCCGTGCAGCCCTTTCCCATCCAGACCTTGTGCCAGAAGGGGAATCGCTTCCAAGAGAGGCCAATATCACTGTGAGCACCCCGACCTCAAGGACATGGGTCTGCCCTGAGCTAGGTTTTACATGGGCTCTTCTCATCATTCTCCAAAATATCCAGCACAGCCTCACACACCCCGTCCTCTCCTCTGCCCCTACGCTTCCAGGCAGGCAAAGCAGCCCAGTGCTTCCCACAGCATCAATAAGGGTTACATGGAGCAGAGAAAAAAAAGAAAGAGATGCCTTTTAAATCAAGTTCACACCCTGCCTCAAGACAGGTCAGGATTCCCACCCCCTGAAGAATATAGGTGCTAAGCTGATGCCACATTTGATTGCAACCAAAAAGCCAAGGCAGTTTATAACATTAATTCATCTCAAGTTTTAAGCAAAGCTGATTCTTGCCAGTCAAATAATTATACCTCCCCCATCACAAAGAAGAGCCATGCAACATGAAGGTTTTGTCCTTCTATGAGACCCTGCTCAGAGCAGGGATCAGACACGGTGATTTGCAAGAGATTCCCCCTTTAAAGAAGGTCTGCTCTGCAGCTGGAAATGCTCTGCTGGATTTAGTGGGATTGCTCTGGAGTCAGGGCAGGATCAGGCCTAAAACTCTCAAGCTTCCCGCTTGAGATCAGTATCTCGGATCCAAGAGCATCGGGGCTGTTGGCATCACTGAGACACTGGGGAAGTACGGAGTCGCGCAGGATCAATGGGCCCTAAATGCTTCTGAGGCTCCGCAAGATCTTTCCAGACACAGCAGTGGAAGCAAGGACAAATTAAGCATCTCCAGTGCAGAATAAAGTGCACAATTAGCAGACAAAGCTGCCCGCGACAGCCTGATGGAGCAAAGCTGAACAAGGAGATTTTCTTCCCAGACACTTCTAGAAAGCCTCTGAAATACTTCCATTTCTGTTGCTTTTTAATAGCAAGGTCAGCTCCTTGCTTCCTACCCTGACATCCTCCATGAGGGCCTCTTTCTGGGAACTCGCAACAACACACCAGATGTCACGGAGAGACAGAAAAACAACTGGGGGCCAACGTGGGGCATCAGCCACTGCCCTGAGTCCCAAACCACGCCCAGGGAAGGGGGAGCAGACGGTGTCCCCTCCACACGCATTGCTAGAGCTGTGAGCGTCCCTCTGGCAGCACAGCGGTCCCTCCCGCACCCCAGAGCTCGGCAGGGAGCCCTTCCTCCTGCATATGCCTGCCTTGCTCCTACAAAAAGCCATATTACAGCAGCCCCACATGCCTGCAGGCTTTACACAGCCAGTAACTGCCCACTGGAAATAGCCTAAATATTTGCATCGCAAAGCTGACCTGCTCTTTCCCCGCTTTTGCTCCATGCTAGGCTTGGGCAGCAACTGCCACAGATCCACAGCACTCCTGGCAGCCCAGGCAGCGGCAGCAGCACACGAACATCGCCATTTGCTTAAGCTACAGGGCTGAGGGGTCCTTGCACCCTGCCCCGGCCACGCGCTCGGGCAGCTCGCTGGGTCACACACCCCAGCGGGGCTCGCGGTGAGCCAAACCGCAGCACCCCATTGCAAACCACCTGGGCAGCTCAGCCTCACCCAAGCCCCACAAGCAGCAGGTTTCACAAAAAAGTCAGAGAGTTTCAAGAAGAGAAGCTCAACATCACCTCCGTGAGCAGTGAGAGGAGGGTGCTGCAGGAACGGCCCCGCTCCGGCCAGCGGATGCAGCTACTCACAGGTTTCTGGACGCTCTCTGAGGGCCTGGAGCGCAGCCCGCAGCCGTTCAGACACCACATCAGCTGCTGCCTGAGGCGACGAGAGCAAAGTAGGGAAGAAAAGAAACCACAAGACTTTAGAAAGAAAACCACCTACATTTGGTGATGGGCTGTGTTTCTCTCCAAACTCCCAATTCAGGCTGCACTTTTAGGCTTCCTCTCTTGAATAAAAAATACCCTGAAACCAGGCTAGAAATACATCTGCCTTCTCCTTTCAAAGAGAGATGAGACCCAGTCCCAGGACCCCAGGCTTAAAAATACATAGCTTGGAATTGACCCTAAAAATGCAGAGAGCAACAGCTTCCAGCCCTGAGCTGGAAGGGGCAGCTGTGAGCAGGGCCAAGGGGAGGGGAGAGGATGGGGCTGGGCTTTTATGGGTGTGCAGCGGCCCCAGGTGAGGGGGTTTCCAGGTGCGAGGGTGGCAGGTGGGACGGGGCCCTGCCGCCCGCTCTCAGCTGGGCTGCCGCGAGCAAAGGCTGCCGCCTGCTCTGGGGAGCTGGGCGCTGTGCTCCAGCGCGGCTCTGGCTGCCATTGTGCAGCACCCACCTGTAAACGCCGTATTAAAATCCCCTTTGGAGGCAGGCCAGCCTGCGGCACTGCTGTGCCGGCGTGTGCCCCGTGGCCCAGGTTAGGCACCCCTCCTGGCCCCCACCCCACCTCTCCGCAGTGGGCGCAGGCCGTCTCCTCGGTTGGTGACTGCGGGCCAGGCTGAGCCCACGTGAGCCCAGAGTTGCTTTTTTGACGTAGCTGACCCCAAACTGGCCTGGGGGTAAAGGAAAGGAGAAGCCAGGTCTCCTCAGAGACCACATGCAGCAGCAGGGCACCCCCATGGCACCCCAGGACCAGCCTGGGGCTCCCTGGGCTGCTGAACTCCTGCTCGGCCCATCCAGAGCCACCCGGGCACAGGACTGCGGAGATCACCGTGACGGCCCCGTGGGGCCCCTGGGGAAGGTGGGACGGGGAAAAACAAAAAAAGGGGAAAAAAGGAAAAAAGAAAAAAAGGAAAAAAAAGAAAAAAAATTGACTTTGATCCCTCTGACACTCTCAAGCTTTATTCCCTATCTTCTGTTCTTTCCTCCGGAGCCTCCACTTTTCCACATTAAAAGGTGCTGGAATAATCTCACATTGCGGCAGATACCTGTGAACAAAACCGCAAGTGTGAATGGCGGCGGGCACAGACTCTCTCCCCCTCTCGCTTGATTTTCCAGGTTTTCAGGAGTGACCTTGGAAGAAGAAAGAGCCATAGTTCTTCATGTCATGGGTGATAGCACATTTGTCACCATTCAAACCATCTGAAGCCTGCCCAGGTTTTACTTTATTGCATTTCTAGGTGTCACCAAGACCCATCTGAATTACTTCGCAACTCCTTCATAAAAAGCGACTTTGCTTTACGTCCCCGTGCCAGGCTGGGGACCGGGTGGCGCCTCAGGCCTCTCTGCTTTGGGTAGCGCTTGTGTTGTTCACCACAGTTTTCCCCAAGTGTGCCACAGCTGAAACTCGCAGTCGAAAGGTTTTGAGGACCTCAGCGAGACAATTTGCTAGTAAATAAAATGGCTGTGTTTAACTAGGCGCAGAACAGAGATTGCTTCAAACCTCCCGGCACGGCCACGACACGCGTGTGCCGTCCCCGCGGTCCCGGGCACCGCTCGGCGACGGCGCGCTTCCCGCAGGGTTTCCAGGCCGGCGGGAGGCCCCGGAGCGGCCGGGCTGCAGCCGGCCCCGGGCACCCCCGCTGCCGCCCGGGCTCCGCGCTGGGGCCGCGGGGGGGTCGCGGCCGCCGCCGCCGCCGCCGCCGCCGCCGCTGCCTCGCCCGCCGCAGCCAGAAGGTGCCGCCGTCCGCCCGCGGATCGCGCCGAGCCCAATTAGGCGGCCGGTATCGCCTGCAATCACGGCTGCTGATAGAGATAAATGGGGAAGGCACTATCTGGGCAACAATAGGTTTTTTTTTTTAAAAAAAAAAAAACTAAAAAAAAAAAACAATTGAACTTTTCATCAGCTGCTAATCATAATTTTTTTTATTGCTTTGCTTAGCATTTTCTGGGGAATAAAACCTCAGAGGAGCCCAGTCTTTTGTGGAAAATGAAAGGGCATATAAAAAAATGAATGTACATGGATTCTAAATATTTCAGGTTGTATGACTTTGTGTTTGACCTTAGCAGAAGATGAACTAATCCTGCAATATAATAGACTTTCATAGAGATATGGAAAATGGCTGCTTTTTTATCTCAGTTGCCATGGGAACCATCAGAGAGAAGGCCTAGCTGAGATGCAATAGAAGGTTATTAAATGTGTGCTTGTGTATATTGGAAAAATACAGCTTTTTGTCATCTTGTGTCACTCATAGGTCTTTAATACGTAATGTTTAGGTTATTAATAAACTAACACAGGTCCATTTTTTACAGGGAACAACTGTGAATACAGCCCTAAAAAAATTAGTACACGTTGAACATTTGCAAAACTCTGGAGCGCGGGCAGGGGCTGGGAGGGCTGCTCTCTCCCTCAAGTTCCCACGAAAGTTTCTCTCCCTCCCGTTGCAGGCACAGGAGCGGGATGAGCCCCGTCACCCACGCCGCGGGGCGCAGGGCTCCCCTCTCGCGCCGCCGAGGCCGCTGGCACCCTGCGGCCCTCCTGCCCCTTCCCCAGCACCTCGCAGCGTGGGGGGCACCGGGGGCTGCAGCACTGCAGAATAAGATGCCACATGGTTTTTTAGCTGTGCACTGGCTCAGACCCCAGCGGGAAAGGGGCTGGCAAGAGCCAAGAGGACAGATGTCCTGGGGTTGGGGCATCTCTCGTTTTGGGGCTGCACCCCAGCTGCACTGGGCTGGGCTGGAAGGCACTTTCTGTTATGCGGATTTTTCTTTTCCAAAATAAAAAAGAAAGAAACAAGAAACAAGACAAGCTTGGGGGGAAAAAGCCTGACGCTGCTCTGAGCAGGAAGGGAAAGACTTCGCCCTGGCCCCCCGCGGGGAGCAAGGCGCCCTCTTTCCGCGGGGTTAGCTTTCCCTCCCGGGGCCAGCAGGAGCCCCCAGCCCGGGCTGCCCCGGGCGCTCCGGGGGGCGGCGGCGGCGGGAGCCGCGGGGCACCGCGGGCAGCGGCGCAGCCCCGGCCGGCGCCGGAGCCGCGGGGCGGCGAGCCGGGCGGCCGCGGGAGGCTGCGCCGGGGGGGCCGCGCGAGTGGCGGTGCAGCCGCTGCCCGGGGCCGGGCAGGGGACCGCGGCCTCCCCCGGCCCATCCCGCAGCGAAGACCCGTGCGCTAAGAGCCCCGGGGGGGTCCCCGGCGCGACCGGCGCGGCGCGGCGGGGCGCAGCGCACGCACACGCACCCGGCGCCCGTGCATACTAAGTAAAGCGAGGAATACATAGATTTTGCCTATCTGCCGATCAAACGCGGAGATCTGCTCTGGTAAATGATGCATTAGATGCGGTGGCTGTATTTGTTGTGTGAGTTTTGAAAGGGTTCCGATAATCTGGAAGCGAGAGATAAGGAACACCATTTATTCAGCAGCACTTTGGAACCAATTTTCAACCCTGTTCAACCCCATTCTCCAGCAGCCTCCAGGAGCCCAGGAGATAAGGATTGGGCTATTCATTATCTTCACAAGGAACAAAGATTAGCTAGCAGAGATGAAAAATTACCCCTGGATAGTAATAATAAGGAAGCGAACCTGGAGAGTTGCTGAGCCTATATTCTCCCTGCTGCTGGTGCTGCTTCTTCTCTTTTTAAAATTATCTCCCTCTATTTTTTGTTGTTGTTGAATCAATATTGAAAAGGTTGGGCTTTTTTTTTTTTTAAAAAAAAGAAAGCCTTCCCCACTGTCTATCATATTTTTCAATATGCAGAATATGGTTGTTACCGTGGAAGAGAACTGAACCCGCTCCCCCCTTCCTTCCAGACTTTCAGATGACATCTTTAGTACGAAAGCTAAGCAGCAGAGGAAAACATCCTTCTCTTCCAGCGGGAATGAGGGGAAATCGCCCTCCCCCGGCCCCCAGTGCCTCGGCGGCGCTGGGGGTGTCCCGGCCCCGGGGCAGCCCGGCGGCAGGCGGGAGCGCGGCGAGCCCCGGGCTGCAGCCCGGCTCCTTCGCGAGGCTCCCGAGCCCCCGGCCGGACCCCCCCCCGCCTGCCCCCGCCCGGGGAAAAAACCCGCCGGCTCCAGCACCCGCTTTGCCCGTAGTTTTTCCGCCGGAGCGACGGTCCCGTGTTTTAGAGTCGTTCCGCTCCGGGGCGATCCCAGGACGCGGCTGGCGACAGCTTCTCTCTCTTCCTGGGCACAAGGGAAAAAAGAGGGGGATACATATATATGTATATATTTTAATACCACATTCTTTTGTATTTTCTTCCCTGCATAAATCTGGCGATGTATCTTCTCTCGGAGGATGAAGGGTAATACAGGAGGAGTAATTAAAACACTTACTTTGGAAATGGGCTGCGTGGGGCTGATAAGAATTATCTGCCGCATATCAAGGACCCTTTTTCCCCCGAACCATATCACAAAGACAGACAGAAAATGCCAGCGGAATGGGCTCCCCCCCTCCCCGCTCACATTTTTACCTCCATTATCATGATAATTCCGCTCCCGCGAAACTTTTTCTCCTTCCCTCCCTCCGCCGCGTTTCGTTGCCGGCTCCCGCGGGGCCCCGCCGGCCGCTCCGGCCTTTGTCCCGCCGCTCCGCGCGGGTCCCGCGGCCGCGCACGGCACTCGCACCGCCCCGCGCAGCATCGCCCCGGGCCGCGGCCGCGCAGCCCGCCGCGGGCGAGGCTTCCCCGGCCGGGGCTGAGGCGGCAGCGGAGGCGGCGGCACCGCCGCGGACTCTGGCTGCGGCTGCGGTGCCGGCGGGCTGCCGGCGATGTGCGTTTCCCCGTGTCGCTGCGAGCCGCGACAACGACTCGTCGCGTAACATCGGCTTTGGCCCCTTCCAGCTTCTCCGCTGCCTCCCTTCGGTGCAGGTGCACAGCCCGAAAGGTCGAGTTTGGGAGGGGAGAGGCGGGGGAGAGGAGAAACGAGGTTATGCACAAGCCAGGCTGGTCAAGGAAAAAAAAATATTCCCGTCACCAGGGAGTGGAAATAAAATTCATACGAATAGGAACAATTTCTACTAGTAATTAACACGACAAAGCGTCTCCCCCCACCCCATCTTCCACTGAGACAGGAGCGCGGCTGGGGAGCGGCGGGGCTGCGGACCAGCGCGCCGAGCCCGGCTGCCGGCGCCCGCGACGTGTGTGTGTGTTGTTGGTATAATATCAATTCATTTAAAATATGAAAGTCAAGTCGCGTAGACTGTGACAGCAACCGTAACAAAAGGTGCAAGCAACAGACAATGTGATGTGCTTGTACAGATATTGTAATGATGCAAATGAAGTGGAGGGGACGAGCTGCCTTATTATGTACATAAATACACAGTGGCTCGCTGTGCCATCCTTGAATGCAGGAGACTGAGAGAGAAGGGGAGGGAAAGAAGGGAGAGAGGAAAGAGAGGGAGGGAGGGAGGAAGGGACGGAGGGAAGGAGGGAGAGACAAAAAAAAAAAAGGGCTCAGCACGAAAACTGCTGCTGCCAGTTTTAAGCAGAGCGCACCTCGGGCAGCCCCTCCGCCGCGCTGCGCGCACCCTCGGCCGGCGGCGCGGCCGCTGCTCGGGGCCGGCGGCCCCGCGCCCCCTCCGCAGCCCGCGGAGCGGCGAGAGGCGCTTCCCAGGGTCGGGCGGAAAGCCGGGAGGCGGCCGAGGACGGCAGAGGAAGGTAAGGCGCGCAGCTGCGCGGCCCCGCGGAGCCTCCCCCGCGGCGCGGGGGCCGGTTTAGCGCCCGGCTCGGGGCGGCCGGGCAGGGCTCGCCAAGGATTTTAAACAACGAACCCCCCCCCGCCGCCCCCCCGCTCGGCCGACCGCGGGGCCCGGGCTCGGCAGAGCCCCGCGGCCGCGCAGGGGCGGCGGCGGCGGCCGCCCGAGGGGGGGGACCGGGGGGCCCGAGCTCCCCGGCGGGGCCGCCGCTGCCGCGCACCGGCCGCGGGGTTTGCGCTGCCCATTGTGGCGGCGTAATTATTTAAATCTCCATCTTGGAGAGTGGCGTTTGGCCCGGCGCGGCCGGGCGGGCGCTTCCCGGGGACGGCGGAGGGTGCGCGCAGCCCCTGCCCGCCCTCCCCTCGCCCCCTCCCGCCGCCGCGTCCCGTCTCCTCGCCCCATTGTTGGCAGATTTGGGCATAAAGAGACGCGGGGGTTTGTTCTGCCCTGGAGAGCGGCAGCTCGGCAGGGCCCTGCTGCCTCTCCTGCTGCACCTGCCTGCCGGGGAGTCCTCCTCGTCCCAGTCCCGTGCGGCAGCTTTACGGGGCTTTGCATGATTTAAAATTACCCAGCCACATCGGGGACTGGGCAGCTCCTCTCTGCGGGCTTCCCCCCCCTCCTTTTGTGTGTGTGCAAAGTTCCCCTCTTTATCCGCCTTTTGCTTTGGGGTGCAGAGGCTGGAAGGCAAGAAAAAAAAAATAAAAGCAACCAGGAACGGAGCCTGCCTGGATTTGAGGCGATTTCAATAAGAAAAGCGATTTCAATAAGGGGGTTGCGGGCCAGGGATTGTTCTCCCAGAGAGCACGGAGCATCTTTATTAAACGCAATCTATTTTTTGTTGTAAATCTAAAACCTGGCCCGGTTCAAGCCCCCCGGCTCGCAGCTCGGGCTGCAGAGCGGAGCCGCGGGGAAACGCCGCCGCGGGCTGCGCCGGGGGCCAGGGGCGGCCGCGAGTGGTCTGGCCACGCGTGACACGAGCCCCGGCCCCGCTCGTGGCTGGTCCCTCCCCAGCAAAGTTTTGCCTGCGGACAAACAAATCAAACCTGCGAAATCGGCTTCTTTCCTCCCTCCTGCAACAGCTGCGCCCGAAATAACCTTGCAAAGGAAAAAAAAGGGAGGGGGAAAACGGGGGGAAATGAAACCGGCCTCCTGCGAACGAAATTTTTCGTGGCAGCGCCTGAAAAAAAAATATGCGTCTCTCCGGACAAATGTGTGCGTGTGCAGCCCCCCCCCACCCCCACCCCGTGCCCCCGGACGCGTTTTTCCGTGGTAACTTGCACAAAAGGCGTTGTTCTGGCGGACGCCGGCGGCGGCCCGAGGCTCTTCCTCCCCCTTTGCCGCCGAGGGGCCGCGGGGGCTGCGCGGGTGCGGGCCGGGGGCTCGGCTCGGGGCAGCCCCGGCCGCCGGGCAGAGCCCGGGCCAGGCGCGGACAGAGCGCAGGGGAGCGCGGGCGCGCAGCGGCGTGCGGGAGAGCGGGCCGGGAGCCGCTGCCAGGGCGGGCTGCGGGAGGGGGAAATGCCCGCAGGAATTGCCTGCGGGATGGTGGGGGATCTCGAGGAAGCTTTTATAGTATTTAAAAAAAGAAAGATTAAGTATTCCGTGATTTATTCCCCGAGCCGTCCTTTTTTAAATGCAGCTTAAATAGGGTCTTGTGGTTAAGAGGTAACTGTGTCATTTTATAACCCTATTAGCAGCCATTAATATGTGCTAGTAATGCAGGATCGGGGGGGGGGGGGGAAGGGGGGAAGACAAGCAAAGAGGAGACAGGAGGGAGGCCGAAACGAAAAGAGGCAGAAAGCAAGAACTTCCCCTCCCCAAAAACCAGCCCCGAGGAAATAAACCCGAGGCGGGAAGGGCGGCGGCGGGGGGGGCCCGGCCGGGCAGCGCGGTGCCGGGCGGGAGGAGGCGGCGGGGGGGCCCGGGCTCCTACCTGCGGCGGCAGCGGCGCTACCTGCCTCGGTGCCGGGAGCGGAGCGGCCCGGCGCGACCCGCCCCGGCGGCACCGGCGGCGGAGGCTGCCGTGAGCACCGCGGCCCGGCGCTGAGCCCTTCTCTCCCTCCTCTTTTTCTCTCTTTCTTTTCCCCCCTCTTCCTTCCCTCGCTGCTCGTTGCCGCCGCGGAGGGCACGGGGAGGGGGCTGCTGCGCGGCTTCCCCGGGAGCTCTCGTCCCCCCGCGGCTCCGCTCACCGGGCACCGGCGCCGGGAAGGGAAGGGAGGGCCGGGAGCCGCGGGCGGTGCGCGGAGCGGGCGGCGGCCCCGGCCCGGGCACACGCGGGTTTCCCTCGGCTCCGTCCCGCGTGCTGCCCCGCACCAGCCCTGCCGCGGGACTCCTTTATTCAGGTACACTTCTTCCCTAGTCCAAGCACCCGGGGTCAAAAAGAAAAAAAACCAAAAAACCCTCCAGGCGTGTAAATAAATAGTCTGTGTGCGCGTCTGGGGATATTTGTTTTCTGCCTGCGCGTCTGCCTGGGCATAGGTGTCAACTCCATCACGCAGCGCTACTAACTGTTGCTAAAACATGTTGTCGTCTCCCCCCCCATTAACGATATGACATCACTTGTCAATCAAATTAAAATAACCAGTTGTGCTTCCAGATCTGGGAAATCTCCCGTATTAAAAAAAAGAATGCGACAACAATAACAAAATAAAGTTAATAAAACCGCGTCCCTTTTGTTGGGAAAAGAAAGAAGGCGACGAGGGGGAACGGGGGTTTGCGCGGAGCTGCGGAAGCGGCGCAGGTCCCGCGGGCCGGGGCGGCCGGGGCTGCGCGGGCCGGGCCCGCTGTGCCACGCCGCGGAGGGGAGCGGCCGGCTGCCGGCGTCCCCGCTCCCCGGGGGCCCTCCGTGAAGCCGGTGAGAGCTGTTGAAGCAGCCGTGTGAAGCGGGCCGAGCCGCCGGCCCCGCGGAGGAGCTGAGCCGCTCGGCTCCCGGCGCTGGCGCGGCTGCGGCGCTCCCGACGGCTGCGCTAATTCAATTAAAAGCCCCAGACGCGCAGCCGGGCGCCGCCGCACCGGGCCGTGTCCGCGCCGGGCCCCGGGCTCGCAGCCGCCTCCGAGCGCGGGCAGCGGGGAAGGGACCAGGCGGGAAAAGAAATGAAATCCGCCGAGGCGGCCGGCGAGGAGACCTCCCGCTCCGCCGACCTCCGCCGCGGGAACCAGACCGCTCCGGCACCAGAAACGGTTTCTCCCTGGCGGAGGGCTCCGTCATTTGCAGCGGGGTTTAGCAGGGAGTGGGGGCGCGGAGGGGACCCACAGACGCGCTTCGCCTTTCGCTGCCGAGTGCCGCGGCGCCCCTCAGCGCGGCGCCGGGGCGGCGGCGCGGGGCAGCCCCGGCCGGGCCGCGGCGGCGGAGGGCGCCGAGGGAGCGGGCTGGGGCCGGGGCAGCGCGGCGGGAGCCGCCGCCGTCGCCCGGCCGCGGGGTAACCCGACACGGGGGCTGCAGGGAGCCCTGGCCGGGCCGCTGCGGGGTCTGCCTCGCCATAAATCAAGCCGCCTGATTAATCTTTACAATTTGTCTTTTAAAACAAACACGAACGAATTATCAGCTCGTTAACTGCGATTTTATCACCTGCCTAAAACAAACAGCCCACCCAACCTCCCCCCACCGCCACCCCCCCCCCCCCAAAAAAAAAGCTCGCGGCCCATGCTGATTGCAGCCGGGCAATAATTAACCCCCCCATATCAATTAATAGCGGCGTAGCGAGGCGCCCGGTCCCCCGCCGGCCGCCGGGCCGGAGCCGGCCTTGTCCTCCCGTTTCCCGGAGCGGGGCGATCCCGTGGGAAGCGCTGCCCCCGCTGACACGGCGGGGCTGCCCCGGCCCCGCTGCCCGGCCCCGCTGGCCGCCCCGGGCAAGGCTCGCCGCTGCGCCGGCAGCCTCCGCGCCGCTGCTGGAGCAGAGCGCCGGAGAGACCTACCTTCAACGCCCGGCTTTATCCTACTCTCTCCTTGCTTAAAAACAAAAATCCGTTGGGGGGGGAGAGCTTTTTTTTGGCGGGGGTAGGTGCTGCATGTGGAAAGAAAATCGCTTCGGACGTAGAGGGAGAAGCTGGGTTTTTAGACAGCTCGCTCGGTTTTCTCTCTACCATTTAACTTTCCTTTCCTTTTCTTTCTTTCTTTCTTTTTCTTTTTCTTTTTTTTTTTGCTTTGTTTCCCTTTCCTCCGTGGCCCCTCCGGCCTGCTCAGGCGCCCCGGGCCGGGGGGCACTCGCCTGCCTGAGCCGCGGCCCCTCTCCCGCCGAGCCCGGCCCCGGCCCGCCCGGGCCAACCGCCTCGTCCCGGGAGAAGCCGGCTCCACCGCCCCTTCCGCGCCCGGGAGCCGCCGGAGGAGCTGCCGCCCGGCCCGGAGCTTGCGACCCCCCCGGCGGCAGGAGGCGGCGAGGGGCGGCCCGGCCCCCCCGCTGCCGCCGAGCCCCGAGGGCGCGGGGGGGCGGCGCAGCCCGCAGCGCCCCGGCTGTGGGGCGCACAAGGCCTCGAGAGGAGGGGATGCGGGGGGGGGGGGCGGTGGCAGCTCCCCCTTCCCCAGCCTCCGGCGCCCCCAGGCCGGCCCCCGGCTTCGCCCGTCCCGCCGGGCAGCGCTGTGGGTCCCCCGGGGGGCAGCGCTGTGGGTCCCCCGGGGGGCTGCGCGCTGGGTCCCCGGAGGGTGATTTTTTGGGGGGGGAGGCGGGCGGGGAGGGGGCAGCAATTGGGGAGGGAGCCCCGTGCCGCCAGGGCCAGACGAGCTGCGCAGCGAGGAAAGGGAGTTTTATTATTATTACCGTCATCATTATTATTATTATTGTTATTATTTCAAAAAAAAAAAGTTCATTTCCTGGCGAATTTGGCAGCGGCGGGTGACGTCAGATCTCCGGCGTCGTAGTGACTGGGGCCGCCGGGCCGGGGGCGGCCGCTGCCGGCACCCCCCACCGCCGGCCCGCGGGGCCCCGCCGCCCGCGCCCCCCCGGCGGCCTCGCCGCTGCACCGCGCCCCCCGCAGGGGCACCCGGGGGGGGGCACAGCCCTCTCTCCCCGCCCCGGTGCCCTCCAGCGCCTCCCGCCCCCGCCCTGCCGTCGGGGGTCCCTGCCCGGCGGGCCGGGGCCGCTCGCTGCCGCCCCCCGCTCCTCCTGGGGCCGGGGCGCCCCCTTCCCCCCCCCCCCCCCCCCCCGCGCCCCGCTTGGAAACAGAGCAGCTGCAACCAGCGCTGCCCTTTTCCTGGGAAACCAGAGGGTCAGGAATGGGAGGTAGCGCCTGCGGAGCGGGACCTACAGGCAGCGCCTGCTCGCCCTGTGCCTGCTTGTTCCTTTCCTTTTTTTTCCCTCCCCCTCCCCAAATGCGGACGGGTTGATCGGCACTTTTGGGGGGGGGGGGGTGAATGGGAGCCCGACTCCGCGCTCCTCACTGCGTCCGGAACGTGCCCTAAACGCCGCAGGAAGAGCCCGCTGGTTGGGGCTGCTCCGCTCCCTGACCCGCCGGTCGGGCAGCCGCGCAGCCAAAACCCTTCCAGTATTTGCAAATATTAAAGCGGGTTTTCACAAACAGGGGGGCGGAAAAAATTAAGGCAGCGGCGCCGCAGCGCCGTCGGGGAGGCCGCGGGCGGCCGCCCCTGCCCTGCCCTGCCGGGGCCCCGGGCCTCGCCGCTTGCTGCGGCCGCTGGCGGCGGAGCCCAGACCCGGGCCCGGCCCGAGCGCAGCAACCGGGGCGCGATGCGGCCGTGCCCAGACCGGCCCCGCTCCCCGGGCCGCGGCCCCTCGCTGCCGCGCCGCTTGCAGCCCCCCCGGGCCGGCGCATTTATTTATTTTTGCCGATTCCGACAGTTATTTCAAACTGTCGTGACAGGAACGAGCACGCTGGTATTTGTTCCACTCCCGGCTCGGCGCGGTGCTTTCCCTCGCTGATCCCTTTTTTTTTTTCTTTTTTTTTTCGGTGATGTGTTTGAGGAGGTCGCGCCGATCTGGCGGTGCCCCCGGCCCCCCCGGCCCCAGGGCATCCCGGTGGCGGCGCCGGCAGCCGGGGCCGGCGGGAGCGCCGCAGCGCGGGCCGGAGCCGAGCGCCCCGACGGAGCCACCTCCCCGTCGCCGAGCCCTTTCCCGCAGCCCTGCCTCGCTGCACGCCCCGGCCCCCCCCGGGCACCCCCCGGCTCCGCAGCCCCCCAGCGCCTCTCCCCGCCCCGGCGGGGCGGGCAGCGCCCGGGCAGGGAAAGCCCCCGCGGCGCCGCCGGGCGAGGATGCTGCGGGCGGGGAAGGGGGGCGGAGGAGGGGGTCCGCGCCCCCCCGGCCGGCTCCGTTTGGGGCCGGGGGTGCGGTCGGGGGCGGTGTGGGGCGGCGGGATTGGCTGGCCCGGCCGCCGGCCCTGCGCGCCCCGGCCCGTCTGCGGCGCCGCGGCCAGCTGGCGCCAGCGCTCATATAGGATGCGCGGGGATGGGACCGCGCCGGCCAGAGCAGCGGGCTTTGCCATCTGAGTAACACCCTCCATCCAGCCCTCCTCTCCTCCTCCCTCGCTCGCTCGCTGTGGGTTTTTTTCCCTCTCTCTCTCCTCTCTCTTTTTTTTCCCTTCTCCCCCCTCTCTGCGGCACTCGCATCCTCCGAGCCGGCTCCATCTCCGCCCGCCCCGCCGCGGCCGCCTGCCTCCCGCGCCGGTAAGTGTGGGGCGCGGGGGGGCCGCGCCGCTGCCAGGGCGCGCTCGCCGCTTGCGCCGAAACACCCTCTCCCCCCCGCTTCTCCTTTCTCCCCCCTCTCTTTCTCCCCTCCTTTTCCTTTTGTGTCTGCCGGACTTTTTGCTATAACTACGTTATATTAGCTCTGCCGTTCTCCCCCCCCCCTTTTTTTTTAAAGCCAGCTGGAAAAACTCCTGTTGACGTTTGTAGCGAGAGAGGGGGGAAAAAAAGGAAGCTTTTTGCTCTTTTTTTTTTTTTTTGGTAAAGAGTTTGAAATGGGATCTCTGTTTATTTTGTGGGGCAATGAGAAGGGAGGGCGCAAGGCGAGGACTTTGGGGGAGAGGATATTTTTGGAAGGGGGGAGGGGCTCCGCTTCCCCCTCCCCATTCATTTACCGCTGGGGAGCAGGCGGTGAGGAGCCAACCTGGTGGCAGTGCATCTCCCCGGGCCCGCCGCGCTGCTAACCCGGCCTTGTCTCCCTACAGGTGCTGGCCGGCCCCGGCGCTCCCCAGGACCTGCCTCCGCGACTCTCCTGTTGACAGAGGGGACACGTTTACTTCGGGGCCACCCCCCCCTTCCCGTCCGAGGGCAAATCCGAGTCACCCGGCTTTTTTTTTTTTCCCCCCCCCAACCCCCACCCCGCATCATCCCCCCCGCCGCCTCCGCAGCAGCCCCCGAGCCGGACCCCGCCGAGCGCCGCTCGCTCCCGCCGCGGGGGCGGGTGGCCGGGGCGCCCCGAGGCCGCGATGGAGGTGGCCACGGACCAGCCGCGCTGGATGGCCCACCACGCCGTGCTCAACGGGCAGCACCCCGAGGGCCACCACCCCGGCCTGCCGCACAACTACATGGAACCGGCGCAGCTCCTACCTCCCGACGAGGTCGATGTCTTCTTCAACCACCTGGACTCCCAGGGCAACCCCTACTACGCCAACTCTGCCCACGCCCGCGCCAGGGTCTCCTACAGCCAGGCCCACGGTAAAGCCCCGCGCCGCTCGGCCCCCCCCGGCGCCCCCCGCCCGGCCGCCGGGCCCTCCGGGCGGGCCGCGGGGGCCGCGGCGGAGCCGAGGGGTTCGCTGGGGCCGCCTGGGTGCGCGGGGCGGGGAAGGCGCTCGAGAGAACAGGATGGAAAGGAGGCACGGGTGGATTTTAACCCAGAGAGAACCGAGCGCTGGCGGAGCGGAGGGAGCGGGGGGACGAGGGAGGAAGGGGAAATAGTGCGTGCACAGGCTCAAACTTCTCAGACGCGGCTACTTCCCGGATGCAAAATGCAAACCGATTCAAATCGGCGATGGAGCTGATTTGGGGGTGCTTTTAGGAGCAGGAGAGAAAGTGCTGCAGCAGCTCGGGAGGCAGAGCAGAAGGGGGTCTGCTGCTTCTTTTGGGGAGCGGGCTGGGAGGAAAGGGGGTGCCTTTAGCAGCTGCTCCGAGGTGGCTCCCGCCACCCCCGGGTTACCCATCTCTTGCTCTCGGAGCCTCCCCGGGTTGGCTGGTGTCGCCCTCGGAGGGGGCAGGGAGAAGGGGCTGTTGCGCCAGCCTGGCCGCTCTGCTCCGGGTTGTGAAACCTCTGCCCGTGCCCGGCTCCCCTGCGCCCGCCCGCAGAGCACGGAGCTGCCGGGCTGGGAGCTGGGCGGCTTCCCGGAGCCGCTGCGGGCTGAGCCGCCGCGGGCTGAGCTGCCCTGCGCTGATCCCAAACGCTCTTCTGTTCCTGCAGCCCGCCTGACCGGGAGTCAAATGTGCCGGCCTCATCTTATCCACAGCCCCGGGATCCCTTGGCTGGACAGCAGCAAGGCGGCACTGTCTGCCCATCACCACAACCCCTGGACCGTCAACCCCTTCACCAAGACCCCCCTGCACCCCTCGGCGGCCGGCGCGCCCGGGGCCATCTCCGTGTACCCGGGCAGCAGCACGTCCAGCACCGCCTCCGTGTCTTCGCTCACCCCGGCCTCGCACTCGGGCTCCCACCTCTTCGGCTTCCCCCCCACCCCTCCCAAGGAGGTGTCCCCGGATCCCAACTCCACCAGCGCGGCCTCCCCGTCGTCCTCCGCCGGGGCCCGGCAGGAGGACAAAGACAGCATCAAGTACCAAGTGTCGCTGTCGGAAGGGATGAAGATGGAGAGCGCCAGCCCGCTCCGCAGCAGCCTCACCAGCATGGGGGCCCAGCCCTCCACCCACCACCCCATCCCCACCTACCCCTCCTACGTGCCGGCCGCCCACGACTACAGCAGCAGCCTCTTCCACCCCGGCAGCTTCCTGGGGGGCCCCGCGTCCAGCTTCACCCCCAAGCCACGAAGCAAGGCCAGATCCTGCTCGGGTAAGTGCTGCGCGCCGTGGCCTGCCCCGCCACGTAGCGGGTGTATCGCTGGGGCGGCCGGGCCGCGGTCGGGGCCCTGCATGTGTGTGCGTGTGCGTGTGCGGTGCGGTGCGGTTGGCTTTGCTTACTCTTTGGGGGGGAGGCTGAAGGCAGCCGCGGGGCTGGGTGCTGCTTTCAGCTCTGTCCGGGACAGAAGGACAGGTGACTGCTTGCTCCCGCTTTTCTGGGTTTTTAAACTAGGAAATGGGGCTCGCGCCCAGTGTCTGTGGGTGCCAAAATGTCCGTAGCGGCTGCTGAGCCCCAGGGCGCTGACCCCAGGCAGCTCGGACGGGGCCGAGGGACGCGGGAACCAGGGCAGAGCGAGCCGCCAGATCTCAGCTCTACAAAGAGGGGTTTATATGAGGAAAACGTTTCGCTCGGAGAAAAAGCAGTCTCCATCCGGAGAAAAAGCAGTCCCTGGCCGGCTACAGCCGCCCGAGCTGCTCAGGCCCAATTTCGCCCTCCTGGGTGGGTAAAAGTCCCGCAGATCCCACGTGGGGAGCTTCTAGCCAGAGATTTTTCTCCCTCAAAAATTGTAGCGCCTCTTCATTAATAAGGAAGAAGGCCCCAGCCCAGGATGAAAGCGAAACTTAGCCGGCCGGTCCACTTCAAGTCGCAGAGGGCCTTATTTCCTTCACATTTTACAGGAGCAAAAGTTCAAATATAGTTTACATACCAATGCGAAAGACTAAGGTGCCCAGTCATTGCTAACTTATCCCAACATGAACTAGAAAATACTCCTTTTTTCCCTGAACCCGACACAGCTCTGCTTGCTAACAACTGACTGCAGATTTCCCCCCGTTCCTAACCCTTCCTTGTGTTTCTTCCCAAAAATGCAGTCCTAAATCAGCAAATTACGTGATGGCTGAAGTTTTGATCTCCTTTTGAAATCACACCAGCTGTACAACTAGGCAGATGAATTTGGACAATTTGTGTAATTCTGCTAGCCTTCCTGGCTTAACATCCTCAGCCGTGGAAGGAAATTAAACCCTGCATATAGGGACTGAGTTTAGAGCGCCTTTTAAAAATAAAATGGCTATATATACTTGTGTGTATATATTTTTTTATATATCGGTGCACATATATGCTTATGGATACACCACACATTTATTTTTAAAGCAGACAGTAATTTAGAAATGCGATCTCTTTTATGAGTTTTGCAACAAAAATATCAGATATTTTACAACCTTATCAGCTCTGTTTCAAATGGCTCCTCTGAGGGGAAAAACACACTCTCCCCCTTGCTGTTATTTAAATGCAGTCGCTATTATGTATATGTATTTTTTTAATAGTGCAGCGAATACATAAAGGCAATTAGTTGCCCGAGCCTACTGCTTTTGGAAACAGATTCGAGACCTGGATCTCTGAAGATAAATGGATCTCGAATGGCTTTTTTATTTCGGTCCTGTAGTTGCCAATGATTTTACTAGAGCGGGGAAGTAAGGGGCTTTTTTGTTTTGTTTTGTTTTATGGGTTTTTTTTTTCTGTAAGGGAGCCCCCTGCGCAAGGAACTGGGGAAAGTTCGTGACCACTCCGTGTTTTTGTAGGAAAACTCAGCCTCACGACACGATGACTCCTGCAGCTTCCTGCCCTCGCAGGGACAAAAGCTACAAACGCCGCGCGCAGAGCTCCCCTCATTTTTCACTGCAGACTGTGTTGTTTAAAAGTCACCCACTCCCTAGATTAAAGGAGACACAAGCCCCACTGAACTCGGCATGGCCTGCTTCAGTTATTAGCAAAAAAGAGAATTTCCTCTGCAGTTAAATACTGTAGGATTTGCATAAACTATATTAAGAGAGATTTCTATATTAAGCAGACCTGCCCTCGAACCATCAGAGGCAAATGAACTTTTAGCAGAAAGCTTTCTGAGGCAGAAATAGATATCTAGGAGTGGCAGGCTGGGTTTTAACAGCACCATTCCCCAGCGCTGTGTTTCCCATGTCTGTTACTAAAACTAATAATGAAACGGTGATAAGGTAAACTGCTCCCTTCCACATCCAAACTGTATTGCTGAAAAATCACAGAAAGAGAACAGGACTCCAAGCCTGGTTTTGACAGTAATTCCCAGAGTGCTTGCTGAAACTGAACGTCCTTATAAATCGGCATTTGCAGCAGTTTTATGCCTTTAGAACAAAAATCATAACCGAGCCTTGGCATTCGGTCTCGACTCCCAGTCTGCTCGGCTTTACTTTCTTATCCGGTGGCGTTAGCAAAAAAAAAAGGAAAGCAGAGACCGGGAGGGCTTTTTGCTCAGCTTCAGCTGTAGAAAACCATTTTCTCTGGATCTTTTTCCCCCCGTTCGGTGCGTTTGCAGGTGTGTGCGTGTGCGTGGCTGTCTGCACGTGTGCGGCTGCGGCAGGAGCAGGCAGCAGCTAGCCAGCGGGCTGCGGGAGCTGCGGGAGGGGAGCGGTGCCCGGCGCAGATTGAGGGAGTTCTCGTTCCCCAAACGATAACTTCCATCTGCCGCGACGAGGGTGTCACTCTTTCTCACCTTGCGGAGAGAGGTGCCTTTTGCCGATCGTGACATAAAACACTCGCTGGAGCCTGGCGTTCCTGCAACGCCGCGGTCCCTGCTGCATGTGCTGTAGATGTCACTGCTGTCTGAGCGCGCTTGAATGAACGCACTGTTTTGACTTCTGGAAAATGCCTAAAGGACAATGCAAAAAGCTTTTGTGAATTTGTTTTTAAAGAAAGAAATCCGGTTTCTTCGTGTTTCCATTTAGAAGGCAGAGAGTGTGTGAACTGTGGAGCAACTGCAACCCCTCTCTGGAGAAGAGACGGCACCGGGCATTACCTGTGTAACGCCTGCGGGCTCTACCACAAAATGAACGGTCAAAACCGACCTCTCATTAAACCTAAGCGAAGGCTGGTAGGTGTCTCCCCCTCTGCTGGGTTTGGGGATGAATGAGGCAAAGGGGACCACACGCAGGCAGGCGTATAACGTGTCGCAGCCCCTCAGCCCCGGCGCGGCGCTGCCCGGGGGAGTCTGTCCGTCCGTCCGTCCGTCTGCGGCACGGAGGTCAGCGCCGCGCCGGGGGCCGCTCTCCCGTGCGACTCCCCAGCGCCGCGGCCCCGCCGGCCGCACCGCCGCTCCGAGCCGAGCAGCCGGGAGCCTGTGCGCCGTATCGTGTGGCCGGCTCTCCCTTTATCCTCAGCTGACAGCTTTTAATTTAATTCCTCGTTCATTTGGCCTCTTGGGACGTTGGGGAACATGCTGGTAGCGAAAGGGTTAGGAGCGAGAATGTCCTCTACCATGGGCTAAAAAAAAGTTCCAGCTCTAAAAAGCAAAACAAATCAGATGAGTCAAAGCTACTGCTCCCTACTTAATAATTATTTGTATAAAAGCCATGAAGTAATTTTCACTCTTATATTCTCTGGCAATATTAATATTGGTTCCCTCCCCAGACAATCCCCTACTGTTTTAAAAAAAAATCCTATTATTTTTCCATGGAGTCACCTATACTTTGTATTTTCATTTGAGTGATTTAAAAAAAAATGTCCTTTCTAAGCTCCTGGTAGTAGTTTCCTATCCGGATATCTGTACGTTAAAGATAAGGAAACTTTGTGTATCTGTTTCCTGACTCTAAAAGCTTTAGAGAGTTTCTATAGGCAAGCCTTGCCAGTCATGCTTGCTGTTTTGAAATTTCTAATACACTCTACTCCACAAATAATGCGTAAAATGCTAAGAATAATAAATATATTTTTTGGAGCTTTGTGATTTATGGTGCCTAAACCTCTTGGCCATTCGTGGGCACGTTGAAGTGAGGCTGGGAGCGCAGCAGCGAGCAGAAATTTGGCGTTACCGCTCTGACGCTGGGATGGGATTCAGAAGATTTCTGTCGTGAGTCAGAATTTCAGCTATGCGAGCTTCTTAATGACTTGCCTTCTAAAGTGACTGACATATAGAAAAATGTTAAGACAACAGTGTAACATTATCGTCTCTCAGGCTCAAGTGCTTTCCAGCCTGAATGGGACAGGCCACGGAGTTAAGCAGCATAGCTGAATATCAGTAAGCCATCTCAAATATGCAAACAGAGGTCTCCACCTTCCAGTGTGCTGGGAGACTGTTATACTTAGCTCGCTGCGAGGGATTTGGGGGGACTAGGGAGGTTTGCTTTTACTTCAGTTTTTGTTTTTAAATGTTTTGTTTTTTAATTGATTTATGGCTTTGTTTATTGCCCCTTTTTTCCACTGGAGTTTGCTTGTTTGTGGAGGAGAGGAGATGGCCAGCTTTGGGAATTTGTTCATCTGACAAGCAATAGCAAAGTGATCGGATTAATATTGTCCATGTTTGGAGGTCTGGCACTAATTGTGTCTGGGTTGCACGAGTGTATTGCAGAAGTGGGGACCCCTTCCTCGTGCCTTCGGCCTGTTCTCACAGGCGAGAAAGGGACCGAAGTATATGAGTCTCCGAGGGCCTGATTCTTGCCTTAGGCTGCTGAGCCGTCCACCAGCTTTGGGACAGTTACAGGGCAGTGGCGTAAATCAGGAGCAAGTGAGAACAGAGCCTGGTGCGGGGTCAGCGTGTGCTTCAGGCCGCGCCAGCGCCCCGACGGAGCCGGCGGGCAGGGAAGCGCACAGAGCGCTCGCCGGGGAGCCTGCAGCCCCGCTCTGCTGGGGGGTCGCTCCCCGAGACGCCCCCCTTTAACATCAGCCTCGCTGGCGGTTCACCCTATGGCTCTCCTGTGGCTAATTGCAAAAATACCCAGGGAGCAAGGCCCTGGGGAAATTAAGGCAATTGATATGCATTAGAAAGTAAATTGTGCTAATTTAAGAAAAGAAAATATTTAGCCCTCAGCACTCATCCAATTGCACAGAGCAGACTGTGTTCCAGCCGCTTCCAGAGCCGTGGCTGACGCTTTCTAATAAGAAATTCCTTCCCAAAATATGGGATGTAATTAGTCCGTCTTTAACACTCAACAAGATCACCCTTGCACGGGGATGTGTTACGTCTGCTGGACAAAGGCCCATCCAGGCATCGGGGCTGCCCGCTGCTCTGCTTTTCCTATTCTTGTTTTGGGGGGTGGGTGAACGTTTTGGGTATTTTTTTCCTCCCCCTCACCCCCCATCTCCAATTCAGCAGAACAATATGAATTAGAAAGGTCCAAATTTTTTTTTTGAGATGGTGGTTTGAGGGCTTGTCAGCCAAGGAACAGAGTGGGAACAGAGCAGGGACAGAGGCGGCAGACGGGTCAGCGGAATCATTGCTCCAAGGCATGAAATTTGGTTTGCTAAATATTTAAAGAAAGTTGGAGCCGGTTTTGTTTTCTCCCTTTCACTTGTAAATGGAAACTGAATTTTCAGTGATGGCTCCGATAAATACTGCACCCAGTTAAGCAATGCAGTTGGGTTTCTTTTGTGGCCATCTTTAAAGGGCCAGAGTAGGGGTAAAAAATCACATTCTTTAAGATCATTCCCTCTTTTTAAACTCAATTCCAACATTGGCATAAACTAAATAGGCATTAAAGGAAAAGAAAAAAGGCAAATGTACTCTCATGATGCTTTCTAGAATCCTGCAAAGGGAAGACTTGCACAAATCAGATGTCCTTTTCCCTCCCAAATTTTTGTGTTTGGAGAGTTAAAAAGAGCTGCATTGTTTCCCTCCCTACTTGCCCAGCACACATGGTGCCAGGGGGCTTGGAGCTGCAGTCTGCATAGGAGAATACTTGCATTTAAACAAAAACCCAGTGGCAAAAAAATGTAAAACTGATAGGCGCTTTCCTTCAGCCCTGATGCTCTGTAAAATCGTGGGATTAGTTCTACCCAACCTCAGTGCTGAGCCCAACCTGACCTTTCCTCTGATCTCCCTCCTCCTGCCAGTACGTTATTAATTCTCTTTTTCTTTTGGTTAGTCAGCGGCTAGGAGAGCAGGGACTTGTTGTGCCAACTGTCAGACAACCACCACGACCTTATGGCGACGTAATGCAAACGGGGACCCGGTTTGTAATGCCTGCGGACTCTACTATAAATTGCACAATGTGAGTATTTGCTTGTCTCATGTGTCGCTGCTTGCCTAGCTGCGATTGATGTCTTAACTGCATGGTGTACACTAGGCTTTTATTGGTTTCAGGGTTTGGGTTGTTGTTTTATTCCTTCCCCCGTCTCTAAGGTTCCCCTGGGAAGTGACAGCCATTCTTTGTAGGCATAGTGATGCTAAGTTCAGTGACATTACAATGTATTAGCTTCGCTTCTAACGCTTGGGCAAATCAGGCAAAATAGAGTTACAACACTTGCTTTTAACTAAGCACATTTTGTGTGCGGTTTCCCTCCAGAAACATAGAGGCCATTTGAAATGCACTCTGTGCAAAAATTAATCCCAATAGGGCATCTTTGTGTTGATTTTTTTTTTTTTAGAAACAATTATATCTAAGCTTTGTTTTATTTTTTTAAAAGAAATTAAACCTAAGTAGGAATCCCTTGACATGTTGGAACGTTATTTAAACTGCAAGTAACAGAGGTTACTGGTACAAGATCGCTCTTGTCTTAGGAGTGAATTTGGGTCAACGTGTGCCTCCTAGTTTGATCTCTTCTGTTAGGAAATGAATGAGGACTGGGGGTAAGCCTACGGGAAAGAGAGTCATCAGCTGCCAAATTCAGTTCAATTTGTTTTTCATGTCTAGGGTTTTTTTGTGTGTGTGGTTTTATTAAACAAATCAATATAAACAAGTTCTGCAGAGCGAAACACCATTTTTTTTGGCCAGAAAAAGGTCTCCATCCAGGAAAAACACATGGGGGCTGTCCAAATATTTTCATTTTTGCACAATAAGGTCATTTTGTCTGCATGAGCCTGATTTTCTCATTTCTTGCAGGTGAACAGGCCTCTGACCATGAAAAAGGAAGGAATTCAGACCAGGAATAGGAAAATGTCCAACAAATCAAAGAAGAGCAAGAAAGGCTCCGAGTGTTTTGAGGAACTGTCCAAGTGCATGCAGGAGAAATCGTCTCCCTTCAGCGCTGCTGCCCTCGCTAGTCACATGGCGCCCATGGGGCATTTGCCACCTTTCAGCCACTCTGGACACATCCTACCAACACCTACCCCCATCCACCCCTCTTCCAGCATCTCATTTGGACATCCACACCCATCCAGCATGGTTACAGCCATGGGATAAAACCCGATGACCAAGAGACCCACCCAGAGATTAAGACCATGGGGCTTTGCCTAAGACAACACCAAGTAAGAGAAGGT
Source organism: Dromaius novaehollandiae (assembly GCF_036370855.1). Taxonomy (NCBI): domain Eukaryota; kingdom Metazoa; phylum Chordata; class Aves; order Casuariiformes; family Dromaiidae; genus Dromaius; species Dromaius novaehollandiae. The sequence continues at coordinate 12,862,790 of NC_088109.1, forward strand.
TCTGCAAAGAGGAGAACGTAGGGATGGCAGAAGGAGATCTTTGCTCCCATGTGGTTTAACTCTTAATGCTGGACTAAAACCTTGCAAACGATGGGTCTTCTGCAGCAACGTGTAGTGGTGCCTGTAATGCACTTTGCCCCCTCAGGTATAAGGAAAAAGAACCAACTCACCTGTTCGATAATTAATGGTCCAGCAGAAAGCAAAAGGTGGCAGAAGCTGAAGGAAGAGGCTGGAACTGGCTTTCCTTTCTCTCTTTGTTATTACTGTGAATATTGTAAAGAGATACTAGCAGCCTCCGAGGTGGAATCGGCTCACTGGAAGCCACACATGCTGGATTTCTATTGTGGACTTTGTTTGGGGAGGGAAAAAAAGGACATCTTTATAAAGACTTAATTTTTAAAATGAAATCAGACACAAAGTCATATTTATTTTGCTCTTGTTTTCCACAAAACGCCTCAACCCCTCTGATTGCATGTTTTTGTGCTGTTGTTTGGAATCGCCACCCTGCAAGAAAACCTGCCTTCATAACAAGGGAGGGGGGACTGGATTAACTTTATCTATTTTTCATACCAAGATATCTGCTGGGAAGGGGAAAAGTAGAGAGAAAAAAAGAAAACAAAGCAAAAATGTAGTTGTAATACGGGATTTTAATGTGTCCAAGATAGTGATTACTTTGACACAATTTCTTCATTCTTTTCCCTAACATGAAAGGTTTATTTAAAAAAAACAGTCCCCCTCCCAGCTACCCTATTGTTCCTCAAAAGAGACAGCTAGATTGGACAAACTGTTGGGAAGAGACTCTTGGGAAGGCAATCCTGCACTAGCGAGGGGTGAGAGACAGGCATTCACCAATCTGTGTCACAGCTACTTCTAGCATGGCAAAACCATCGCAGGGCATACAAACATCCGACTCGCAGACTTGGGAGGTTGAAGCATTTTGTTCTGTTGCGTTGGCAGCTGTCGCTTAAAAATGCAGATGAGCTGCTTGGGTAAACTTACGGCAGTGTGGCCACCACGTCCCCACGCAGCCAGCCAGCGCGCGTGCTGTCTCAGGCGTCCCGGCCCCGGCGGGCTTCGCAGGGAGGAAGGGCAGAAAGGAGGCTGAGATCACTGGAGAGGGGAAAGGGAGAGACAATCAGTTTGAGCTTCACACGTCCGTCAAACCCCAGACTCAGCGACAGCTGATGAGACAAGGGAAAGCACCGTTCTTAAGGGAACGGCCCCTTTCCGTAGCGCATTTTATATGAAAAAACAAAAGAGAAAAAAAATTAAATCTCCCATTATTAAACCATATTGTACGTAAACGACCGAAAACAAAGCTATTGCCAATGTGAAGTGTATTCTCTTGATTGTTATGATCTGATGCCTCTCATGAACACAAGCTCCAGTATAACATACAATGTACATATTTAGCTATACTTCTGATGAAAATGCCCCAATGAGCAGAGGGGTTTGATAATGTAAACCACGTAAGCTTAACTCTGTGACAAGCTTTTTATTTTATTTTTTTAACTTTTTAACTTTTTTGTTGTTGGGGTTACTCTTTTTTTTTTTTTTTTGGATCAAGCCAATTGTATCTTTACTGCAAAAGTCCTGCTTTAAAGAAAAAGAAACTCAACAAAACAAATAACAATGGATGTACATTCATTTTTTTTCTAAATATATACTTCAAATATTTGATAATGAACTAAGGACCAAGCAGCCATGGAAGACCCTGCTTTCCTTCTTTTTCTGGTCTGCGTAGGCATATAGGTGCACTTTGTAAAGAAGTGGAAATAAACGGGAAACAAAATTGGTTGGGAGAAATCATAAGAATTTTTAATCTACTGAGGTAAAAAATTGGGTCCTTTCTACTTTTTGCCTTTACAATGGTACAGTTGTACATTATTTGTACCTGACTCAAATTTCTGTAGGATTTGGGCAGGGGTGGGGAAGGGATGTGGGTGGAAGACAGGGATTACTGATACAGTTGACAAAGTGCAATATATTGTCAGTCACTGCAGCATAGACAACGGCAGTCGAGATTTAAATTATTTTGTACTTGTATCAGCATAAAAAAATTCTGCAGTATTTTCTGTTTTTATTTTAATTTTTTTATTTTGCTTATTTTTGGATTAGTGAACTAAGTTATTGTTAATTATGTACAACATGTTTATATATTGTCTGTAAAAAGTGTATGCTTTCCTCATATTCCTCCAAGGTGAATATTGCTAAGAATAATAAAATACCTTTTTTGTGAAAGTACCTGTGCCCAGCTTCGTGTCGTAAAGGCCACTTTGAACAGGGAGAAAGGAAAAATTACCGTCGTCATTGTTGCCGGTAGAATTATTAGCTTAAACTTTATGTGGAGCGGGCTATTGGTATTTCAGAACCCTACTAGGGGAGGACAAAAAAGCAGTGGGTGAGTGATTTAGTAGAAAATGCTCAGGTACAAAAGCACATTCTCCGGTGCTGTTCTGGGGCAGCGAGGTCACGCAGTTAAGCGCGATAAAGTTTCTAAACCGGTTTAAAAACCTAAGGCAGCGGCCCCGTTGCGGATGATGAACTGCAGGTTTCACTGTCCTTTTCTTTTTTTTCTTTTTTTTTTTTTAAAGTGTTTGGGGGAATATTTTTCCAGTTTAAAAAAAAACAAAAAAGAAGTTGTAAAAGTGCCGCAGATGCGCAAAAGCAGCTGGCTGACGGGCCACCGCCGCGAGTCCCGCAAGCTGCTACTCACGCTCTGGCATCGCCCGTGGCACGAAGGGAGGACGAGGGGGGACAGGGAGCCGGGGGCCGCTGGGTGCCACACAGGGACCCGCGTCCCGCACGGATGGGGAAGGCTGCGTTTGCCCGGCAGCTCTCCCATGGCCAAAACTCTGTGGCTGCCTTCGCCGCGCGGCCGAGCCGGCCCCGTACCGGGAGCTCGCGGGGGCCCTGCAAAGAGGAGCAGACTTGCACGGGCCCCCGACCTGTGCAGGGGTGAGCACCGCTGCTGCTAAAGCGATGCTTTCAAGAAAACTGCTCATGGACTTTGGGTTTCCTCCTCTGACCCCACGAGGAGCCGCGTCTCACTTCTGTGGAAGCCAGCTTGGGGATAACTCCTTACTCAGTAAGCAAAAAAAATAACGCGAGTTCCTTTTCCAGCGCATGTGTGCGAATTCCAGCCCTTCCTATCGGTGCTTCTCCGCGGGCCGGCGAGCCTCCCCCCCAGCCGCTCGCGAGCCGGGCCCTCGGCCTGGGAAGAGCTGCGGCGGCTCTCCGTGGGCTGGAGAGAGCACGCAAGCGGGACAAGGCCTTCCCGTGGTGTTTCAGACGAGCTGAACATCTCCCTTAACTTGTTCAGCGAGGCTTAGTGCAAACACCCGTAAAAAAAAGCAGTTTATGGCTGAGGTTCCAGTTACGTTTGCGGTGCAGGCTTCATTTAAAAAGAAACATGCTCGTCCTCAGACAGGTTTAAAACAGGTTCATAACTAAACTCTGCCGCCCTCCCTCCATCTTCGAACGCCCGAGAGGGCCGCGGGAGGAGGGAGCGAGAGAAGCGGGATCGTTGCTTTTCAATAATTTAGAATAATCAAGCTATTTGCTGTGGTTGCACATTATAAAACACGGGCTCCTACAGGCTCTCAGCGTCGATTCAGGCTTACCCTGGAACTGCTTCACTGCAGGCGTTTCGCCGGGTTGGTCCGCGCCGCTGGCGGGAACGGGGCCGTAACCCACAGGCTCGCCGAGGGTGCCGCGACAGCCCACCAGCGCCCGAGAGCACGCCGCTCCGGCCGGGGTCCTCGGCGGTTCCTGCGGCACGGATCACAAATAATCCCGTATTTGTCAGGTGGCACTAATCTGTGAAAGATCAGCCCATCTCTCTGCAACGCGTGTATCGTGTTTGTCTCCAGACATTTTGCATAGCGGAAGAAAAACAAACAGCAGGGAATGGAAATGGAGCAAGCGTGTAAAGTTCAACACAAAGTGTTGAATCTGCAGAGCAGATATCGAGGCAACAAATTGGGATTTACGGTCCTTTCACTACCACCAAACACTGGGGGACAGGCTTTCTGCCAGGGGGGACCCTGACATTACTTGCCTTTGGTTCCCGTTGTCGGGATTATTGTTTTAAGCCGTGCTTAATTGTCATGTCTCCACGGCCACATCAAAAGCCAAGTAGATTAGGTTACAGGGAGTGTTTGATGTCAAAATACAAAATAAATAAAAGGAAAGCTGAAAAGGTAGCCTATTTTCCATGATGTCTAGCGAGGGTTTTTGCCTGAAACATCTTTCCTGTTCTTTCTTTTTTTTTTAACTTGCAAAGATTGCACCTTTTGTGACAACATTTCGTTTACTTACTTCCAAATGACTCCACCGCTTTCCTGCAACAGCTCAAAAGGGTTAATATCCCCTCTTTGATGGCAAACATGGTATAATTAACGCAAACTTCTTAAGTATCCCGGTGACCTGTAGATGGCCACATGAGAATTTTGTTATTTACTGACTTGCCAAACGTTTATTGCTTATAGCAGGACAAGTGGGAAGCAGGCATTAATTTTGATGCCGTTATCTGTGATTGTGTGTAAAGTCCATAGTGGAGAGAGCCTATACATCAATTGCAATTAAACATTTCCCTATTTTTTTAATAGATTTCACACTGGGGAAAGGAGTTGGGCTGGCAGCCTTGCAAAATGAAATCCTGCCCATCTGCAGAGCAGGCGTGACATCGCCAGACGCGGGACAACTTCCCCTTACCTGCAGGCTGCAAAAGAAAGCAATCTGGTGCCACGGAGCATTTGATCCTTGCCTTCTCCACAGAGACGGTCAAATCGGTACCAAGTGTGGCAGGACACAGGGGGAGATTTTGTGGTGTGACATCTCTCCTTGGAAACCAGCCTGAACACCACCAAAAATGAAGCTGAAAGTGGCTATCAGGTGAATATGTTCATCCATCACCAACCTGGCTGGGATTAGAAGGCATGACCTAGAAGTAAAACGCTTTGTTTAGCCCAACTCCCTGGGCCATCTGGTCCTCGCAAGTAAACATTTCTAAGTGAGATTAAGTGACTGTTCTTTAAGCATGGTGATATGAGTGCAAACCAGGCTGCTCTGGATCTAACAGATCAAACCTCAGCATCAGGGCAGCCGGCTGGTGCCGATTCAGAAACACCATTTGCTTGAACAGCTTTGGGTGCAATTCCCCTCCGCGTCAGCTTTGCGGTCAATCCTGATACAGTCTGCTGTGTCCCTGACAGATCCAGGGCTGGCCCTAAACCTGGTGCTCTGACTGTGCCAAGGCGCAGCGGGGAGGTCTAGGGCCCATCAGCAGAAACTTATGGAAAACACTGCAGTGAGAACTACGTTGCATATGCAGTAAGGACTATGTTGCATTTCTGAGCACCAAAAACTCAGCTGGGCAAAATGCAGCAGCAGGGTAGGAGATACAGCAGGAAAAGCAGTCAGCAGGTAGTAACACAATAGAGAACTAACCCCTCCTTCAGGGAAAGGCTTCTGCATACCACCGAGGGAGGGAACTGCTACTGTTTGGTCTATAAGAGCTGAATCAGGGTAGCATAATGTTAACCCAGCCTATGTGGCAATGCCAGGGAGAAAAGAGCTACCTGCCTGTACACTGCTCCCTGTTGCTCTGTATGGTTCTGCATGCTGGGCTGCAGCGAGCTGCTTGGAGGAAAGTTAACTGTGGCTTAGGAGGGTCAAGGGCGTGTTTAACTCATTTGGAGTTGGGCCCATCAATGCTGGGGGTAAACGTGGACTCTTGTTTCTCCCAGTCACTTCAAAGTCTTCCCCAGTGCTTTTATTTCCCTCTGGAGTTCGACTCTGCTCCTGCCTGCTCTGCATCAGGCGGAGGACAGGGCAGATTCCTTTCCCTGGGATACAAGAGCTGGAGAAGAGCATTACATTGCTGTTTTCATTGTGGCTCTTTATCTCTGGGCCTTTCATTCATCTCCCACCTGCCCATGTTGGCATTTTGCTCCCCTTTCCAGCAGGCTGTTCTGCTGGAGTGACTTCACGGTGTCCCTGGAAATCCCTACAGGATTTCGCTGTAGAATTCAGATTTGTTCACCATCTCCCACTGCATTTCAGGCTTCCTCTAATCTTTTTCTCATCGGCCTTCATAAAGATTGAAAGTAAAAGCACCCCGTTTTGAAAGTCGGTCTTCTGGACAAAAGCTAGATGAACAGAAAAGAGCAGACCAAAACCATTCATGTAAACTTTGCAGCACTCGCTCCTGCGAAGGCACTCTGCTCTATTGTGGGTGTGCACTATTTTCCTCTATTCCAACATAAATCCCGCCAGCAGAAGCAAGATGTTTTTCATGACGAAACACATCTCAGGAGAAAGACCACTGCTTCACTAGCATTAGGACTCATCCCAATGCCTCGCACATCCACTTTCTGACTGCAAGCAAAGTTACGGCACTCCGTGCCTTAGTTTCCCCTTTGCAAAACAGGCATAAAAAAAGCACGACCTGCCCTATCAGCTACGCGCGAGTGCAGACTTGCTGCAGCCTCGCAGACTTCTGGGCAAGCTGGGACAGACGCCGGTGTGTGGCCTGCACTGATAGGCACCGGGAAAGGGCACAGCGCTCTCCTCTCCGGCTCGGAGGCTCCTCCCCGCCTCCGCCGCAGAGCCGTTGCACTGCTGCGAGCCGCTCCGTACAGCTGGCTGTGGCAAAAATGACACATTGGAGAAATTAGTCATTGGAGTGCATCACCTGGCTGCTCCCAACTGCTCCGCGCACACACACGCACCCCTGCACACGCACACGCACCGGCGTCACCCGGCCCGCTGTGAAGCAGCCCTTCCTCCGTCTCCCATGCTGTCAGTCCCTGACCTTCCTTTCACATGCTCCAATGGTTGCTAGAAAACGGCGAGCGAACTCAGGCGCGGTATTAAATAGCCCTAGTGTGTCTCCAGGCCTTTCCCCTCCTCCCCCCGCCTCGGTCTCCCGCGACTTAACGTTTAAACCAGCTGAAGTTTACAACAAATCAAAGCCTCCCTGTAGGCCCAGATTGTCTAAATACGGAAAACAGGAAGTGAGTAACCTTCGACGGGAAATCGTTCATCCGATGGAGGCCAGGACCCAAGGCCCGGCGCTCTCCAGTCCTGCCCTCGCCGGGCAGACGCGGCTGTACCGACGGGGCGCGCGGCGCTGCGCGGGAGGAGGGGTTTAGCGAAACTCTTGCTTCTCCCGTGGTCAAGCTGCGGCCGCGCCGGGAAAGGGGACGGTGTTTGTGCCTGTGCAGAGCGACGCGGGGGCAGCCGGGGGGCATCTTTCGGGAGGCTGGAATGAGGAAGGGATGGAGAGGAACCCAAGAGGAGGAGGAGGAAGAGGGGAAAAAGACGCATGAAGCCAAACTAAAGCCGTCCCTTGCTTCCTACGAAGGTTAAGAAGGCAAAAGCGCGTTGCAGGCGGCACCGGGCTGTTTCCAGCGCAGAAAGGCGGGAAGAACAGCCCCCTCGGTGATAAAAGGGAGAATGCTTCATTTCCTAGGCAGAGAGAATCGTAATTTATTTTTGTAGAGTGGCTTGCTTGCTTTTCCCCCCCAGGAAAGATCCCAAATTATTTTACCGGCTGTTTATCTAAGGCTTATATTATTCACTACTGAAATGCAACCATTACTGGGGTGGAACCTAACAGCTGTTTAACAACTCAAAACAAAGCCTCTTTTGACAGAAGGTCCTATTAAGATCCTCTCTAACTGCAACTGAACTTCTTGTTACCTGCCCGATTCACTGGAATTGAAGCTCTCCTCAGATTTACACTTCTGCCAGAATCACAAAAACACCAAAGAAACCACGATGCACAAATGCAGACACCCCCGCCGTGCCCGAGTCCTCCCACTCCCGCTCTGCACAGGGCTGAGGAACCACACACACAAAGTGGCCCCTGGGCCATAGATAACTTTCTTCTGACACCCTTGGAGCCCGCACCTATGCTCGTTCGCCAGTTTTGCTCTGGGCAGGTCATGGGATAAACACCAGCGGCCAGGCCATATGGTCTCCAATTTGAAAAATGGAAAGAGAAAAAGACGGCAGGCTCTGATTTAAAGTTTGGCACCGCTGCAGAGAAGATCTGGGTTGGTTTGTTCAGTCCTGGTTCCTTGCCCCGGGGCTGAGTGTGCTACAGCTGAAGGGTGTTCCTTGGGCAGATGCGCACGCAGCAGGGCAGACGCTCTCCAGAGGATATCCATGTAGACGGCACAGTTGGAATGGAGATATCTGACCAGGACGCTACATCTGTAAACACCGGCCTTGAGAGAAACGTACAGAAATGGGCTTCCAGAGGTGGTTGCTTGGTATTTTGAGGAGGGCAAGTTAGAGATGAAGCTTCTAGTCACATCTCTGCAGGTGCAGATCCATACCAGCATTTCAAATAATGCTATGAATTTACCTTTTAAAAATTGTATTTTAAATACTGTTTTTAGGCAGAAAGATTTTTCCCTTTGCTTCTGCAATCTTTTTTGTGCACTGATTTCCCCAGACTTCCCATGGTTTATGTGAGAGAGTAGAATTGGACTTGTGGCATTTGCTTCACAGAGATATTTTTCTCATGCACGAAGGTAAAGCTTAGCTGGTTGTTTTGCTAGCAAACCAGCTGGCTAGGAGAAAGATGCTCTTAATCAAACAGCCTCACTGCCTCTCTAGGGAGAACTCACTGTCTTTTTCCCATCACAACAGGTTTCCTCTTTGTTCTCTGGTGGGCAGGTGTTGTCCCACTGGGACGTGGAAAAGGGCAAGCTCTGATCCCATTAAAGATAGCCCCATTGGTAATAGATCAGAGGGGCATCCCTAGGTTGTGGGAGAGTATGCTTGTCCTGCTTCACTGGCTGGTGAATAATAGAGCTGGCTCTCAGTGGTACATCCAGGGTTTTTAACAAGAGCCCTCCAGAGGGATAATGAAAAGGAAAGGAACTTGGAGGGTGATGGCTGTGACCAGCACTGCCAGAAACCACAGCTGGTCCTGCAAGCAGTGGGAATGGAAACGATGCTGCTATCCAGGGAAGATGTAAAGAAATGCTCTCCTCTGCATTATTTGCTTTTCTTTCTTCCGCCATCTCTCCCACAGCAGATTGACTTTGAAGGGTGCGGAAGCAAATTTTGCTCCAGTGGAAAGTGAGACACAGATAATCGTGGAGATGGAAACCCCGGGTTCAGTCATCCTTTGGTCCTTCCATCTGGGCAGTTGCAGCAGCTCTGTCCTGACTCCCTGGGAATAAAGACCAGGTGCATGGCTAAAAGAGCTTGGAGACCTCCAGTCACATCCCTCGCCTGGATGACCAGGGAAAAAGGTCTGTGGCTTGCCTAGCAGAGCATGTCTGCCTCCAGTCCAGACATAGCATGGAGCAGCTCTTTTTCTATTCACCTTGTGCTCATGAAGAGTGAGCTAGTAGCAGGGATCTCTGGCACGTTTCATTCTTCTGTGCTTTCTAAAGTGATCCAGTTGGCGACTCGGTTGTGCTCAGGAGCTGCAAGACCCTGAGAACTAAAACGAGCTCTGTACCTGTTGGCCAAGGTGCTCAATGCCTCTGTCTGCTCTGTAAAGGGAGGATATATCTACCTTGCAGAAGGTTGTGACAATGCATTAGTCTATGTTAGTGCAGGCCTTGGATATGGTTACATCCCAAGAATGAATGCTCGAAGCTGGACACATGCAGCAGCCAAAATACACAGCTGTGATTGCTAACCATGCTATAGGCACGTTTGCAAGTATGCACCAGCGCCATGGGCTAGGGGCTTGTCTCAAAAGAAGGAACAACTCTTACAGACACTGCGTCCAAGCACGGGCTCCTTGAGTTTCCTTTTCTTGGTAGTTCCCTTTGGCCATTACCATTCCAGCTCCAGCAAGGCTGCCCATGAGGGACCAGGGCCTGCTTGGCAAAGGCCCTGCATCCTTGAAAGAGTTAACCCCTGGGAGCTCCTGACTCAATCCACAGGAATGCAGCTACCTCAGGTGGGATCTCACTGGGGCCAGCCTTGAACACCGCCTTCATGGGAGCCTGCACAACTCTGCACTCAACACGGCTGCGCTTGCTTGTGTCGGAACGGAGAAGGGCGGAGATGGTACCAGCGCGTTAGAGCGCTGGCTATATTTTAACATGCACCTTTTACTTCCTTTTCCTGTGTTCTTCCTAAGTGCCCCATAGAAATTGCACTCCTTTTGGCCCAGGCACCCTGCATAAGTTGGACATCTTTTTATCTACCCCTTCTTTCTCAATGCTCGCTTTTCAGTGTTTCACTCTCCCATTTATATCCTTGCTGAATTTACCTCTGTGGCTTGCAAGCCAGCCGCACTGCCTTACTTGTACTGCATTAGTCTGTAGAGGGCCTGGGAAGACTGGTCATTCCCTTTGCGAAGCCATCTCTGGAGGCTGTTCCCCCGTGCGATCCAGCCCCTCCACTTGTTAGTCCTGCCTGCAGTCACCACCCCTGCACAGCGTTCCTGCAGGCTGCTTTCACTTTTAGTCCAAATGCTGAACAAACCCAGCTCTCTCTTTATATGTGTATCTGTGTGTATTTATACGTATACCCCCTCACCACAGAAAGAAACCTATTTTGCAAGGTTTAATATGCTCTGAGTTCTGCTGTGGACTCTTCCTCTTTTGTTGCAGCTGTGGTTTTAGGGCTGGCTTTGTGGGTTTGCGAGAGTCCTTGGATGCCTTGGGAAACGTTCTGCAAAAGCGGACTTTTCTCTCCATGCATTCTGCACTCCAGCCACCAGGTCCTGAAATCTCCGTGCACAGGATTTCCCCTCTTTAGAAGAACACAACATCTACTCGCCTTTCAGGCATAGTTCCCGACTGATACTACGCACTCAGGCCTGCAGTGTCAGGCATAGAAACAGGAGAGTCAGCTGGACCCTCGCCTATGTCACCAGCAACGCTACCTCCACAACGCAGCACCAAGATGCTCAGAATAGGCTAAAAAAACATCATCACGGCCCTGGGGTGGCTGGTGTAAGATGCTTGGCAGCCACTGTGAAAAGAGTAAGATCTTACCCACTACCTTCACACCTCCATCCATGACAAGGGAGAAGCAATACTAGCCACCTTCCAGAAATGAGAGAGAGCCTGCAAATGCCAAATACACTGTGAAACAGAACTAGGGCTGTGCGTTCTGCCCCTGTCGTGCTTGTCCTAGTTACTCACAAGAGAAAGTAAGTCTGGCTTCTGTGAGCTGAGGATTAACCTTGCGCAGAGGGCACCAAATGTAGCTTGCCTGGGTACCACCTGCTGCACTGGTGGCTCCAGCTCACGTTTTTCTGACAAGCTTGACAGCAATAGCCCTTGGAAATGCCCAAGTGTTGCTCAGCATTTGCAAAAGCATGGGGGAAATCATTGCTTGGCAGGAAGACAGGCCTGCTCGGATTAGATGGGAGCAAGAAGGGGTCTGCACGGGGGCAAACTTACTCCAGCCGCAGCACAGTGTGTCCCCGCGCGCCTGACTAGCCAAGCAGCCCCTTGGCCCTGCAGCGTTGGAGCAGCCTTGAGGTGGCTCTGACGCTGGCAAAACGCACTAATGCCATGAAAAAAACCAAAACAAAACCCACAAAGCAACACAGCTTTCTCTCAAGGTGAGCCAGGGTGAACGAGAGAGCTGTTCAGCCTTGCCTGGCGGTACGCGAGCCGGGCGCTGCGGCTCCCGCGCGTGGAGCTGGCAGGCAGCGGGAGGAAGGGAGATGGAGGCGAGATATTGCGCTGAGGAATTTGCAGTCTTGAAGCTCCCTCCCTGCCGCCCGCCGCCTCCTCCGGCGGGGAGTGAAAGAAGCCGCCTTTGTGGAAGCGGGATGGGGGGCGCGCGCGCGAGCTGGCCGCGGTGCGGGCGCGCGCGAAGGCGCCCGGGGCCATTTCTCAGAAGCCTCCTCATGCATGTCTGCAAAGGTGCATCAGGCAGCGGAAGCTGCGAAACCGCCAGCGTGCCCAGGCCCCAAATGACTGCTTTTTCACGGCCTTTTGCACGGCGCCCGTCCCCCCCCACACCCACTACACTTCTTCCTCCTTCCCTCCCCCCCGCTGCCCCCACGAACCGCAGCGCCGGGGCGGGAGGCGAGCGAGGGGTGCAGCCGCGAGGCGCCGGCGCTGCCAACAGCCATGGCAGGGGGCAGAGGCCGGCAAAACAAGCCGGCGGTGCGGCCACCTGCCCCGCGCGGCGCCTCGGCCCCCGGCACGGATCGGGGCAAGCAGCCGGCTCCAGAGGGAGCCCGCCTGGCGTTGGCCGCGTCAGGAAAACCGTGCCCCGGGCGGGTGGCAGCGAGACCCCCGAGGAGGGGGAGGAAGCGGCCGCCGGGCGGCTCGTAAATCTCCCTCCCCACAGCCGCCGTCCCGCTGGCCGGGCGGCTAGGCCAGCCGCCGGCGTCTCCACCGAGGCCCAGGCCTGGGGGGGATCCGCCAGCAAAGGGGAAATGGGGGCAAACGGTCAGTTTAGGTCTCTTTGCTCTTCGAAGGAGGTGAGCTGGCCGCCCGATCCCGGGGTGGCCCCTTCCTCACACAGGGAAGATGGCGGCCAGGACTCGTCCGGGGCCTGCCAGGAGCCTTCTGGGCCCTCGGTGACAAGTTCACCTGCAATTCACCTCGGGGTGTGTGTGTGTGTGTGTGTCTCTTTTAGCATCTGTTTCCAAAATAATGGGGACAAAAGAATGGGCTATTTATCACTGTCCCCACCCACCGAATTACCTGGCGGCCCTGCAGGGGTGGCCTCCCCAGGGTGCCCGGCCGGGCCGGGGGAGGGAGAGGGCCGGCATGGCTGGAAGACCCCTGCGGCTGGAAAACCCGCTGCTTTTTACACTTCTCCGTTAGCAGCAAAAGCTTCCTCTCCCCACGCTCATTCCTGAGGGAGGTGTTCGCACCAGGCCACGGAGCAAGAGGGCGGCCCAGGCCATCCCCAGCAGGCAGGACAGCTGCCCCAGCCCCGCCATGGCAGACGGGCCTTGGCCGGCCTCGGCCACGCAGCCCCTACCAGGCCCGGCACCTTCTCCCCGGGGAAATAATCCACCTCCGAGGCACGTGCTGCAACAGCGCCACGTCTCCCAGCAAGCTCCCGGCAGCGGGAGCTCGGCCCTCGCAGACTTGTGACTGTCTGCGCTATGGAGACAACGCACCCGAACCGAATTAAACTTGCCCCCCGCCATTGCGCTGAGCGCAAACCCGCTGGAGGACAGAGAGGAGCCCGGGTGCCGGGAGGAGCCAAGGAAAGGGCTGTCCTGAGGCCCCTGTCGAGGCACCAAGACATTATAAAGCCCCAAACTCCAAAGACACTCGCCGCTAAAAACTCAGATCCACCTTCCCGAATAGGACAGAGCCCCTAGTCTTGGGGCACTTTTGGTTCAAAAATAAACCCCACACAATTTGAAAAAAAAAGGCATAATTATTTACCTTGCACATTTTGTGTAGAGCAGAAGGTACTGGGTGACAGAAAGGAACTGTCTGAGAAAATGGGAACCTGCCAAGTGGGAAAGACAAATTCACCATAGCACACACACAAAAAATCACATAGTGCCAAAGGAGAAAAGAGAATGCAGTGAGAGGAATTAAGAAATGGAGCGAGCAAGGTGCGATGTGAGGAAGTCTTGAATTGTACCCGTGTGTAAGGAAGACAGGAGTCCTTACATGGCACAATAAGTAGGGTGCAATAGAAAAAGAAGAGTAAATAAAGAAGAATGCAAGAAATAAGAGTGTACAAAGCCTGCTCAGCGATCTAAGGATTAAAAAGAAAACCTTTAGTAGAAATGGAAAACAGGGAGGCAACCAAACAAGAATATTCAGTCAGTTAAGGCTTGCAGGGAAAAGATAAGGGCAGCAAAAATGCAGAATGAGTTAATTATAGCCAAAGGGATTAAGGAGAATAAGAGGCCTTTTACAAATATATCAGGGGAAACAGAAGCACTAGGTAGAAGGTGGGTCTGTTAATAATAGGTCAGAGGAGGGAAGGAAAATAATGAAACAAGGGGGACAGATCATGCCAACAGCAGTGTGGGCATCTTCCTGTTACCAGCTGATCGGAGACCTCCCAAGCCAGCATGACGTGTCTCCATCGCCTGAGACTGGTTTTAACCCAGAGACTCCCCCATCCACAAGGACAAATCTGAGCTGCAATCACTGCAGAGCTAGGTATGGAAGGGTGCCACGAGTCCCCCCGTGCAGTGCCTGACACTTGCCCTGCGGAAATCAATATGAGTATTTGCAGTGATGTAATTGCCTCAGCTAAACCAGGCTCATACAGTAAAACAGCGGGGGCTGATGGAGGAGAAACTGCCCGGATATTTGTGGCGTAAGAGGCTGCGGGAAGCACGTGCATGGAGGTGAGGCCTACATATGCAGTACGATTGCCTTAGAAGACCTGCTTACAACACATCAGTGGGTGATAGACCAGCTGACCAATAGACCAACCTCATCAGCTTCTCCTGTGGCCTTGGCCAGGTTATTTCCTCTCTCTCAGTCATCTCCCTGCAAAGCAACAGTAATGAAATCCAATAAATCCCTTGGGGCTGGAAGCAGGGATTGACATGTATTAGGACCCTGCAAAAATTGCCATTTCCCTGATTTGTGGGACAAATTCTCACCTTTTAAGGAAGGCTGCACAAGGATTTTCTACCTTTCGGGTGTGCAAGCATTCCTGCAGTCGGGATTTTGGCTTTCTCCTGCTCCAGAAATAAAGTTTGGCTGCAAATCTCAGGTTTTCCTTCTCAGTTGCTTTAAAAACAGAGACTCTGTTAGGAAAACTACAAAGTATTTTTGAAAGTCAAAAAGAAGTGCCAAGGGGTAGAAACCATTTCAGCCAGGTCTTTCCCAGGAGGAAATCCAGCGCTGTCCTGCCTGCCCCTGGGCCCATTTTGCATACTGGAGGCTTTCCTTGAACGCAGACCCCTCAGGCACCCTCCGGCCCCCATCTGGGAGGGAGTCGCACAGGAAAACAAAGGGCCAAGCTCCTTTGTGCAGGGAGACAAGGTGTCAACCTGCCTGTCTCTGTTTACCAAAGGGAGGGATGTTACTGGGGTGATAATGGGGGCTGGGAGCATTGCTGGGGCGGGGGCCATTTGTCCTCCATTCCTAGCTTGGAGGCACCTACCCCTCCCTTCTGCCACTCCTTGCCATCTCCTGATTTTCATGTCTTGCCAGCTTGGTTTTGAAAAGCTTTAGCTAGTTATTTAGTCAGGAGACTGTTGATTTGGAAAAAAAAAAAAAAAAAAAAAAAAAAAAGAAATAGACTCTCTTCCTCCAGGGGAATCCAGGGAAGGGCCTCACAGCCCAAACTCCAGGGAGCTGATTCCCTACAAATCCATCCACTGAAGACGCATGGCACTTCTGCCTGTGCGTTGCCCCATGGTAAGATGGCTGCATGCACACATACGTGCCTCCATCCTTCACTCACTGCCTGACTTTTCCTCCACCTGCATCCCTGCCCCATCCTCTACAGAGAGCAGACCAGCTTTGTCGTCAGTAGATTATTGGGGCAGTGGCTGAGGACAGACCTGGCACTTACATCAGTAATCGAGCCATGCCAGTAGTCACTTGTCTGAGGATGAGGGCTGACAACTCCCTGACAATTTTCACTAGGGCACGGTGCTAGCTAATGCTGCTGCTGGAACAGCGTAACTGGAACATCTCAGCTCTCTGCACGATTTTCTACCAGGCTCTATCCCTGCCCAGGGCTGAACCTGAACAGTTTTGGTCAGACAGGTGAGTGAAGGCCCTGAACACACACAGCCTTTCACCTGGAGCGCATTCCTGCATACACCTGGTGCAGATCCATGACCCATGGCAGCACTGCCTGCAACCACACATTTAACCATGGTAGCAGTGGACAAACCTGGCCAGCAAAATGCAGTGATACTACACCAGCGCTGAGCATATGACTCTGCAGGCTGGACACTGACACTGCAGCCTCTCCTGCCTTCCACACTCATCCTACTTACCTCAGAGACCACACAAACAGCAAAAATACTGTCAATCCCTCTTCCCTCCCCTTTCACCCACGTTCCACGTCACAGGGTGAAGTCAGTGCTCTCCATCTCCCTGCTGCCTCTCTGCACTTTCAACCCAGGCATGTAAAACTGCACAAGAAAGGAGAGGTTACAATAACAGGAGTTCGTAATAAAAGAAAGAGAATGTACTGACCTTTACAGACCTTCCCCTTACCCCACTGAGGTGTACTGGAGCTTTTACCAGCATGACCTGTATTGGGTGTTTTGTCAGCGGGAGTCTCCAGGGTGATGCTGAACAGGAGGATCAGAGGAGCTACAATTAAAAAAACCATACGTGATTATTTTTATTTCCACCCTCAGGTTGAAGAATGACATACAAGTGATGCTGAGTGGTGCCATTCCCTTCTATAGACAGGTATTCATATATTCCCCCACTTCTTGCTATGCCTGCCCAGCAGAATGACAATAGGAGCCTTTAGGCTTCCTCTGAGACTCACCTAGCCTGTTGATCCCCTGAGCAGAGGCCTACTGCAGCAAAGCTAACCTCCTCTTTTTTCTCCTTTTCCTTCTGAGCACCCCTTGTGTGTCTCCCAGCAGCCCAGAAATAGGTTGGAAAGGGCCCACTAGAAGGAAAGGTGGTTTGGGGAGAAGAGGTAGAACCCAAGCCAAGAAGCATCAGCACTGAAAGACGCAGCAGCGGTGGCAGCAGGCTGTGCTTTGAATGGTCTCATGAATCAGCCACGACATTATCTACAGTGAAGTGCCTGGGAAGGGGTTTCCCATGTCCTACCCTGACCTGGAAGGTTGAATCCACAGGGGCCTGAAAGGCATTTTGATTGCCAAAGACAAAGGCTAAATCAGAAGGAAATGATATTTTATTTAACCTCTGCATCAGGGTGGGGGCCTGAGGGGAGGGTAGAGGCGGGGGGCGGTGACAGAGGCATGGGGATAATACCAGGGGATTCAGAACAGATAATTCAGTAACATATGGGCTTTCACTACAGCAGACTGTCCCCACCAAAAAGCCAATTTCCCTTGGCAGGCTGTCAGTCACTGCGCAGGGCAGTGCACTGCCACACTAACGCGCTGTTTGGTGCCAATACAGAATTTCCTCTCGGGAAAGTGCTGCAATAATTGTGCTTCCCAGACAACATGCCAGAGCCTGGAGCCCTTATACAGGCAAAGCTCCCAGGGACACCCTGATTTGGCTCCAAAGTCATTTAGGGCTCTGGGTACTCTGCACCGTGCAGGGTGAGGCTGCAGGACTGCAGAGCTGTTGGTGCAGGGAACAGCTCTCCTGTAGCTGCCCCGTCTCCAAAGCGTGGCCACTATCTGTAAAAAAAATCAACATCAAAAGGGCTTTGGAGCAGTTGCATGGGGTTGGTTTGCCCCCTTGTTTACGGGCGTTAGAGCTACAAAGGCTTTGACAACTTTCCTAGCATGACATTCCTGTAGGGAGTTGCTGCAGATGTCCTGGGGACCCATGCGATGGCATGGGAGGGTGGGGAAGGGCTATCTGTGCGGTGGGGAGGGACGGCCATAGTGCCTCTGAGGGAAGGTGGGCCCACACCACCCTGGGTGGCGACTTTTTGCAATAATGCCTGGAAGGGTGGGGGCTGTAGCTGGGCAATGCAACTGGAGGTGCCCTCAAGGTGAGGTCTGGATGGTGGAAAGCAGCTAATGCCCACTCTGGCCTCCCTCTGATGAATCCGAGAGCCCAGGCTTCCAAAGCTGGGAAGACAATTTGCAAGTCTGAATGTCTCCAGGTCTTCTGTCAAGCTCAGCCTTCCCAGGACCGTTCCTTGCTCAGCTTTCAGCCAAGTCATAGGCACAAACAGGGTGGATCAGAGAACCAGAGGAGTGAGAAATGGTAAAGACCTTCGCTCCAGATTTTCTCTGGTATTTCATCAGAACAAGTAGGCATACAATAGCATTTTATCACTTCCTTTGGGAGGTGGTTTCCACGCCCCTTACGTACCCAAGAACAGGTTGTATTTTGCCAAATTTCTGTTTTCGCTCTAAGTAGAAAATACTCATGGAAGTCAATAAGAATTTTTACAAGTGCAAAGGACTAGAAAGTGACCCCCCCCGCCTTCCCACAGTACCAAAATATCACATGTCGAAGATCCTCCTGCTGAGATTTGAATTCCTCCTTCACGCAAAGTTCAACGACTGTGGTTTGTTCCAAGCATTTCTATTTCAGACACTTGGTCTTTGACCAAATCATCACATTTCAGGCTTGTGCTGAAGACCTGAGGACCATATTTGTTTGCGTTCCCTTTGCACTGAGGAGCCCAGCCCCAGCCCCCTGTGCCCAGAGCTGCACAAAGGCAGCATAAACCCCCAATCTGTCCTAAACACGCTCCCCCAAATACGTTTCCCTGGAGGCTCTGGTTACTTCGAAGCAGGTCACTGACACACACCAGCTCTCCAGTCCTGCCGTGTAGGAAACCTACAGCACAAATTGATCTGCGGGGAGCATGACCCAAAGTGTCAAAACAGGGCCTTTTACATTTTCCACTGCCACCAAACCTGTTTGACTGAATTACAGGTTAAAAAGGCATTGTGTCTATAATTGTTGGGCTTTAGAGAGCATGTCTTTTCCTTTAATGAAATACCTTGCTCATTCCATTCGAAAAGGAACCAAAGACTTCTCAGGTTTATGATAAAGTTGTAAAAATTTTATTTACCCCATATTTCCTGCTGGGTTATTTACGAGGCATTTTGTCAGCTCTCATAAAACTGCCTAGTAAAATATATTTTCTTACAAAAAAAATAAAATCATCTGTGCGGAACATCTTGAGAGCAGCGAGGATAGAGTTAATGGGATACACACACGTTCCGACCCTGGGAGAAAACAAAACAGAACAAAAGCCAGGCATTGTTGTGCTGTATTAGTTAATAATAGCTTTGGAGCTAAAATCCTGCTCCCACTGATGTAACTGGAAGTTGGTCCTTAATATAAAATAATCAGAGAACCAGCTGCCATAAAATGCAGAGCCCCAAAGTGAACCTGAAATGCAATAAAGCACCCAGAAAACACATTTTTTCCCATTGGGATTTCACAAGTAACACCAACTCTAGGAGAGCTTTTTCTCTAAAATATGATGGCATAGGTTTACATTAAATAGGAATAGATGGAAATCTTCACTTGGAGCTTGACCTCAAGGCTGGCTGATGGTTAATACACTAACTTTTACCTACTTAATGTTCAAGACACAAGAAATGAAGCTGCTGGACATAAACCTGGAGGAAATCCCACCTTGGGAGTTGCTGTCCAACAGCCTGGGCACAGGAAAAGCATGACTCCCTCAGTCCAGATGTGGCCAAGGTAAGTGTGCACCTCTCGTGGAGTACAGCTTTTCAGTTTTGTATCACATGTTTGCATCTGCTCTGTTCTAAGCTTGTGCATTTTTTTCAACAGTCCTTATGTTGCTTAATCCCAGTGGGAGCCTTGAACCACTGTTTGTTGTGCAGTATTACCCCTAAAACCCTCATTTCAAGCCTCGCAGATTGACTCCAGCCACACTTACCACTTGCAGAGAAGCAGGACACTGGCAAACCCCATGTGGGTGCCAGACTTGGCCAAAGCGCAGGAGGCGTCCGGGCCTGGCTCACCCAGGAGCTCAGCAAAGGTATTCTAGCTGGGAGGCACCAGGAGTATAAAGGAAGCAAGAAAACAATGAATAAAAGACAAAACAAAGAACCAGTAAGGGTTGTTAGTAAAACAACAACAGCTAGATGCTGGGAAGCGGTCAGAGGTCTTTTGTCGGTGCCTGTACAGCACTTAGCACAACAGAGCCCCAAATTACAGCTGAGCCCCTAGCTCCTGCCGCTGTACAAAAGTGAAGAAGCAGCAGCCCAATACGGGAAACAGGCAAGGAGCCAGGTTTGCAAAGGTATTTAAGTGTCTACAGACACAGGGGGATATTTATTTACGGATGCTGGTAAAGGTCCTATTTCCTATGAGAGCCAAGGGGCATCAGGCTCGCAGCTCTAGAGATTTATCAGAACCACCAGGCATTATGAGTGTCTTTAGGCACAGGTAAATCTGATTTACCACACCTCTCCACGTGGCCTGTGTTTAGAAGCCACTTTTACTTGGGGTGGGGGGGTGGGAGGGGGATGCAATAAGTGACAGCATTTAGCAAGGCAACAGGTCCATGCTTGGGGCATACCTGGATCTTGGGGTGTGCTTCTTGAGGGAGACAGTGGGGCCAGGAAGAGTTTGGGTGAGGCTAGGGCCTGGAGCTGGCCAGAAATCCCCTCTCAGCCTGCTGCTGGGAAGGGGAAGAGGGGGAAATGCCTGCTAAACTGAGCACAGGTGGCTCCCAGGAAAACAGAGAGCAGGAGTATAAAGTAGGATGTACCAGATTTGAGCTTTAACAAGCAGTTCAGGAGCTGGCTGTCATTTAACAGACAATGTAACCAAATTGGATCAAACTACCTCCAGTTCAGCCCTGCCAGGAATGCTTGATACAACAGAAAATGTGTTCTACAATCACTATGTTCCCCCTAAGCTAAACTAAGTTCATTGTTATAACCCAGCAAGAAATTTGAGTTGGATTCACCTGGAACATTCGTCAGCCATCAAGAAATTAATACAGAGGGACTGCAATCCGAGGAGTTTGGACAGGACAGGACAGGAGAGGATAGGGCAGGAGAGGAAAATGTGTCTAAACGGATCTCTGGAAGTGATTCTGAGTGTTGAGTAGATGAAGACGGAGAAGGAAAGCCATTTCTATTCCACATATCAAACAAGCTCTCAGGGAAATTCCTTCTACAGCTTAATTCATTTAAAAAGAAAACACCTTTGCCTCCCAGCTTTCAAGAGGTTTTGGCATCCTTTGCAACCAGCATAGTCACTTGTTCCAGAATCAACAGTTTTGGTCAATGACTGACACGGAAGGGCTGCTTTGCCTCAGTGCACCAGGGAGAAACCAGCAGACATGTGGCAGACACCTTATTTGCACTGGTGGGACTAATGCCTTTGACTCAGCTTACAAAAGGTGAGTTGGCAGGATGCTAGCATAGTGGCGGCTTTGACAGACTTCCCCGGTGATGAGAGCGCTGCTGGCGCCTGAAGAGATCTGGGACAGGGGGAAGAGTTCCTCCCCATTCTACCAGACCGTTGCTATTAATGGAGTGAATCCCAAAACTCAAACTACAAAAAGCATTTCTCAGTGCTCCAGTCAGATGTCAGAACATACGGCTCTTAAGTTCGAAATCTGGCACTGGCGTTGTCCTTAGGAGAGGAAACATAAATGGAGGCAGAGAGCAGAGATGTGCAATAGCCCACGCTGAGGTCTCTGAAAAGCTGCCACTGATTCGAGTCCTTGTCAAGTGACTCCAATCATAGGAGCAGACACAAGGCTTATAGCTGCCTTTTTTTTTTTTTTTTTTTTTTTTTGTCTTTGCTACAGGCTGTGTTATTTCTCTTCCCCATTGCCAACTGGCATCGGTAACCAGTTTATTCCCACCAAACACAAAGATATGTGTTGTTTGAAGCCAAGCAGGACCCTCATCTAGGCAAGATTGTGGAGCTATTTAATAAAGTTTAGAGACTGGAGAAGCATCCAGGCTTTCCCACCATAGTAGGAGAAGATGAAATTCTTTAATTGTTTGTGTTTGAGTGAAACTCATATAAAAAGAGGATTTGGGATTCTGGGGAAGCTTTAGCACTGAGTCTGACCTTAAGCTGTGTTTCTGCACAGCACTGCACACTCTTATACTGTGCTCCCAGCACCCACTCTGGGAAAGCAGCCCTCCCTCACATCCCTCTTACTTAGGTGCTCAAAGGGATTCAGGGAGGCAACAGATATTTTATCTCATAGCTGGCACACGAACTTTCGGGGCCTGTGGTCCAGGCAACTTAAAAGAAGCTCTGCTTTCAGACAAACACACAGATGCTCTGTGTCCCATTATGGCTCAATCCTCCAGTTACGCAGAAGTCGCAGAGCAGTTTGAATCACAGATTACTTCCATGGGGTTCTCTCCTCAACCCCTGATTTGAGCATATCTGTAACCATGCCTATTCTTCTGCCACAGTATTGCACACACTCTTTTTTGCAGTGCTCAGACTTTCCCAAATAGCAGTAGAAGGAACAGATAAATCAAGGTTAGCATGTGGACTTGGATTTAAGTGATAGAAACCTCATAGGACAAGCTATTTTCATAATTTCACCATCATTTAGGGTTGAAATGCACTGAGCCTAGACATTCTCAAGTGATTTGGCTCGTATTTGGACCTGAGCAAGGTCCCACCTGCCTAGGATTCAATCCAGGTTTGGAACCAACGGTGGCAACATCGGATCTGGGAATAAACACTGAACAGGCAACAGCCTAGCTAGGTACTGGAGGTGGTGGGTGAGGGACCTGAGTGTGGATTTCCTAAGCCACAGATGAGCACACCGACACTGGAGTCAGCTTGGGTGGAGTCTCTCAAGCCTCATAAAAAGGAACTCATTTTATCCTAAAAAACATGGGGAACACGGGGGACTCTCTGATTTTTAAAATCTTGAAAAGCCTTAGAGGGTGTGAAATCTGCTCCCCCCACCTTTTTCACCTCATATTCACAAGTCAGTCATACAGATGACAACACATCTTACAGGCTCCATGAATTTCAGTGTCATTCTAGATATCAGAGTTTGGGGCAGAGAATGTCATCGCAGTTATGAGCACAGGCACAGGCAGGAAGGTGAAACACAGAACAATTCCTTTGGTTCAAAGATGCCAAGACGCTTACCCCCAAATTCCACCTGGCACAGAGTAAATCTCACTGACCAGGAGACCACATAATCAAATGGACAACAGAGAAAAAAAAAGTCAAGATACGGATGTCTCGTTACCTCATCCCACAATATTATCTTATTTTTACTTACTATATCTGTATGGGGAATAACTAAATAGACTAGGACAATTTACCTAGGAAGAAAACAACTGACGGAAAACATAATAGAGGTCTATAAATTGCTGAGTGGCACCAGGGAAGGTGAACCAGGAGCAAGTCTCTATCACTTTTTCCAGTAGAAGTAGGGAGCAGCCAGGGAAACTCGCAGGAGGCAGCCTCAGAAGGCACAGAAGGCAGCACGGCTTGCGGTGTACAGCACAGCCCAGCCCCTCAGAGCCTCCATTTCAGAAAATAATCCTAACGAGGCCTGGCTGAACAAGCATCAAAATCTCTGCAGGCTTACCTGAAATGCAGGTCTGGTTAATGACGGTTGGGGAACCTCTGTGAGAGGTTCCCTCAACTGGAGGGAAGGCAGGTGCTTCTAGTCAGCCCTAAAAAATGGATGTTGACCTTTTCATTTTGTAGAAGTAACATGTGCGAGGGCTGCAAGTCCTCCACCTTCCTGTGATTATAGACGGCAGCAATGTCTAGGGGTCAGAGCTTTGGTGCAAATTCTCATGCAGCAGTTCTGGTTTTACCCCTAGTTTATTATATGGTAATACAAAAAACACCTAAGGTCTTGGCATATGAACAGCTTCAGACCAGCAACAGACAGGGGTCTGTATTCTAAAATTTAGCCTTACCTTGTCAAATTCTAGATAAGAATGACAGTCTTCACCTGTCGGTGTCTCAGCAGGATGGGACTTCACTTAATACTGCAAAAGGTTAGAGGTATCCAAGTATTAATTGTGACTGTTTGAGTCAGATTGAGTATTAACCCTCATATTTTCAGGGTAAATTGGCAGAAGGCAGAACCAGCAGCAAA
The DNA here is from genome assembly GCF_036370855.1 of Dromaius novaehollandiae. Lineage (NCBI taxonomy): Eukaryota > Metazoa > Chordata > Aves > Casuariiformes > Dromaiidae > Dromaius > Dromaius novaehollandiae. Next base: position 12,886,409 of record NC_088109.1, read on the forward strand.
CTGAGAAATGCAAACAAGGAGGGGAAAAAATTCAGAAGTATTGCATTCTGAAAGAAAATGCAAAATTATATTTTTTTATTTATTTGAACTCCGGTGCCAGTGTTCACTCTCAGATTTTACACCTTCTGGCACAAGAATGAAACCAACTAATCTCAGTAACTAGCTAAGGAATGTTCAGCCTTTCTGAAGTCCCAGCCCACTTGGTTAGCTGTATTTCTGAGACAGAGAAACAGCAATCTTTCTACTTTTAACATCAATAACACCAGTTATTCTCTCAAAGAATTATTATCAACAATTCCTTTGCTATATTTACAAAGAAGCAGGGCTATTCTTAGAGAAAACACTAAAAAAGCCATTTTATTTAGCTTTCTTGGCAGTTATACAAAAATGTAAGGAATGTAGTCAGTTAAAAACATCAAATCCCCAGCACGAGCCTATAAGAGCTTCCCTAATGCATATTTACAGTATAGAAAGCAACCACTTTCCTGTTTTGTAGAACAAACAGGGAACCTTCTCTTTTCCTCCTAGCTGTTCCTGAAGACCAAATTTAAGTTTGACACAAAACGCTCCTTTTAATGGTGTGGATTGTAAACTTTTAATGCCTAGAAAATGGGACTTTATACTACGGCTTTCTTTTCCTAAAAAGGAATCGGAGTCAAATTTTACTGCTGGTTTTAGAAAAGTTCTGAATTGGCAGCCCAGGGTATCTGAATATTCCTTTAGCCACAGCTCGGTTTGCCACAGGGAACAGCAGTGCTAACTTCTTCCCCACTGCTCCTCGCTGAGGCAAGGAGATCCGTCCCGGAGAGGGAGAGGCTGCTCGTGTCCCACAGGACTGCTAGTGGGACCAGAGAAAAATACGAGATTCCCATAGGGACCCAGCTTAGCACGGGGATGCTGGGGTTTGGGAACGCAAGCAGGGGACCATGCCACTGTTTCCATTCACGCGATGGCATCTCAGGGCATAGCTCCAGCCTCGGTGCTATGTGGACAGATCTTTCTGTAGGGGCATTACTTACTGCTCAGGAAGGAGGTTGCATAACACATTCAGGTCATGGCTTTCCTGGTGACACTGAAAACAAAAAAAAGACATGAGTTATTGTTCCAGGTCTGGGGCAGTTTAATGGGTTTTGCCCATACCTAGTGAAAATGGACGAACATTACCAACATTACTTTTATTGCAAACTCCAAACGGACATGAGAATACACCCTTTAAAGAATCGCCTACTCCATGGGAAAATAAAGAAACACAGTCTTTTAGTATTTTTAAATTAACTGGTGTAGACAATATACTGTGAGGAACAACCTTCCACAGATATGGACCTGAGTACTCAACTTCTCTCTCTTTTTCACCTCTAAGTAATAAAACTCTATATTTAGCTTCTTTAAGTCTGCCTGTGTTGCAGGCCTTGTGGTCTCCTAAGCCATCTTGAAATTAAAGATCTGGAACAGCTCCAGACCCTATTCCTAATACTTCAAATGATCACAAGTCTCCCAGGCTGGAAGAAGGATGGAATCATTCTCTTCTATCTGCTGGCCTCCAAAATTTATCATCTTTTTTACAATTCTGTCACTAGCAGGCCTGTTGTTTAAGATATGTTTTCAGAGGCTTTCTCCTGGTTTACACTACGAGCATCCTTAGATCAGACAGGTGATAGAAATGGCTTTCAATTTTTGTTTTCATAATCAATTATCATAGCATTCATTGAATTTCTCCAGGTTGTTGAGTGCCTATTTCCAGATTTTGTAGAAATTTCCTATCCTTGTATAAGATAAAGACTGAAAAGGGCAAAATCCTTTCTTGACTGACACTGAATCAGTGCTCTGAACTGGAAAGGAGTTTGGCTTCCTTTGCCCAAATAGCATTGGCACTGAATGGTCACATCCATGGAAGTTTAGTCCTTGTCCTGACCAGCTTGCCCTGGTTTCCACAGATGCAGCTTCCCTTTTAGCAGGCCATTTAAATGTGCCGCAGCCCTGACACTGCAGTGGAAGACAAAAATGTCATGCAATCACGTTGCAGCGCAATATGCCAGGGTCTAACAGATTAGCCCATCATGATGCCTTGCCACTCTGCTGGCACGCGCCACAAAGCACCTAGAGAGCAGCTTGGCTCGTGGTATGCTGACACGGCACAAGGCAACGCCAGGTTGGAACGAATCCTAAAATTGCCCCATAATCACACTACAGTGGAGGGACGCATCCTAGGGGAGAAATCGCTCTTTGTGGCCAATGAGACAACCTCAACAGGGATTTTTATGGGCTTTTGTGATTTATACCATAACCATATGCTTTTCTTTCTGTTTCAGAATGATCAGAACTGAGCGAGCCTTCATCTGGAGAAAACCGGGCAAGCAAATGACTGCGCTTGAAGGGTGAGAGAGGCAACGGGAGACTCGTTTAGGCCTTTGGCTCCTATCTGCTGTCATATAACAGTTTCATCATTGTACAAAGTGTCAATAAGATACCAACAGGGTAAACAGTTGTCAGACAGATTTTCACAGAGCCAGTTGACTGGACCATGGCTGCTTTGTACACAATGCCAATGCAGTGTCATTTCTAATGGGGGAATTTATACAGTGTAATTATGTCAGAATTTGCTCCAGGCTACACACTGTTGCATTATAAACCTGGTCATTGCCATGTGATTAGTCAGAGCCTTAAATAACACTGAAAGTAATTATATCAAGCAAGTCGTTGTCAAAGCCTGACTAAGAAAAGTGGTGCATTCCAGTGCTTGTCACATACCCGTCCCTGAAGCAGGTTAGCTAATGATGATGTCCCCTTTATTGCTGGAAGTTTGGATACCTTAGGCCAAATCCTGATCAGCTGACTCACAAAGAGTTTAAGGACCTTCTTCTTTTGGCCTCTGTAATTACAGAGGAGAAGGGACTTTCCGGGAGTTACGATAAGATTCCAAAACGATTGCATTTAAATACATGCAATTGAAATGCAAAGAGCAGGGAGGCTGCCCCACGTAGAAGCACAGGGCCAAAGGGGCTGTGCATCAAAGAGGTCTCGCTGCGTGCTGTAGGCGTAGGTGGAGATGTCAGCCACCCATCGCCAGGTGGCCCAAGGGCTACAAGCTCCTCAAGGGCTGGTCCAGCTGCAGCACAAAGGCACATTTGCCTTGAGATGGTGGCACTGGAAAGAGCATGGCTCCCCTAGCCCTGGCAGTAAGCACAGTGTCACTTCACCAGTGCTCTGCAGAAGTGAGGATTCTGTCCAGGAGGGACAGAAGGAGGAACTAAAACAGGAATTAATCACTTCATTAAGTATGAGCAAATTCTAACAGGGTTATGTGATGCTCCTATTTTGCACTTTCTGTCTGAGAAGTCCTAACCCAGTTGGTATCCTTAGATCCCCATTTTGCAGAGAGAAAAGGCAGATCCCTCACTTTCCAAGTCACACTGAGCTTGAGTCCCAAGAGGGGACAAAGCTGGCTGATATCTCCTTTGCTCTGGCCCTGGTCCCTCAGGGCTGTTACAAACTGTTCCAGTTTGTAGTTGCTCTCCTGAGGCTGTTACAATGGCTGGAAACTGCTGGAATGCAGCATCTTTAGGCCTTGCTTTGTCCTGCCTTCCTTGTTGGCTCTTCATCAGATAGAGCATCCCCACTTCGCTGTAGTTCACTTTCTACTAAATGCTCAGTCGGACCTGAAGTTATGAACTCAAGGAGGCTAAAACCCTCAAGAGCTTATGAAATCTGAGGCATCTGACATGATTTAGCCTAACTGACAATGAAACACAATCACAAAACCTTCCATTGTGAGTATATCTGCTCTAGAAGGGACTGAAACACTTAAGCAAGTGTATAGGCACACTTTTAGCAACCGGGTGGATAATTCGCAAGAAATCCCCACTACTTCTGCTTCTACCTGGCCTGAAAAGCTACAGAGACCTATGACTTTTTGTGGTATCCTGGCATTTCTGCTTTTGTCTGGGATGGGAATTAAACCAGAAACTAGATGAACAATAGAAAATAACAGACTGGTAGAGGATTAGCCCAATCTTTTCAAAGCTCACTAAAAAAAGTTCTCTTTGGTTTTATGGGCAAACATTCAGAATACTTCTTATTTGATCTGAATCAATTTGCCCTGCCCCTTCCTTTGACCTGATGAAAGTGACTGAAGCTGTAGGTTGTGCATCCTGTTTCGGCTGCAGCTGAGGCCTGTGCAGAGGTGCCTGCCCGCAGCTGCTTTTCATGGCTCCCATCCAGAGGTTGCCATCTCTTCAGATCTGCCAGCATAATTATTTGTGTCATCACTCTCTTCCTCAGCTTCAGCAAAATGATTCTGTTTAAGGAAGATCTACATTAAAAGTTCTTAAAAATACAGAAGCCACATAGGTCTCTTCCGGAACAAGATTAAGCGGAGGACTGCTGTTAAACAGCATGTTTCGGTCAATGCCTTGAGCAAGAATGGGGACAAATATCAGTGTAAGATATGTATGCAAGCATTAAAAAACTGGGGATGGAGGCAGCAGTTCTACAGCATCCAAAGCCAACCTCTCCGCTGAGCACTGCCCTGCCATCTCCCATGGTTCCCCCTTACCACTCTGTTTCTTACTTGACCCTGCAAAGAATTGCCTCAATGTGTTGAGCTGACAGAAAACTAATCAGCCAAAAATGACTTTTTTTCTGTTGCTCAGCACCCTGAGCAGGCTCAGAGTAGGATCCAGTGAGCCCTAGAGCCAGCGTGAGGGTGTAGACACGTGGCTGAAGGCAAGAGGAGATGCAGGTCTTGATGACCAGCAGTTACATCGGCTCAGGCTGCTGTGGACCCACCGCCTAGATAAGTTACTACAACAAGGTGCATCTTCCCAGGTCTCAGCCTCAAAATCTGCAACACCAAGCTGCTGTGAAAAAGATGCCTTGAGCAACAGAGCAGGAATTGAACAGCGGTAAATTTGAGTTTCAAATGAGAGACACAAGGGGGTGGAGTGAAGAATGAAGGGTGGTGAGAAAAGGGATGCATTTTTTGAACAATGCACCAGTGTTTTACAGGACATGATTTCTCTGGAGTTTCTTGAAGTCTGATAGCTTTACATCCACTTGTAGATGTTAATTCCCAGTCACTTTAGCTCATGTCATCAACTGTTCTAATGGAGCCAACCTTGTAAAACTGCTGCTGTATTTATCAAACATGCATTCATATATGCATACATCTGCCTGCATCAGCTGTGAAAAAGGAAGTCAAAACTAATACCCTGATCAAATTTTCCATCTGAGATGCTTTACTTCACTATAAGTAGCAGAAGAGAAATAAATCTTAGTTGAAAAGTAAACTGATAAATAGTTGGTTTGCTTGATGTGATTTACAGTTAGTGCTGGCATGGTCTGGAATACCTGGACGTTCACGTGGACTTGGTTTTCATTTTGAACTGGATGGGGTTTTCGACGGCAGGGGCACTACTCGGTAAGGAGTTCCTGTTGTTTGTTTGCAAGATTGTTGAACAAGTGGAAATATTACTCAATGCTCTGCTAGCATACAACTGCCAGCTCTGGTTGGAGCAAGCTGTAGCTGTGTTGCTCTGACCCCTGAATGTTGAACTAGCAAACCTGGTCTGCAGCAGCTGCACGGTCAGCTGGCTCCTTACCAAAGTAGGACATTTAAAAGTGGCATTGGCTTAATATGTGCTGTGCCACAGTGACAACAATGTGCTCAGAAAGCAGGTTTCACCAAATAGACAGAGTACACCTGAGCCAAGCAAGGCCGCCTCTCTGTTGCTTACCTGCTCCACCCCACAGAACTGCTAGACACAGCACATGGGGGATGCTCCCATCCCAAACTGAGCTGGTTGGCTGCAGTCTCTGTGGCCTTAGGTTTGGTCCCGTCCCTGTTTCGAGACAGCTTGAAGAAGAATTCAGGGCTCTGCCCACTTCTTCCAGCTCCCCTGCTTGAAGGAGAAAGAGAAGTAGCTTTTCTTTCATCTTTAAGCTTCTATTAATAATTGCAGAAGTCTCTGCGCTACGGCAGTCTGGGGCAAGGTGAAACCCTGATGCACAGAACCGTGCAAGGGCAAGAGCAAGTAGAACGGAAGACAAGCCAAAAATGTCTATGCATGCACACAGATGCCCCACATCACAGTCACAGGCCTGCAGTCCTCCTAAAAACATGTTAACTAGGGTGCCAGTGACCAAGGCTCCCCAAAGAGAGAGGCAGACTTACATCTGCCTAATGGAAGGCTAAACTGCCTGAATCCCTCTGGTTCCTCCAGCAGCATATGGCCCTGACACAGCTTTTCTTGTGCAGTGAGCAAGGCCCACCAGCATCCAGCTTCATGACGTGCTAAACTGTTCTGGGCAAGGAGTAGGAGGGAATGGATCCAAATCCAGCTCTCCCAGCTGTGCTGCCCCAGAAACGCCGAGAAATGCAAGGGCTGTCAGAAGCATCGGTCAGTGCCAGATGGGGAGTTAGGGACCGTAAGCCTCACGTGTAGCAAGAACCCCATCACTGACTGCATCAGAGCTATGAAGCCTCAGAGAGTACTGATTCAGCTAATATGCAAAGAACGATGCACCTTCCCCTTAGCTTGCCCTTCTTCAGCCATGTCTCTCTCACCTCTTTAACACATAACTCCACCATTGCAAAGATGTCAATGATTTTAGGGAGGTGAGCTCCTCAGCCCAGCAAAACAGAGAAGAACAGGTTTATAACTGGAAAATCAAGGGGGCAAAAACATCGGGTCTGAAGGTACAGGTGAATTCCTGGTCCCTCCTGAAGCTGGCAATGAAGCTTCTGAAGAGCTCATTTCTCATATGTCCTCACAGAGAAATGGGAGACTTTTCTGTCTCCCTAACAGGTCCTTTCCTAGACCACAGAGGTTCCCTGTGAGCCAGTGAAGACCCAGCTCCCCTTTGCACCCAGCACCCTCTGCGCCTCAGAGCCCAGACCCCTCTGACCACTCACTGGGCAAGGCAGCGTTAGTGCAACCCAGCAGCAGCCGCGCACTTCGCCATCGCTTGTGTTGGTTACAAGAAAAACTGGACTTCAGCACCCGGTCCTCTGCCTGCTGGCCGGGTACCTGAGGCCCATGCGTGGGCAGAGGCCGGGACATGAACGCACACCTCACACGCGGGCACGGCCCATGGCGTGGGGCACCCAGCCCCGGTCAGGGAGAGCAGGGCCAGCCGGGCTGTACAGCGAGGGGCGGCTGGGCCATCTTCCCCCTCAGAGAGGTGAAACAGAGGAGGCACAGCACCATCGGACCTTACCGGCATACAGGTGCAGAATACGGCCTGCATTTTTAAAACAGCCTGGTGTATTTTAAGAGGGGTTGCAAAGAGCAGATAGTGAGCATCCTAATAGAGACAGCTTTCTATCGAGGGGACAGAGCTGGTTCTTTTTGTACAGGATCCTACCAAGAAAAAAGAAAAGGAGAAAAAGAGTTATCTTCTCATATACTTAAATGGACTAAAAGGTCCATTCAAGCAGCATTGTCCTTCCTCTTGAGATTTTCTGAAATCATAGCTGCACTTTGATTGCTAAAAACCATAAATCTCCATCTGCAATGAATGAGATGCTGGAAGGAAACAGGGTGGCCAGCCCGGGACAAGTGGAAGGGATGCATGGAGGGGAAGAAAGAGATAGAGCAAAAGCGACATGAGAGAAAAAGGAAGAAGGAGAGATGGAAGGGGAAGAGCATGAAGTGGTGAAGGAAACCCTTTACAGTGACAGCGTCTCAGCAACCACAGCCAGGCAGCGCAGCGCTCCCTGCCCCCCCCCCCCCCCCCAGCCCCGTCCAACTGTAACAACATCTGTTACACTTGAGCTCTGCTCGGTTAGTGGCATGTTTGTTTAATTGTGGGCCTGGTTTGTTATTTTGCTTCCCATTAGGAAGCTGAAGAAAGGAGGAGGAGGGTGTTTTCATTCTGGCGAGTATTTCGCCAGGACAATGAGGTTTTTTTCCCGTGGCACCGAGTAGTCAGAACTAGCTGTACTGCTTCTCTTGACAAGACAGACGCCTCCAGAGCCCATTGTTCAACCTGATGCATTAAGGGCTCACACTTGTAATTTTGGCGCTGATCCCCTTCTCCCATTGTGCGAGCAGAATGGGCTGAAAAAGGAGAGTCTGTCCTCTTTATCTGGCAGCAAGGGAAGGAGGCAGCGGCGGCAGCGGCTCCTCTGCCCGCCAAGGCTTCTGCTCTCCCGCCGCAGTTGCGGGGAAGGCTTTGAAAACCCTGGCCACTCCGGTGAAAGTCACCCAACTTTCGTTCTCTGTTGTAGTTCCTTGGCATCCCTCCAGCTTTCCCAAATTCATCACTAGATATTTTGGAAAAATATGACTTCTTCCTGCCTGGCTGCTCAGGTTTTTTTTTTGTTTTAATAAGAAAAGAGAATCACTGAAAGAGAAATTATCTAGTGCTGGACTGACAGCCCCAAAGACCAATGCCCTCTGCTTCTCCATGCAGAGGAGTCACCATGGCAGGAGCAAACTCCCACACCACCATCTTTTCATCTCCATAACCCAGACCAGACCAAGATAGTGCTGTCAGAGGGCTTTTATGGCATGCACACCTCCTTCCTAGAAACTGCTACACTGGGGCCACGCTGTGACTTTGTCCAAGCCTCCAGGAAGGCTTTGGGCTTGGAGGAGGAGCTGGTAAATTCAGGTGTTCCCTGTTGTGCTTGCCCTCATCAAAGGCAGGATGCTCTGCTTACTGACCCAGCAGCAAGCACAGTCCTATAGTTAATGGTCCAACACAAGCAATGCTGAAATAAAGACAGCACGTCCTAGCAGTGTTTTGAGATGAAGAAGTGTTGGGAATAGGGAGAGGCTGACAAGCCTGTGTACAGTACAGATCTCATTCTGCTTTTTCACCACTGCTCAAAACTCAAGACCCTAACCACCCCGCTGGACCCGGATCTGCTCTCTCCCCCAGTGAGACACTGAACACACAAAGACCATTTCAGAGATCTGCCTAAAAAACATAACAAAACAAACCCTAACCTAAAAATTATGGATGGATTAAAAAAATGAACTGAACATCAGAAGCTTAAATATAAACTTAAATTAGTAAACAGGCAATGCAAACAGAGCCTTGACTCCGCAAACATTTACATATGCAAGAATCCCAGGCACTCTGAGCTCAAGTGGAAGGATTGTGTGTCTAAACATATTCATGCGGACCAGCGTTTGCCAGGACCAGGCCTGACACTGTAAACTCTCTGGGGTATGCTCTGCCTCCTCATGCAGCAGGGATCCACTTCTGAATCACAGCACGAGCCCAGATCTGACTAGAACCTGACTATTAGCAGAAATAAAAGGTCTCAAGCCAGCCTGACAGAAAAAAAACCAAAACCAAAAACAAAAACAAAAAGAGTCAGAAGGGAGATGGAGATGCTGAAGAAGACTACTTCCCACCTTCAAGTCTGCAGGCTCCAAAATGTTCAGCCCGACTTTGGCTGGGCAGTGCTCTGTGCTCAGTGGTCCTCCAAAGGAGGACTTTCCTGCTTCAGAGATTTGTGCAGTCATCTTGGGAATACCATCTGGGTACCAGACTTCACCCTCAGGACTGTTGTCTCCTTGTTACGTTTGGAAAAGGACTTCCCTTGGTTGCATTAGCAGCACTGCAGGCATATCCCCTGGCTGAAAGCCGACCTCCAGTTGCCCCTGGGAACCTCTCCATGCCACGGGCGGCTGGAGCACCAGTTTGGGTGAGCTGTCCTGGCCACGGGAGCGTTGGCAGAGGAGTGCTGTCTATTGCAAATGGCTGCGGGAGAGGAGTGGGTCTGACCTGAGGAGGGAAGGGGAAGGCGTTTTGATGGTTTTCTTCCCTCCAGCACCTCTGGAAGCCAGCTCCTGTCCCTGAATTACGGTAGAAACATCATACGACCAGGAGCCTTGCTGCCTATCTGCTAAGGCTCACCTTACTGAAAAAAATGTCATCTACCTTCAACTCTATTAAGATGCCAGGACCATTAGAAATCACAGCCTCCAGCCCCCTCAGATCAAGAGACATCCATCCATGGGAGATGGAGGACTTGTGAGTTTTGCCTGCTTCTAAGGGCCCATCTCTGCTGGCTTCAGCTTCAGTCACACAGCTATGATTCAGCAGCTGTGCTTGTAAGACAGGGGCTTTGCCTTCCCCTCAAAACAGGCCTGCTTCTTCCATTGCAGCCGTTAATCCACACCGCCTCTCTCAGCATACAGTCTTGGGTGACAGGAGACATCGTACCTGTTGCCTTTGCGGCATAGCAAGTCCCACTCGGTTGCAGTTGACCTCCACTAGTTTCAGCTGTGAAGACAGCAGCATCTTTTCCTCACTGGGGTTGCGCATGGAGACCTGATATAAAACTCCTCTCTGCAGGGCAGAAATGCAGCCTCAGTTTTTGCCAGCCACCAATCACTCAATTTTCTGTACAACGCAAGATGTAATTTGCTAACCAGTTCTAAGGGACCTGAAATCTGTTTGTGCTATATGGATGCTGTAAGCCCTGGAAGGTAAACTTATTTGGGATCTGATGCTAAAATGATTTCAAAGGAAGCACTGTAGCTCCCAGCTGCTTGGGTACCAGCTTCAATCTCAGCTGGTGGCAAGAGGACCGTTGGTATGACAGCCTGCAGTCACAGCTTCGACAGCACTGTAACTTAACTAGATTTTAAGGTCTGCATGGAGTGAATATTAAAGAGAGGTCTCCAGGCTGCAGGGCTAACTGAGCTGGCAGACTCGGTTACAAAACAACTGTCCATTAGACGCAAGAGGCAGTACAGATGGTATCTAGGTATGGTATTATCCCTTGCTGTTATAACTTAACTTTGGACGGTTAAGATCTTGATAACATCATGAATGGGGCTAGGGGCAAACTGTGGCATAACTATATTCCCGACAAAGCCAGATGAACAGTGCGTACAGGGCCTTACTCAGGAAACATCGTTTGCTAATACATGTGTTTGCTGGCAAAGCCGATACTGCTGCTTCCCCTCGGTACTTTCGTGTCCCTGCGCTGCTCCAGTGCCCTGCAGCTGTCCCAGAGCAATCGCTCGCAGGGTCACTGCAAACCAACGCACCAAAATGAGGTGGATTTAAATAAAACCACCAAAGAAAACACACTGCCACGCTACCTCCCCAGTCGCGCAGAGCAAGAGGCTGGAGAGACATTCGCCATTTCACCCAGTGAAACGTGTGATCGCAGAATAACCTCTTTTGCGGCATTCAACCCCAGCAGCTCTGAGCAAAGTATTTACCACCCTCCGGTTGAGGGGCGTGTGATGTTTGCTTAAGCTCAGGCTGGTTTCACATTTTCGCAGTGATATGATAATTGCGTTTAGATAGCGCTGTCTCTCTCTGCTGGGCTTTTCACAGGACTCTCCTGGCCCCCAGCAGGGCTAATTTAAAAGCGGCTCCACTCTCAATGACTTGTTGCAATGTTTTCAAAAAGAAACAACCAGCAGTGGCTCTCTGGAAAAATAACAAAGGGACCCAATTACAAGCAAATGTGTTGAAGGGTCCCAGGGCCGTCTGTGGGCAAATTAGGGCCAATTAAAGGTCAAAATGATTTAAGGTATAAGGACAAGAGAGGGAAGGGAAACAATTGGTCAGATTCCTGCACAGAATAAGCTGCCGCTGTTCAGTTTGAATATGCTCTAGCACCCCAGCGATGGATAAACTTCAGAGTTGGGATTACATCTGCTTTTTAAAATGGGTAATTCATAGTTTTCTTTCATTCATGCTTGGGAAAGTGCTTGGGGTTTTCCCAGTCAGCAGTTCACCGCACTTACAAAGAGATGATGTCTTTGGTGAGCCCCGCTGGGGCCCTGGGACATGGCGGCCCCACAGCACCATTGCAACCTTGGTCCCCGCAACAGAGTCAAGTGGCCCCACGTTACCATTCTCCACAAGCTGTGCTGAAGGTTTGGTTGGGTTATTATCACTGAGGGGACAGGGGTGCAGAGGGGTGTCAAGGCAGCGCCAGCAGCTCCGTGTCCCCACTGGGCTTAGATTCACTTGACAGCCCAAAGTTGGGCATTTTCTGTGGAAAGTGCTGTGTCCAGCTGAGAGTCATATCTGGCACAAGTCTGAGGTGAAACCCTCGCTAGGAAATGTCATGGCCATTCAGCAGAAATGGTGACCATCCTGTGCCATGGGACAGCCCAGGCCCGATCCCACCCTCCCTCACTCGGCCCTCAGTCCCCGCGCTCTCACGGAAGAGATCACCTTCACCCACCCGAGAAACCTTAAAGCTCATCAGGAAACGATCCAGATGATCTGAGCATTTGAACCTGCAAAATCAGGGCTGGGGCTTTCACTCCATCTTCTTCCAGGATCAGTCTTTCTACCTGCAGGCGGCACAACACCCCGGCAATGCTGCGACAGAGACAAAATGATAAATACTTCCACCAGATCTATTTAAAATCAGAGAACACATTCAATCTGCTGTTTCCCCTTGGATTTCAGGTGAACGCTATGGAGGAGATAGCTTTTTCATTGTCATTTTTATCCAGAAACAAAATCGTCTGGAAAAGGATTGAACTTTAGATTGCTCCCCTATGTCTCCCTCTGGTTCACCCCATGTGGTTTAACAACAGACCCTGAAGATCCACACTAACTATTCGGGAAGTTAAATGCAAAGCAAGGACGTGTCTGCCTTGTGCAATGGCAGGGGTGCCTGGACTGTGTAGCACATTGAAGCTGGCACATGCACAGTTTGTATGACCAAAGCCACATGGGTGGATCTGGGTCTCATTTCGGATTCATCCTCCCTTCACTGTCACGTTTTAACAACAAACAGGAATTTAACGACATGGAGCTCTTTCTGGGGCTTTGTTTTTGGTTCACAAAGAGCACAGGAGCCATTTGAAAAAAGGAACCTGGATTTAGATTTCAAACATCTCCAGGTGGAGAAGTGCAGGACTTCAGGAGAAAAGCACAGGGAAAAGGAAGTCCTGAAATGACATTTTAAATAACCCATGCAGCTGGTTGGCTTTTCACAAGACGGCAGATAAAACCATCCTGGGAGAAATGGCACCACAAATGCTTTTACCCATATACTCAGCATCACGTGACATCTTCAGCATCCCCAACTGAACTGTTTGGAAACAGATGATTATTGGTGACACACTTCTGTGCAGACCTGCTTTAAAACACATACAGACACACACACATGAGAAAACCCCAGTTTAAGCCCATCTTACAAATGGCTTTTAAACATACAACCCTGTCCCATCTCGTCCTGCCCCTTTTCTACCATCTCCAGCTTGCAAAAGAGACCATAAAGCAGTTTTGTGCAGTCACATGTAAATCCGCTGTCTCTGTTAAGGCGAGAGATTAGCCTGTTAACAAAGTTACCTTGTCACCTACCCTGCTTAATCCTTGCATTTCAAAGCGTAATTTTATTGAGCGCCTCAGAGCTGAAATCTGGTGTGTGTTATTTATTTATTTATTCAGTTTAATCATTCTCTACTTTTTTTTTAAATTCACCTGAAGCTCAAAAGAACATTTTTTCCCCTTCTCCCCCCCCCCCTTTTTTTTCTTTTGCCTTGCTCAAGTCAGTGACTTTTGGAAAGGCGGCGCCTCAGCTGTTTGTATTAATTTTAATGTATTTATTTAACCCTTCAGGGGCTGGGGTGGCACAAAGGCCCCCATGCTCCCCCTGGCCCGCACCTCCCAGAGCCGACGACAGGCAGACAGTCTCCGCGCCGTGCCGTACGGCTGCTGGTGCAGCAGGGTATCCCAGCCATAAATCTGTCAATACAAAGAGAACAACACACACACCAAAAATGCGGCTAAAACCAAGAAATGTAGCATAATTACAGGTTCATTACGGCAAACAAAAGCATCCCCGGATCCCACCCCTTTGGCAGGGACGGGAGCAATTCAAACAGCCTCATTATGTAGTTACCTGGCCAGGGTCAGAGCCTGGCGCATAGCTGCTGGGGCTCTGCTCATTACCGTGCCTGGGCCACGGGAACGGCACCGGCACCAGCACCGAGCCGCTCGGGCTGCCGGGGCGCGAGGCAGCTGCGCTCGGCCCGAGCTGGGGCAGCTCGCTTAGCCCAGCCGGCATCGGGGCGAAGCAGCGTGCCGTTAGCCTGGTTTGGACCGGCACGTTGTGTTTGCTTGCATAGTTTTAAGGGCCCCCGGGAAGAGCCACCCGTGCAGAGGGGCTGCCACCTTCGCATGCCCCAAGTGGAAAATCACAGCTTTGCAACTAACCCCACATTTCCCAGCGCATTTCGCGAGCGCAGACGTGCCCCGGCCAGGGGGAGCCACGCGCCTGCCGTCCCTCCTTCCCAAGGCCGCGCTGGCGGCGAAGCCGAGGGTGGCGCAGGGATGCGGCCGGTGCCGTTTCCAGCTCAAGCTCCCTTTCTCACCGGGCTGGGAAGCAGCGTGAAGTCCCCTTCGACACCACGTGCCCGCTCCAGAGCCACAGCTTCCCTCTCGGGCGGCCGAAAAATTGAGGAACTCCAGCCGGTGCGACTGAATATTGAGGGAACCTCGCCATCGCCTTCCCCTCCGCCTGCAGCGGCGGCGAGCGCCGCGAGCGCACCCACACCGAACCTGCCTCCATCCATAACGCAAATGTCAAAGCGTTTCCTCTTGCGGCCCCGCTCGCTCCGCGGCCGCCCCGATCGCGGGGCCGAGTCACGCCGCTTTTGGGGGCCCTCGCAGAGCCGTAGCTGTCAGTGCCCCACTGCGCGCAGATAAGAACAGGCTGCTGCTTCTGACTCACTCAGCTGAAACAATGGAGCCACCAGAGGCCAAACGAATCCCCGGTGGCTTTGGCAGAGTTGCACCAGGCTAAGTTTGGTCCCCAGCGTACAATTAGTGTGGAGAAGAGCCCAGTTTCATGACAGCCTCTTGGCTCTTCCTTGGGGCGCGCTGAGGCAGCCCGGCCCTCTCCTCCGTGGGCTGGAGGCTCCTGCGCTGCACGTGGCTGGCCGTTCCTGGGCACCGGGACACATGCACTGCTAAGGGAAACGTAGATCACCACCGTCGTTCTTCCCCCTGGGAAAGGGCAGACCCTGCTCCCCCAGTGCGTAGGAAGACCCGGTGCTCCCCTCCTTGGTGCAGGAGGAAATGAAACCCATTCCCTCCGGAGATGCACTGGAGGCACCGGCTGCAGGTGTCCCCCTGGAGCTGAGCAGCCGGATAAACGGCTACCTGCAGCTGGCCAAAAGCCTGCTGCGAGTCTCAAACCCACTGCCCTTGACGGCCACGCGCCAGGCCTTTAAACTCAGCCCTGCCAGCCGGCTGTGCGGCAACCAGATTCCTGCTAGTGACAGGCAAACCAAACCCAACTGCAAAGGGTCTTTTTCTTCACATTTGTATTTCAGATGCTGAGAGAAGGGGTTGGAAATGGTAGAGCAGCTCTCTCTGGTGACTGTCGGCCGGCCCAGCTGCGCTGCAGGAATGGGAGGCATCGCCCGTCCGCTCCTGCGACACAAAAAATGGAAGGGGCAGAAGAAATACAGAAAGTTAACCAAACCTCTTCAGACTCCAGAAATACTTCCTCAAAAGGATGGCTTCGCACATCAGGCATGAGCAGAGCCTGGATCTCGGAGCCACCTCCGCTCCGCTGCGAGGTGTGCGCGGCCGGCTCCCGCGGGCAGGCAGGGCGGCTCGGCGGCTGGCAGCGAGCCCCACGACCGGGGCTTTGCTCTTACCCTGAGAAACTCCTACCAACTGCAGAGAATGTACGTGTGCATGTTAAAGGAGAAAAAATTAAGCACTGAAAAAGCCTCAAATAATAAAAAAAAAGAAAAGGGGAACAAAGAGCAGAGTGTGGGATTCGAGAACGCCTGCGCGCGGTGCCTCCCTCGCCGTGTACCCCTGCCCCCTCCGTCTCTGCAACTCGGAGCCTTTTTAAACATACAGCCTTCTCATTCCTTTGACAATTCTTCAAAGGCTCCAGGATTCAAGGGAACTTCCTGTTTCATCTCAAAACCTCGCTTTCTTTTCCTTTTCCAGACTATTAAAGCCCGGGCTAACGAAGCAGTGTTTGTTGCATGTTCTACGACCCTGCCTCATGCACGACATTAAAGTTACATTGCTCAAGGTGTTTTGGTTATTATATCCCCCTTCCAGCCCCTGCGTTTACTGCAGAACAATGTCTTGTTAAGCCCAAAGCTGGTAAATATATTTCCTCTCTCACATGCACGTAGTGGTTATTTTAGAGTTGCACCGGGTTGCGTGTATTATTTTGTTATTGTAGGGTTGCTGGTGACAACTGATCTGCGCACACCGCTTTGTTATTGTAGGGTTGCTCTAAAATCCTAGGCTCCTGGCATTAGTTTCATTTATTTATTTTAGGAAAAGGTAATTTTAAGGGTTGTAAAATAAACATGTTTAAAGACATACCAAGACACTGCAAAGCGATGGCACGGCGAGGAAATCCTGTCCCACCTGGGGCCGTGTTTGCCTGGGCTGTGCCACTTTAACGTGGCTGCGTCCTCGCTGTTTGCTCTGCCTCCGGCCTGGCTCCCTCCGTTGGCGCGAGCCGCAGCCTCCGAGCAGCACATGACTGACTTCTGATACTTGGCATTTTTGCAGTGCATATTAATGTCACTGTGAAAACAGCACGGCATTAACAATTCTCAAAGGCTTGAGTTACTGTAAAAATCTGCACCAGACATGGGGTTTAAAAGTTCAGATAAAGGAAAAGGTGGAACGAGAAGAAAAGAGGGGGGAAGAAAGGAGCAAAGCACCAGGGCCTGGGAAGAGCACCCCAGGAAGCTGCGTGGAGAAACCCTCTTCTCTGGCTGCCGGTGGGCAACCCGGCGGCAGGACGGACTTTGTGAGCCACCAAGATCCACCTCAGCACCTGGCTCACCTACAGCCCAGTCCCAGCGTGCCTCAGCGCGGAGCAGGGCAGCGATGCGCTCAGGCCTGAGCCCTCGCCTTGCCCTGGAGTCACGTCTGTGGCCGGTTCTCCTCCCTTGCTAAGGGAAGGGGGAAAACAGATGAGTTTGGCCAGTATTGGGAAGGAGCAGAAGCACGTGACAACGAGGCCTTCGCAGCAGTGTCCACGGCTCTGTTGTGAAAGGAGAGACCGAAAAGACAATGACACAATGAAATTAAGGAGAGGGACTCCTGTCAAGCTGAATAATTAAGGCCTGGGGTAAATAATTGATGCGCTCTTGATGTGGACCCTAAATCATTTACAAGACTGGTGTGTAACCAAACATATGCAGCGCTGGCATTAGGACAGCAAAGGACGAGCGTCCACCAACAGCAGGGTGAATCGAGCAGGGTGTCAGAGGCAGCTTTAGCACAGACCAAGACACCCACCGAGAAGGGTCAACGGAGCAACCTGGCTTTGGATGCGTTATTGCACCAGTGCTGGACAAGTCATTCCTGCTTTACCTGAGGCACAGCAGAGCTGGAGCTTTTCTCACCAGCAACCCACCACAAAGCCTCCTCAGAAGTGGTGCTGCCCTTCCCCAGGTGGTGAAAGTGCAATTATTTGTCACAAAACCAGCCCGCTTACCAGACATTATACTTTAGCAGCTACAAGGGTAGGTCCACGAACACATGGAAGAGAGGGAGGTCTGCACGGCGCAGCAGAGCGGCACTGGTGCTACCACGTGGCAACGCAGCCCTGTTTCTCTGCTGACGTTTTTCAACTGAGTTCAGCTGAGCCCAACCTCAGCTGAATCCTAAACATCAACACCAGCTGCCCAGCACCACCTGTAACACAGCGTCGGCTTTTGCCACTGTCAGGAAGTCACACCGCGGCTTGCCCACCGTGTCCTACACACTCTGCTCGCTGCCGAACCCCGGCACCCACGGAGAGCACTGTTTGGGAATAGCTCCTGCAGACAGCTTCTCTCCCCAGAGCTATCCTGGTCGGTGCCCCTAACCCCGAGGGAAGGAGCAATCAAAACCAGGCCCCGGGGGACCAGGCCAAACCACGGCAATGGTTCCCGGGGGTTTGCTGCCTGTGCCGAGGGGGAGGCAGCTGACCCTGCAGCTGGCTCTGCTGTCCCATAAAAAAGACATCAATCTCGAGGGCTTTTTCCACTGTCATCCACAGCGCTCTTTCCTGCACCATCAGTTGCAGAAGTCAAATGGCATCAAGTATCCCTACACTGGACTGATTTTTTTTCTCCTCCCCCTCGGTCTTTTTGCAGTCCATCACTAAGCAGCCGCTTCTGCCACTCTTGCACCTTCCTGCTGCCCTGGCGCCCACCCTGCAGTCCCGGGCGAAGCTGCCTTCGCTTATGCCTCCCTGAGTGTTGCCCCTGTGCCCGCGCCCGGCATCGGCACCCCACACGCCACGAGCTCCCCGGGCATCGCCAGCCAGCCAGCCGCCCAGGTGACCAGGCGCCCGGCGCGCCGGGAGGGAACAAAACCCAGGGCTGTCTGCTCGCGCGCAGACCTGCCTGGAGACCAGCGCGCTGGCTGCGTGCCTAAAAATATCACCGTCCCTTCTAGCTGCCCCCCGCTCCCGGTGTTTTGACAGTCAGCTTGATGGGCTGAGTGTGTTAGCACAGTCACCCAGAGCCCCCTCACGCTCCCCCCGGCTCCCCTCCAGCCTGCGCTTACCCCAGGCATGCGCCGTCCGCCTGACACTGCCTACAAACTCTATTAGCTTTGTAATTAAAAACAGCTGTAATCTGATCAGGTGGAGATCACGGTTACAAAATGAAGGAAGCCATTAGCAGGAAATGTTGTGGTTCAGGCAGACATCAAATCAGTTTAAAGAGATTGGATTTCATTGTTTTTATACAGTTACTCCATTACTATAATGCACTAGGTCCATTTAACCGGCTGGCTGGGAGGAGTGCTCATAAGGCAGTAGTGACATCTATGTGAAATGAATGGCATAAACGGAAAACTCCAAGGAGATAGCAGGGAATTTACACCCCTGGCTCTGGAGTGAATATTAATACACTGGAAGCTCCTGACGTGGGGATTTGGGGGACCTGTTTTTCTCTCCTGCTTCTCAAGCCCCTTGCCAGCATTTCTAGCCCCTTCGCTGGGCTGGGAGAATCTCCCCAGCACGCATCTGATCCAGGGACCTTTCCTCTTCCCTCAGCCACAAGCAAAACCACGGGTCCAGTTTCTCAGTAGCGAGGTGGAGTGAGAACTGAAACCACAGCAGCCACATCGCTTTGCTTCCTCCCAGCTTATTCGCCTCTGCATAAACATCAGTCAGTCAAGACAAAAGCAGGAGAGTAAAATATTTTGGCTCTGATAAGAGATGTGGCCCCTTTCCTCCCCTGCACCCCAACCAAAAAAGGGGAAAATAACCTGTGTTTTAAAGTATCAGACCCTGCCTCAAATGCTCACAGCCCAGCAAGATGCATGATGTAGCCCAAAAGCATTGCCATCAGCAGGGGCTGTTTGCAAAAGGTGCCATGTCCCATTTTAATTCAGTCCTACGCTGCCATGAATGAAGCCTATATTCAAGAAAATAGCTCAGATGCCTGTAGAAAACCCTACACCAACAGGCAAACACCCCCCACTCCATCGAGGGCTGATGTTGGTCACTAGAGGAGTGAGAAGGCCAGGGGGATGAGGAGTTTTACAGTATTTTGGGATGACTCCTCCTCTTGTTTGCACAATACTAGTGGAAACAGGGCTTCCAGCTGCTGGCAAGAAGATCTGGACCAGCTTGCCATGAAAAAGCAATCCAGAACCAATGTAAGATAACAGCTGCATGCCCCTGACTTCAGTCCATCCTCCAGTCTCTGCATTTACAAGCTCCCCCATGCTCTGGGCACAGGCTAGGGAATTGGTACCTCTTGGCTCTAGCTCTGAAAAAGCCATCCGTGGTGTAACATGCACTGGATCCTTACCTGCTCCGTGCCTTGCAGCTCTGTCGTGCAGGAAAAGTGGGCAGGGAGGTTTCATTAAGTTGTTGGTAAAGGGCTCTAAGATGATGAGGGTGTTAAGGAAATGCAAATATTAGGAGATTTGGCTGCCGGGAAGGGAACTCTGACTCTCCCATGGTCCTGCCTGAGCATTAAAAGGACTCTCCAGGCAATACAGCATACAGACACTGCCCTCCCCCTCCTCTTTCCAATCTCCTAATCAGAGAGAGATAAAAAGGGGCCTGCAGACAAATGCTCAGCCTGCCTCCTACCCACCACGCCGATCTAAGCAAGCAGAACCCTCTGCTCCAGTCAAAACCCTCTTGGTTATCTCTAAGTCCCTCTTGGCTAGAAAATGGCTCTGTCATCTTCATACTAATCCAGTTCTAATATAAACAGGCAAAGTCTTTCCTCCTTTGCCATCACTTATCCCCTCTGTCTCCTGCCCCCTCCCCCTTCTCACCCCAAACTGTATCAAATGCATCAAAGCCCGAGTAAATTATGTTCCCTTTGACCTGCTGGCAGCAAGTTCAGCCACAGTACATTAAAAGAGCAGAGTCTGAGGTTTCATGGTCAGTGAAGACAGGGACAGAGGATGAACTGCAAGCTTCATCACTGCGTTGCTTTTGCCCTTAGAATCAGCATTTTCAGCCAAGTTCAGTGGTGGTCAAGGCTGGGGTTTGGGCTCAGCCCATTCGGGAAGGATGGGCCAGTTGTGAAGCTGAGATGTGACTTCCGAGCGAACCCTGCAGCCACCCGCCTGTACCCGGCGGGTTGTCTGATCCAAAGCTGCAGCTGACAGCACCTCCCGCTGATGATCCCTGCAGATATGGGGCTGGGAAGAGGTCACTGGGGCCCGCAGGAGGCAGCAAGGACAGCAGGACCCAGCCGGCAGAGCTGGGCAAAACTCTGCAAGCTCCCACTGCGGCAGCGTATGGGCGTCCCACCTCCTCGACTCGCTGGTCTGCACCACGCTGCATCGCGGCCTTCCAAAGTCTCCTGACCCTGGCTGGTTTCCCCAGGCATGGGCAGTGCTTTCAGTTCAGTGTCCATGCGATCTGGTCAACTTAATGTGGTTTGGGGTTTGGTTGCAAAAGATGGGTGCATCTTCGCTGATCACAGTTCTGTACCCTGCGGCTTACTGCAGAGAGGAGACCTGGAGCTGCCAAGGCCGAGCGGTTGCAGAAGCACTTTGAGGGAACATGTATGACTCAAGATGAATAAGATAACCAGAGCTCCTAGTTTTCCTGCCTGCTGCCTTTGATGTGTCTTGGAGAGCCCATGTAGAGAAAGTGAGGGAAACTTGAGAAAGTACCAGTAGCATCTCTGCCTCTTATGCACAAACTCCAAACAGGATGACGAAACACGACAGTAAGATGCCCTGTTGCCCTTTCACCAAGGAGACATACAGGGACAAGCCGTCACCGTGTAGTGCTGCGGTGGTTTATACCCTTGCATCTCTGGCTGTGTAGGTATTTCTGCCATGGCTCTGGAAGCTCTGCAGAGAGCAAAGCACTCTCCTCTGAATTTGCTGGGATGGCCATGCCAATCCCCAAAAAGCTGGTATCAAATTTGGAGCCTATGAAGCCACTGCCAGCAAAATAAATATTCCGGAATATTTTTAGCATGCTCTTGTTCAGAGAGAATTTCTTTGTGTCCTTCTGAGGAGCTCGCCGGATCTTTCATCGGTTTGTTTTTCTCATTAGCCGGCATAAGCTTTGTTCTTATTTAATAAAGATTAGGATCTGCTGCCTCCAGCCCTCTCCTTTTGCTCCTCTGTCAGGCCTGTGGGGGCTCAGGCTGCAGTGACATGTTTGATGTCGGGCTGCGGAAGTTGAAATGCGGGACAGAAGCTGCCAAGGGTCTTGCATTCGCTTCCTGGAGAAAGCGCCGCTGCCAGCTCTGGCCTGGCCGACCCCGCCGTGCGTGCCAGCATCTCCGCATCTCCCTGGCACCGCTGCCCTCCTGCCTCGGGAGGGAATGGGGGAAGAGGACAGGACAGAGAAATTGGAAGCTGCTGCCTGGAGCGTCCAGAGATTTACAGGCCCAGCTGCCTTGAAGCATCGCAAAGGTCTTGATCCGAGCCATTAAGAGACAGTGGGGGGGGGGGGGGGGGGAACAGAGGATGTCTGATACAAGCAAGTGTAGCCCACATATAAGTCTAATAAAATATGAGATATACCACAGATGGAGGAACTGCTTACTCCAGCTTTGGAGGTCAGAGATACATAATGGATCTTCCATCCCTTTATATATCATCATATTTGCCTTGCTATCTGGGAAAATAAAAGAACTACCTTTCTTTCTTAAGCTGAGTCATCCCTAGGAAAGAAATGGTTCAAAATGACAATAGTCATGAACCAGAAGGCATTTTATGAACTTCCAGAAGGTGGCAATGGGACCTTCCGAGCTTTGAAAATCTGATCGTTGCCAAAGGCCGCTAGCGTGCCAGGACGGCCAGCGTCCCAGCGCTGTGGGGGAATGGGGAGAGGAGGATCTGCCCCAGCAAACACCAACGCAGGCTCAGCGGTCTCACTCCAACTGTGCCACGGACCCCTTGGGTGCAAGCACTGCCGCAGCACCGGGTGCCTTTTGGGGTGATCGGTGGCCTCAGCAGCTTTTCATCATCCTGGGCTGGCACGTTGCAACACTTGGGTAGCGCAAAGAGCTAGATGTGCTTTCGCCCTGCGTGCTCACCCATGCCAAGGTGCGCAGGTCTGCACTGTGCCAGCCGGACTGCTTGGCAGGTCTGCCGGTCCCAACGGCTGCGTCCTCCACCTGCGGGCACGATCTGCCCCAGGGCCCTTTCGTCCTTGGCGGGTACCTCCCTGCAAGGCAAGGTGGATGATGCGTCCCTGCGACAAGGGCAGTGCGGGGCAAAGGAGGGCTGAGCTGTGCCCCAGCCTTCCTGCGGCTGCCTCGCGCCCCGGCAGGCCCCGCTTCCCACGAGGCTCTGTGATGCAAGGTCCTGCGTATCCCTTTTCACTCATTTTCTCCACTGCTGAGTGCAGGGACCAGCCAGGTCATTGCTCTGTGTCTCGGTTTAGCCACCTCTAGAGCAAGATTATATTCAGCTCTTAAGGAACACTGTGGTTATTTACTTGTAGTAACATATATAGTCTATATGGATGGAGTGCTATTAACTTAGCTATTTGTAAACGTACATGTATTTTCTTAGAGATTTCATTTTCATTTATTTAAAAAAAATCTTTAAACACTCACCTCGTAGTAAAGCAGCTCCCATTTTTAGAAGTACAGCATATTTTGCATATGTGCAACTTTGAAGGGGCTGAATAACTTCATGGCCAATAACATTTATAGCTTTGCTTTGTGCGTGGAGATAAGGCTAATGGAACGCGCCGCTTCGGGGCAGGAGCCGTTTGCCGACGGGGTCGGGAAGGAATCCAGTCCCCACCCTGCGAGCGCCTTACCCGACTGCCTGGGCCCAGGTGCACGCCGGCCTCGGCGCGTATCCTCCGAGGAGCGGGGCGCTAGCCGCTGCGTAACGCTGGATACCAACCCTCACAGCTCACGCCAGCATAGCTGCAAGGGGAGGAGGGAGGGGGCAGGGGAGGAACAGCAGGGAAGGCAAATTTTACAAATGCTTTTTTAACAGTCACAGTTGTAAATGAACTCACCCTCACCGTGTTTGTGTCACTTGTGTTTGCTGCCTGTTGCTATTTGAAAGCACAAGTTTTCCTGGCATGACTGCTCTTGGAAAATCAGCTTCAAATCCATATATGATAGTATTCATGGAAACCGCAATTCTAATTTACATGCACTGATTTCCCTGCCAGAAACTGTGTTCCCATCCAACCAGTGGATAGAAACACTGTCCTGTGACTTCTCTGCCCAATCACAACCAATTGATGTACTTCAAAACTCAAATATTTTCCAGGGAATGTTTGCAACCCACAGTTAAAAAAAGAAAATCTCCCCCAAATTCATGCGGTGGCTCAGTGTCATGATTGCATTCAAGGAAGTTTCCTTATAGATATTTCCCAAGCCAAATGTCTCCCCCCACAAAGAAAAAGGCCAAATCGCTAAGAACTAAAACTTTCAGATACACAATGTCTTACATATTCTTCATTCAGATTTTTTCCCCTTGTTTTCTCAGGTGCTTTATACCATGGCATGGAGACTTACTCACAGGTTAGCAGTGTTTGGGGAGGAACCTGTCCCTTTTAAGCCCGTTCTTCACCGGCCAAAAGCCGGGGGCGAGTCTCAGCCCTCTCCCCTGGCTGGTGCACACGGCGGGGAAGTGCCGCCGCGGCATCCTGCGCTCGCCGGCCTGCCGGCTTGCCCGGTGCAATGGAGCAAAGGTTGGGAGGTGGAGAGAGAACCCTTAATAAAGATTAAAATCTATTTCTAATGCCTATAAAAACCAAACCCAAATTCCCAGTTACTTCAACGTGAGCTGTGGAGATGGGGTAATGGAGAATGGAGTTATTTATTAATAGAAGGGCATTTCAATAGAGATCTGAGGAGACGATAGGGGCCAAATGGAGGTATTTACAGAAATAATCCTCAGGAGGTTCTACCAGCCTGCCCAGGTGTCTCGACACCGTCGTGTCCTGAGGATGGCTGTTCCCCATTCCCAGGAAGAGTGTTTTTCAGGAGCTGCAGACTCACAAAGCCCTGCTATGGCTCGACCCTTCTCCCCCGGCCCCAGAGCCAGACAGACAACAAGGACGGCCGGGAGACATCTCACCAGGGATCCTGTTCTCCCTGGCACATTTTCTGGGAAGGGCTGTGATCCCAGCAGCCCCCCGAGGCTCGGACCCTGGTACCCGCTCGCGAGCCGAGCAGCCTCCCCGACCCCATATGGGACGGCAGCTCCCGGGGCGAGCGGCAGAGCGGCATCGTGGCCACCGGCTGGCACAGTCCCTTGCCTGAAACCTTCACCTGGGTTTTAAACCTCCGCAGGCAGGACTCAGAAAAATCACACCCACTGCAGAGCTCACTCCAACTAAACGCAAAATTCGCCCCCCTCAAAACCCCTCACTGGCTCCTTTCGAACGAGCAGCTCTGCCCTCGCTTGGCACCGTTTCCACACCGCAGCCGAAATTCCCACCTGCCTCCCCCCGCGCCCCGCGGCCCCTTTCGGAGGGGCTCATTAGCCATGCAGACGAAAGACGCTCCGACAGCCTGACCGACAATTCGCAGGGGTCTTCAGGGAGCGGGGCCGGAGGGCGGGCGGGCGGCGAGCCGCGCTGCGTGGCTGCGCGCGGCGGCCAAGCTTTCCCACCGCCCGCCGCCCCCCGGGAGCGGCATCGCTCCCGCCGCGGAGAAGCCGCGTCGCTGCCTCCACCTCGCTAATGCCCTGCGCGGGGCTCCCGGCTCGGCTCCCCAGCCCGGTCCCGGGGGAGCCCTGGGAACGCCGCGCGGCCGCGCCGGCCCCGCTCCCCTCTGCCTCGCCGCAAAATTGAGTCGGGGTGGGGGGAAGGGGAAACACGCGTCTCCTTAATTGATTTTGGTGAAAAAGGCAGGCGGCCACAGCGCTGTCAAATTAATTAGTTCCAGAGCTATTTGCAGTTATGAGCCACGTAAGATTAGTGGTCACTGCGTTTCAGTTCTAGCGAGTGGAGGTGGAAACGGGATTTTAAAAGCCTTTCGCTCTTGGAGCCTTCCTTAAAAAAGCAGAAGACAATAACAGCAAAAGGGCCCCCGGCGGCCACCCCATCCAGAGAGGCTGCAGGGCTCTCTCCCACGCGCATCGCTGCCCGGACCTGCCTGGAGCCTCATTTCATGGGGTGAAATGGCAATTTCTGCCCGCCTGGCCCTGCCCGCCCCACGTCTAACACAGCGGGCGCTTTGCGGCGGCTCCGGCCCTGCCCTCGCCTCACGGCACAGGGACTGGCCTGGCAGGGGCTGGCCCATTCCCAGGGATCACCCCTCAGCAGGAGGGCGCGGGGTGAGCGGCCCATTCCCAGGGATCACCCCTCAGCAGGAGGGCGCGGGGCGAGCGGCCCATTCCCAGGGATCACCCCTCAGCAGGAGGGCGCGGGGCGAGCGGCCCATTCCCAGGGATCACCCCTCAGCAGGAGGGCGCGGGGTGAGCGGCCCATTCCCAGGGATCACCCCTCAGCAGGAGGGCGCGGGGCGAGCGCCGCTTCCGCGGTGCAGCTCGGGGCTGGTGCCTGGCCGGGCATCCCCCTCACGGCTCCGAGGTGTGAAGCCGACGGGCCAGCACGCGGGATAACACCTCCGGAGACGCACTGCCCGTGTCCCTCCTGCCCCCCTCCCCGGAGAGGGAGGGCAGACGCGGGGCTCACGGAAGCGCTTTGGAAGCCCCATGTGGTGGCTCACGGGGGTTCAGATCCCTGATTAGATGGGAATGCCTGCTGCAACCTGATAACGAGCCCGTATCTGAAGGGGAGGCTCCGGCAACGCTCCCCGAGTCAAGGAGTGCCTATTGTTTCGGGAGATATTAACATGCACGTGGAGCGCACGCACATGCTTACATCTGGCTATCGATAAGCATGCCTGTTTATGCATAAACACAGCGCAACACGCAGCCACATACCTCTGCATTCCTCCTCCCCTCGCGCCTTCCCCCCGGCCCTTATTCCTTTATCGCCTTTGCATCTGCTCTCGCCTGCTAAATGTTATCTCTGCTCCTCGTTCAGAACCGAGTCCTAGGAAAGGGCAGTTTTTACGGGTCACACAAATCAGCCAGCTGGGAATGACAAACATTTCAGGTAAATTTGCAAAGATTTCAAGGGTCTGCAAGGAGGGAAGCAAGAGGAAAGGGTCTTTTCAGATCAAAACCCTGCCAAGCAGACTTAAACTAGTATAGTCAAATGCAGAATGGTCTGGCCAATACATGCAGCATGTTCCCGATTCTGCTAACACAGCGCCACCAGCTCCGTGTGTGCACCTCAAGCCCTGTCCACACAGCTGTGCAGCCAGGTAGACTACTATAAACCCACACATATGGCTGTACATAAGCACATACAGTCTCCTGGTCATACTGGAAAGCAATATAGTAGGAGAGTGGGTTTTACAGAGATTAAAATTGATTTTAAGAATACAGCCTCTTCCTTCCCCTTTGGTCATTAGATAAAAGTGGGTCTCCAGAATGAACAAATACCAGTTATATCCAACAGAAACCACTCTTCTTCAGCACCTATACTGGCCCAAAGGACTGGTGCTGAGCAGCTGCCTCTGGGCCAGGAGGCCTGAGTGCTGCTGAAACTGCATTCCCCGAGCCTGGATCCTGGGAGAGGGGAAATTTTGAGCAATGCCGCCTGGGAGGCCTGACCCACTTTCTTCAGAGAAATGCAGCAGGAGCCCAAGAACTTGGCTTTGCTGAGAGAGGCCTGCATGCATTTTTGTGAGCACGGCTGTCAGTCCTCGGGTCGTGCGCTGAACGCGGGCCCTCGCGCACAAAGGAGCATTCAGAGCTGACTCACACATGCCATTGCAGTCAGGGCCTGTGCACGTTAGCGACGTCCATGGGGGACCGCAGGCCTCTGCTTTCAGAGAGGCAGGCTGGGGTTTAACCTAGGCCAGCCAAAACACAGCACAACCTGAACAGTGGCCTCTGAGAGCTTGCACGAGGATGGGGAGACGTGAAGTCTGCAGCGACCAGAAGCCGAACCCACCAGCACCGCTGGTACTTGATCCACGGAGATGCTGCAAATCCCACACTGCTAAAGATGAGGGAGAAGAAAAAGGTGCCCTGAGGTGTCTTCTGGTTTCTCCTCAGGATTTGCCTCCAGCTCTCCTTGCTTGGACAGTGGCCATAAGCTCTGTTCCCAGCACAGCAGCAGGTTGACACTAGAAGCTCCATCCCCACCTCAGCTTCAGTCAGAGCTGCCAGCCCAAGTCCATGTCCTTGGCACAGGCTGGACTGACCCCAGAAACAGGCTGGTTTCCAACTCTCCATCTTTATTGGAGAAGAGGAAAAGCACATAATCCCAATGGTGTTCACACCTAAGCAATTTATTTGAGAGACTTTATCCTGGAACTTCACATCAGCACACTCAGTGACAGCTATGACCCACCTGTAGAAACCCCATCTGAAGCTCACCACAGAAACAGCCTGGCACATGAACACTCCTCTGCAAAGCTATCTTCACCACACCACTCCCTGTGACTGTAAGCAATTAATCCAGCCAGTTCACATTGCCCACACACAAAAATATAAGACCATAGGTCTCTTTTGCAAGCACCAAGCAAGACCACTTGGACCCTAGGTAAATGCAAACACGGCTCCAGACAGAAGAGACTGCCCCTACTCTCTGGTGATGCACTGTCATCTTCAACAGTCAGATGGGGCAAATGCTGCTCCAGCATGACACTGGTTTCTGGGCTGAAACAGCAGCAGGGAGTGCATGCCTATACACAGGCAATGCTACACACATGAAACCATAGGGCACACAGAAAGGATGGCGCCCCTCATCAGTGTGTATACACCTTCACAAGCTTCTGTGCATATGCACGCACACGCACCAGCTCAGGAGCCAGGGCAGGGTGGAGGGACCCTTTGGCAAGTGTGGGTTTGAGCAGCAGGAGCAAGAACAGACTCGTGAGCTCAAGGCAGCAGGGCTGCACTGCACACAAGCTCTCTCTGGAACAGGCTGTATACTGAATTTATGAGCTCTTAAGTCATCACATTTACAATTTATATTCCCCAGTCTTTTAATCTCAGCAATAAACTTGGACTAAACTTTCACTGAGGCCGTGTGGAAATTTCACTGTTCCCTGCCTTCCCAGCAGCCCCATGTACAAGGAGTCCTTAGACAGGACCAGAACGTGCTCTCTGATGGCTAGGATGGGAGGGGTCTCTTCTCCAGTTTTCTACTCCCAGTGAAATCATCAGTAACGGATCAATCCTCCACCTGCTACCTTGATTGCCCAGTCCCCCTTCTTGGAGGTAGGCAAATACACCGGCAATTACTGGGGTGCAAACACTTGCAGTGGTACCCTACAATCCCCCCGCCCTCTGGAGAAGGGGGCTGCTTCCCTTACTCAGGGGCTTCAGGTCTATGTGCATATCACCAGGATCCTCACATCAGTTTTATTCCACTTGGGACCCTGCCATCCCCTGCGAATCAGCCTCATGGTGTATTTTTACTCACAGAGAGTTGCTTTATCACATAGGTCCGGAGAAGAAGGATCATCTCCAGAAGGTTTCCTGCTGGAGCGATGGCTCTCAATAGAAACAGGTCTCCAAAGTGGGCACTTCTTTTGCAGTCCGACACCTAAAATTGAGAAGGAATTGGCACTGATGAAACTACTAATGGAGGCAGGCCCTCCTCGCTTGGAAGAACCCCATGTTTTCGAGAAACAGTGGCATCATTTCTGCAGAATGCTTAAGTGGCCTCAAATAACACACTGAACTGTCAGGCACAAACCCAAGCAATGGCATGAGCCAGCACTGAAATAATGAGAAGCTGATCTACAGCTTTTCCCCTCTGGTTTATTAAATGAATGCTCCACATACCACTTCCCACTGACTGGAGACAGAGAGAAAATCCCAGGACAGTAACTCATCATCTTTTCTTCCCCTGAGAAGATTCAAGACTGTGGCTATGTATGGATGTTGTGAAGTGATAAAGTTGCTGTGGCTTCGCAAGTTACCATGCATCAGCTGAGCCTTGCTGTTTGACCGCGCGGACGCTCCAAGCTCCTTGCAGCTGGGTGGTAAAACATGTTCGCTCACGATGGGGCTGGAGCAGGTACTCCATCAGCGTGCTCCAGATAAGCATGCTCTGCTGATAAGCAGTACCTCATTAAGCCCCAGGACTCAACGGCTTGCAATGCAATCTTTGGCCCAGAAGTCCCTCCTCTTTTCAAGTTGTAGCCCTTAGTCATGGAATTGGCAACAGGAAATCGCTCTGGGAAAGCGGTCAATATTGCATGAATTCCTGTGCGTAGAGAGAAAGGAGAGTCACAGACCATGCCAAGAAGGAGGAACAGTAGAAAGACTGGCCAACCATATTTCTGAGAACAACCTCAGCATAGCCATGCCTGGATGAGGGTATCGCAGATAACACATAGAGATGACCCAGGCAACGAAGCTTAAGTGCTCTGAATTCTGGCAGGACCGCCTAGATCAGAGTCAGTGGACACAGTTTATAGCACAGTTCGGGTTGGATGTAGGGCATGATCTAACACAAAAAAACTGCCAGTCCCCTTGACTCCACTAAGCAGGACCAGGCCCTCTGTTTGGCTTCATACCTCAAAAAAGGGTGGTTTTGTGAGGTACCTGCCGTTTGCCAGCACCCAGAACCTGGGTGTCCTCTTGCTTGAACCTTGGTTTAGCCTCAAGCCCCAGTCTGAGCTTCAGAAGAAGCTGTATCCAGACCTAGCTCTCTGTATTCCTCCTTCAGCCCTGTCTTTCAGCCTCCTCGAGGTCTCCTTTCACCCAGCACTCCCCAGAGCCATTTCACCTCCATCCCACAGCCCTTCACTGTGCTGAGCCTGACACACAAGATCACCACACGGGACACACAAAAACCTCCCTCTTGCCAGCCGCAGGAGTGGGAGGCTGGAATCCATGTCATTTAAGCTTTTTCTGCTCAACATTCACAGCTGCAAAAACAGCAGGCAAACTCCTGACCTCCTAAAACTAAATACCAGGCATCTACCCCCTCTACTCTGGTCCACTCAGACACTCTTGGTGCGGCAGCTACATCCGTTTAGGACAGGTTCTATCTATCGAGACATTGCCCTTGCATTTTGAGAAGTGAGGAAAGGCGCTTTGGGGCAAAATTTCTATTTATTTTTACATCTTCTTCCCCGAGGCCAGCAGATCCCTTTGTTCCCCCACCAGGAGGTCAGCATAATGCGCTCGCCATGCGGTATGACTCAGGAGCAACCCGCTCACCCCCTCGGCCACAGCCGCCTCCAACTCTACTCCCAAGGAAAGCCGCGCGGCGAGGTCCCCTCCGGAGAGGCAGGAAGGCAGCAAGCGCAATCTCCCCTCCGACGGGGCCATTGCGGGGTGAAGCATCTGATGACAGTTTGACTGGCGGAGTGAAGTGTGACTCTTGTTTGTTTGGATAGTCAAAGGACTTAGAACAAATGTCTCAGGCTCATGTTGTTTTAGATAAAAGGATCCCAGCCTTGTCACGGGATCAGCGGGGCTGCCAAGAAACCACTTCCGAAGACCCCTTTCTCCCCCACACCCTTTTAAAACAGAAGAAAAAAAAACCAAATCAGAAAACAGAAAACAAGAAAGAAAGGAATTTTTCACAGCCCAAAGACACTCGCTCCTTTTTGGTCCAGGGCTGGCCGGGGTGGCAGGAGCAGGGACAGGGATCATGACCACAAGTGTGAGGTCACCAGGGGCTTGGGCGACCGAAAGCTTGGGACATTTTGCCTCTGGTGCCTTGTGCTTTGTTTCAGATGGGACCTGGTTGACAAGCGCTGGCCTTGCAGCGGCGGCGGTGCCTTGCAGAGGGGCCCGGAGGAGCGCAGCGCCCGCATCCATCTGGCATTCTGCAACAGCGAGCAAAGCAGAGTGAAGGAGGGGGTGGGCAGAAGAGAAAATCCCAAAGATCCTAGGATAATAAGCACCATTAAGGTTAGTCTGTCTCGTGATTGTTTCTTATTAAAAAGAGACTGTACTTTATCTGTGCAGGATATGCTGTTTGGATGAGGGAATTAGCAGAGTGACTGCCTCCATATCATCTAATTAGCAAAAATGTTGATAAGCAGATACAATCACATATGATTAGGATCCTTTTAAAAAGCCACTCCATTAATTAAATAGACAGAAAGGCCGCCTCCAGCCCTCGCGTGCCACTGATTAGAATACAAATATTTACACTAATCTCACCTCCATCAGCCATGGGACACTTTTGAGTATTTTTAGTGACATCAGATTACTATTGATTTTCATCCCCAATGTCAGACCATTTTGTTAGTATCTGAAAGTGCTGCCTTCAGTTTCGGATGCTTTAAATCATGTTAAGGTTTTATCTTAATGACGCTGCTGATAACCACTGTTCAGGTCACTCGTACTTTCTCTTCAAAGAACACAGTCTGGGCTGCTTTTTATTGTTTGTACTTGAGATTTAAGATACGAAAAACATTTCTCATTTCAAAGCCTTGGTTTCTAGGGATGGGACTGCCAGGCTAGTTTGGGTCTAGTTACTTGATGCGTGCATGTCTCTTTCACTTCCCTTTCTCTCTCTCTTTCTTCAACCCTTTCTTTTTTCCTTGCAAACCCTTTTAGCTCACAGCAGTGGCCTCTGTTGAATGGCTGCTAATCTCTGACGCCTGCTGCAGGCAGCAGACAGACAGGCAGTGAGCATCCCCCATTCCGGGATGACAGGAGAAAAACACTCCCTACTTTTCAGATGGGTAGGACGCACTAAATCCAAGACAGATAATCCACTGCGCCAGCCAGTCTGAGATGGGCATTCAGCATCAAAAGCGAGGCGTAAGGGAGGAGATGTTTCTCAGAGAGCACAGCACAAGGCAGAATTGCTGCCTGCCTTGCTTGCACTGCCCTGTTCCCTCTGCAATAGCTCACTGGCCTTTCTAAAAACTCCCTGGGACCCTCCAACGGGCTGCTCAGACCTGCCTCTGGCTTCCCATTTTCCCCTCTGGATAACAGAGAGCAGGAACAGCCATAGAATTGATCCTCAAATTTCTACTGAGAAGCTGCGAACGGCCCACGCTGGTAGTGACGAGCAGCCATTGGCGCCTTTTGGTGGCCCCAGTGTGAGAAGCTGGATTCACCCTCAAGTCTAACAGACAGCCATAGAAAACACCACACCAGTTAACTGAGTCCACTTTGTGAAGATTTCAACCAAGGCACCACAGTCTGAGTGAGCCATGAAGACTTACCCTTCCCCTCAGCACAGGAGAGCACTGGGATGTGCTGGGATGCAGCTTGCTGCTGCGCCCAAATTAACTTTTCCCCTTGTTACCATACCAATAACATCCTGCAGAACTATAACTCACAAGGCACCATCCCCCTTCTGGTTAACAAGACCTCCTCCATGCGGGCAAAGGCAGAACCCAAGAGCTCCCCAGTGAGGTGACTCCACATGACTATGAACTCCTCGGACTTTGTTGCCTTGCACTTCCTTCGGCTCCAGCCTCTAGATGGGCACCACGCTGGCTCATGGTGACTTTTACTGCTGGGCCAGAATACGACAAGTACCTCCCTAACATTGGCCCATCACCGACCAACAAGAAAACCAGCCAAAAAAAGCTCTTCCCCAGTGGTCATCAGCT
The DNA here is from genome assembly GCF_036370855.1 of Dromaius novaehollandiae. NCBI lineage: Eukaryota > Metazoa > Chordata > Aves > Casuariiformes > Dromaiidae > Dromaius > Dromaius novaehollandiae. The sequence goes on from NC_088109.1 coordinate 12,919,369, forward strand.
CTAACATCCATTAACATCTGGCTATTCCCCCATAGCACTGCTTTGTACAGGCTGACATGGCTGCCCCTAGGCTTCGCAGCCCCACACATACAGTGTATGTTAGGAGAGCAGCCAGCTCACACCCTGAGCGTATGCTCTTTGGTATGGACAGCTCTTGATTCCTTCCCAGAGTGTAGGATAATAGAAATGAGGGCAGTGATCTGCAATACACGCTGCCATTAGTAGGTGTTTACGACACTATGTTACAGACAGCTGAATTCTCATTAATGGCACTTCCTTGGAGACCTCCTCCATGCAACAAATTCCCTGTGAAGACATTGCATTTCCCAAGCGAATGACAAATCCAGGGAACAGAAACAGATGCAGGATAACCTCAGACTGCATCAGCAAAGTTCAGCTCCTCAAGCTGAACTTGTCTGTACTGAGTTCACGTGGCGTCCCTGAGGTACATGCATACACCTGGGGCCAGATGTCCAAAAGAGTATGTAGAAATGTGGCTGTTAAAGCTATTAATGAGCTTCAGTCAGGGCATTTATTTTGGTACCCACATGGGAGCTAAGCTCTTCTTGAAGTGTTAGGTTTGATTAGAAATTCAGAAGAGATCATGATGATCATCTAATCATGATTTTAGGAATAAGGCCCAGCTTGCGGTTAAAAATGGCCACGTGAAGAGAGGCCAATGGTTCGTTACCCTCATTATGAAAGATGTGCAACGCATATCTAGTGCCAGCTTCCAACTGCTTTGTCAGCGAGCCTAAAGATCCCTCTGCTATTGAATTTCTGTTCCCATGTAGGTTTGTGTAGACAATGATCAAGCTATCATTTTAACTTCCTCTGAATACCAAGAAGGTTTCCTTGAGTCTCTCACTCCACATCATGCTTTCCAAACCCTTAATCACATTTGTGGCTCTTCTTTGAGCTTTCTCCAGCTTATCAATAGTCTTCCCAAACTGTGGGTAGCCAAATTGGGTACAGCATTCCTATACCTCTGCTCCAGTCCCCAGCAGGGGTAATATGACCTGACTACACTGTACCTCCCTGGACTGTACACAAAACCACACTGACTATCTAAGAATCACACCGTAGGAAGCACACAGACAAAAAAATAATGCAACGAAGTCATATGTCACAGCTGTGATGTCACAGCTACGCCGGGCAACTACAACGTCGTATGTGTGACTTGAGTTGAAAAACATACGGCCAGCGGCAAGAACTCCACCCCAGAACAAAGTCAGATCAACTCAGCAACGATTGGCTGAACCACCTCTGATGTCACAGTCCCCTGATTTGAGAACAACAGGCTTAAAAAGGAAGGATACAGTTAAACAGCACTTTCCTCCCTACTTGGCCTCATGACACAAAAGGACAGAGCAGACGAAGAGATGAACTGAGCAGCTGCCCACCCCTGAGGAGCACAGTGGGAGCGCCAGCAGGCATCCAGGAGCCCCTGGATGCTGGACATCTTAGGGTTTCGCAGCCTTGACAGGAGAGGCACCGGGCCACTTCCCGACTGCTCCGCCTTTCCTTTGACATGGTGGATTATTACAAAGTCCTCGGACTGCAAAAAAGCGCCTCACAGGATGACATTAAGAAATCCTACCGCAAACTGGCACTAAAATGGCATCCTGATAAGAATCCCAACAACAAGGAGGAAGCTGAAAAGAAATTCAAAGCAGTTGCTGAGGCATACGAGGTTTTGTCAGACCCTCAGAAACGATCTCTGTATGACAGACCTGTTAAGGAGAGCAGATCCCAAGGAGGAAGAGGTGCCGCAGGGGGTCGTAACAGCCCATTTGATTCCAGTTACATATTCCGCAACCCTGAGGAGATCTTTAGGGAATTCTTTGGAGGGCTGGATCCCTTTGCACATGATTTCTGGGACAATTCATTCGAGAGCCATGGTGAAAACAGGCACAGAACAAGTGGAAGGGGAAACGGCCTCAGCATGCTTCCTGACTTTGTGCGGTCATTTATATCATTCAATTCATTCGGCCCCAGTGAGCAGACCACCTTCTCCTTTGGTGGGGACACAGCTGGGTCACACAGTTTCAGATCGGTCTCCACCACTAGTGAAGTGATCAATGGCAGGAGGATCACCACCCGGAAAATCATTGAGAATGGGCAGGAGAGAACAGAAGTGGAGGAAGACGGCCAGTTGAAGTCTGTAAAAGTAAATGGAAGAGAACAGCTGAAATGACAATGTCCCCCAGCACAAGCATTAACTGCAAGCTGTTGGGAAGCACTCTCATTGCTCAAGAGATGGGATCTACTATAAGCAGTACTAATAAACGGCTGCACTGAGTTCATGACACAACCGATGCAGACTTCTCAATGGCTTGCAAGGAGTACTTGGCAGGTGAAGATATGAAGTTATACTAAATTAAAGAGTGGGACTGTACTAACTTTAGGTAAAGTGATATATAGTGCTTGTTCAGTAAGTGGATGCAGTGGATATACCAGCCTTGCTGGTTTGCTAGACAGACCAAGTCAATTAATATAGCAAGAGGAGACAGTTTCATTGATGGACAGGCCCCAGGTAAGACAGCTTTATGACAGGCTTCCCACTTCTTGAAATAGACCCTTTTGCCAATGTTTAGGTCTGCTGGCTGGAAGAATAAAGACACTTGTGTGACTCTCATACACAACCCTGAGGCTGAGTGAAGAATATCCGTCCCTTTGGGCTTTAACACTAGCATGGCATTGACATATGATAAGAAAAATATTCATTGAAAACAGCTTTCGCACACAGGCAAGAAGGTGGGGGGAGGCTCAGTGGGTCATGTGCACACAGTGGAGGGGGACTGCCATAGGAATAACCAAAGGGAGACTTCAGTGAGGAACAGGAGGAAGAACAAGTTGTTCCTCATAGGCTGTAAAAGAACAGGGGGGATTTCTTGAGAATGTCCTGACAATCATGACGGGAGACCCAGAGGGAAGCACTACATCACTCAGGGGCTGAAAGTGAGCAGGTAGAAGGTACATTTAGCTGTTGGACTAGGACAACCCATGGTGCCTTTTTGCTGGGAGTCATTCAAACAAAAAGAGCTAAATTCAGACCATAAGCAAACAGATTCCAGGAGGTTGAATTTAGCTCTGTCTTGGTGCAAAGCTGGATATGAGGAGCTAGATGGTGCTTTACCATCCTTACTGTCTAGCTGCCAGCTGCAAGAAGCAGTTCACAACTTATTTCTTACACAGCCTGGCAGCACATCGCTTTCATCCTCCACTGAGCTAAGGAACACACTTCCCACAATTCTACCCTCCCCCATGCTCACATGCACTGCTGGGCCTCGTTTCTTGCCTGGCCAGATTACCTTAGGCATTTAAAATCTTACACGTCTCTTATTTTCAGTCCCACGTTACATACCCATGAGTTTCCCAGCTTGCCCTGCCAACTGATTTCTCCCTGGAGACTGGAACTAGCATTCAGGGACATTTTCACTCTAATCCAGATTGCAATAGCTGCCTGTGTTTGGGCAGGTCTTCGCATCTGTTTCCTCCTCTGTAAAATGGGAATAACAGACTCCCATGCTTTAAAGGAGGCTGAGAGGTAGAGATACTCATAAAGGACTCTGAACATTAAGCACTGAGTTGGATTAACCAGAATACTGCCACCCCCTAATCAAAACCTTCTACATTTGTAAAGAAAAATGTAGCTTTAATCACCTTCCTTAGCAACTGATGCCATGCCAAGCTTGGAAAAACAGACCAGAACTGTATTTGCCATGTTAGGGGCTGTTGAGTCCCTGTGAGTCCCCTTCCCAGTAAGAAAAAGGCACATCACTGGGAGGCAAGCAAAGGTCTTAATGGATCCTGGCTCATGGAGGGAAGCCAGCAGTGATGGGAGCAGAGACAATCTTGGCACCTCTATGCAGAGCCGAGACCAACGCCGATGAGCCGCGTCTGCTGCTCCTCCATGGTTTGGGAGCGGTAAGTAGTCCTGCAAGCACTGGGACCCTGGGGTTCATGAGAAGCAAGGGGGATTGGTGCAGAAAGAAGATTATTTTGGTCAAAACAAAGACAAATAAGAACCTGTATTGATACTGTCTGTGCAGACACCATGTGCATGTGAGAGCGCCTTCCGAATTTACCTTACATTACTTGGAAAGAAATTAAGGGTAAAAGAGACGCTTGTGTCATCACAGAGTTTGTACTCATATGAAAATACCTATTTGACTTAGCAGTGTAAATGGCAAAGCCTTCCTTGTTAGACTTAGATCAGAAAAAAGGCCTGAGTGCACACAAAGGGGCCTAGGAATACGTTGGATTTAACGTCAGGAGCAGTGAAGGCTGAAGGAGCCTGTTGTTCAAGGAATATCTATTTTCACTTCATTTTGACAGAAACATGGTTTAGATCATGTGAATTGTTTGGTTGCATAAAGATCACTGAGGAAATCTAAACGGGGTGACAAAAGCGCATGTCTCAGCATCTCCCAATGCTGTAACCCGCTCCATCCTTGAGATTACTCTGACACTCTCCAAATACTCCACACATCACCCCACACAGCATAATGGGATGGTACATCCCCCCCTTCACTTCCACCTCTGCCCCATGCAAAATGCAGCTGCTAACAGCTGTAGTAGTGACTCTACTTGGGTCTTTTCTTCCACTTGACTCTCCAAACACACCTCCCAGAACGAAACCAAATAGGGAGCAGAACCTGCAGACAGCAGTCTTTGCAGCTAGCACACACCAGACTGTCCAAGCCCTGAGGTGACCGAAACCGACACCCGGTTCTGCAGGATCTGGTCTCAGCCTCTGTAATGAACAGAGACGTATGCTCAAGATGCACCTTTTGCACTGGAAACTGAAATGGTCTTTGCTCAAAAGACTACGTTCTGAAATCTGAACCAGAGTTGAATTCCCAGCTCCTCAACCTTTTCAGCATGCCAGAGCTAAAATTTTGGTTCAGACTCATCTCTAATCTATTATTTTTATGCATGTCCCTCAAGATTTCTTGATCTGTGATGAAGATATGCAGATCTGCACACAGCTCAGACCTGACCTGACTCGGGTCAGCAATTCCATCTTTTGCCTGGAGAGCAGACAATATCTAAGAGCGAGCACTCCGCTTTCCCAGGCTGCTCACAGCAGCAGAGTGTTCCTGCAGCAGCTCTGCCAATGGCACCAATGGAAACTTGCTGTTAGGAATACAGAGACATGGGTCAGGAGGGGACCAACATCACACAGCAAGTATTGCGACCAGAAGGACCTACAGAACCTCTTCCACATGTCCCTGGGCCCTCTAGGCCACAAAACACCTCTCAGCACTTCCTGCAAGCAGAAGAACTGAGAAAAAAAGATAACTGTAAAGGTCTCATAGTAAGAGAGCAGATAAAACTGCATTACCAAAGTCCTGCATATCTGCAAGGGCAAGAAATCTTCCAGGTGTAGTGTCCAAACCATCCAAGGAAATGGATTGTGCCCGTGTTGCAGAGAAAGATGAATGAATATCAGCAGCCCTTTCCGACATGACCTGGGAGAAAACCCAGAATATGGGATCAGACTAATGCTGAGCACGTCAGCAAAACACTAACAACTTTGAGGATTTTTTTTTTTTCTAGCTTCTTCTAATCCCATTTAGCAGCTGTAAAGCCAGAGAAGGCAGTACCAGATGATCAACCACAGCCCAAAAACCCAGGAACCTTTATCTCTTGTAGCTCTAGCTCCCTGCTCCTCTTACAAAAATGCATCTTCCCTCTTCGAAGCTATATTTTGGGACCTTGCCTAGGCGGTGGTGTGTCTTTCAAAATTGTTCATGTCTAAAGGCACTTGCACACACATTTCTGGCCATCCCCAAGGAACACAGGCTCTAGAGGCAGAACCTTTTGTTCAGACACCAAAGGAAACCAGCTCCTCACCCTTCCAGCCACAGACGGATGTGATGTGCTTCTTACACGTGACTCCTTTCTCTGAATACATCAGCTCAGGGCGCAGTTTGATACCTCCAGCCTCAGGTTGAACACAGCATCAAACGCAAGCACGAGGCCCTGGCTCGCTTGTGGCACTGCAAAAAGCGCAGAGCAAGCGTGGCTCGAACACAGGCAGCCGAGCCCGGTCAGCAGCCTGCGCAGGGAGGCTGAGTCATTATTTTATTAGCAGGCCCACAACTACTTTAATGTGGGCTTAGGCTGCAAAAACAAAAACATACATAAAAGCATTTGGAATTACTTCATAAAATACTAAATCACAATATTAACCGACTGACCTTTGCTCTATGCAGACCTGCTAATTTTAGCAATTACAGCCAACAACTTGAACATATCAAGTGGGCAACTGTTTAACAATAATGACATCTGCTTGGAAAATCCAATTATGTCTAAACATCTTTAAATCCCCACTAGGGGATACCTGCTTTCTTTTTGCAACTGTTAGTCTCTGCCTAATAGGATTTTAAACTCACAGCCTGCCGCACACTGAGGTGGCAGTGGCCCCCTCTCCCTGGAGTGGCAACAACAGGACTGCGATCACATTAAGCAGGAAGCGAGAGTCTCTCCTCGGACAGTGATGGAAGCGGTTTGATTTTTTGACAGCCTAATCTGATAGACGGGTGCATTAGCCAGCTCCCTTCACTCTCCCATTTCCCCCACAGATTCTGCTCCCTATCCCCCAACGTTGCGTGCACTGAACGCAACAAGGCCGGCTGGGCTGGTCTCCGCAGGCTGCTCCAGCTCAGGAAGGATCTTGCTGCCAAGCAGGGCTTCGCAGCAGTCAGCGTCCTATGCTGCGCAACAGAAGTGAGATGTCCTACAGCAATATCCTCAGACACGAAACAACCCTTAGGTGATTTCCACCCATGGCCCATTTCCAGGGTTGTTGTCTGGGCCATGCCAACAGTCCGCTAAGGCAGAGATCCTTGGCACCGCGATAGCGGGGTTGCCCTCCACCCCCACCATCTGTGCTCAGCTCCTGTCCTGCCTTCTCCTGCCTGACCCCACTGGCCCACCATGCCCTGGGCTGGCCCAGCTCCCAGCTGCACTCCTCTTCACCACCCTCCAACCACAACCGCTGTTCGCACAGGAGGGTAACTGGGTGCAACAAGTTGTCTAGGTATGGTAAATAGTTCTGTTTTCTGGGATGCCCTCTGTTTCTTTCCTCTCCTCATCTCTTTTCTTCTTTCTTTCCTTCTCCCTCCACCCCCAGCTACTTAAATCCCTTACCTCTGCTCCCAGTTTTACAGGTGGGACTCTAATACCGATGCCTGTTCCTCTGTAACAGGAACCCCTAAAAGACAACAGCTATGCAGTGTCTTTTGCAGCCATGCTTCAGGCCTGTAGGCTTTTCTTGCCAAGGAAAGTGACATTAGATCAGTGGGGAAGAGCACAATGAGACCACCCAACTCTCCAGTAAAGGCACCCCAATGCAGGCCAGGATTCTCCATGCCAGGCTTATTACAAACAAGCAGAAAATCAAGGATTTTTATTCTGTCCCCACTTGCGTTGCTGCAGACCCCTGAGCTCCACTGATCTAAGCAGCACTGGCAACACACTCAGCTCTGTGGTCCCTACGCCTGATCACTCAGCACCCCTGGGCTGCGAGGCTATTGTCAGATATTTGAATCAAGATAGAAAAACTGAATATTTCCATCTCTTCTCCTCCCTCCCTCCCCGGCCAGCCTGGCTCTTTTCCGATGGAGCGTGCAACAAAATCACAATCACATGTTTGCAGCAGTAGGAGTCCATTGGCATGGAAGCGGCTGTGATGTCACACCAAACTTTTCCACCCTATCCCATTTCTCCAGCACAGTCTCCGTTTTTATGACCCCATCCTGAGATCTGCAGGAAATCAAATTGTCCCAATTCTATTTTGAGCACTAGTGTCATGGCACCAGTATATAACGATGTGGTGTCAACCCAGATAGACTCGAGTCCTCTGCCGTGGTGTCACAGCCTGTTTGTTTTGTGCAGCTCCACGGATTGGATTGCAGCCCTGTGGATGTCACGCTCGTCATGCTGGGATCGCTCAAGACACATATGTGGTGCTAACAGGAGGAACTGAAGGGGCATGGCATGGGGCAGGACTGGCTCCCATCCACTGGCAGCTCCTACAAGCTGTTAGAGGTTACCAGTTAGGGTATAACAGTACCAGAGGGCAGAACAAACACAGAGGCATGTAACGTGTGGTCTCTACAGCATGGCTGGCTGAGAGCAGAGGCTCATAAACAAGGGAAGGAAAGGCACGTTGGACGTCAACCAGCCCCAAGTGGCCGCATGCGCAGGAAGAGGAGAATAGAGTGGTCAGAAGGTGCTTGGGCAAGGCTGGGGGAGATGCAAGCAAGGGAAAAAGATATCTGGGGACAGATAGACGCTGGCAAGACACCAGGGGCAAGAAAGCAAGTAGTAGCAATCTGATGGAAATGGGAGAAAAAGAGTGCCCAGTAGGTACAAATCCATGCCAAACCCTAGTCTAAACCAGGGTAAGTGGCTAAAGAGAATGAGCCATGGGTTAAACCCCCCTGACTAGTCATCTGAGATTCAAACAGGAGTTTACATCCCACTGTGCTCATGAAACACTTCTCTGATGCTTTCCATCAACACGTGAACCAATACGTGCAGACTGGAGCGCTCCCTTCTCTCTGTCTCTCACAGGGAAGAATCACCCCCAGAAACACCCCTTTGCAACTAAGCTGTAGTGGGGTCCAGACCTCACTTTTCTCCTACACTCAGATCTTAACCTTTCCTCAAAGAAAATCAGCTCTAACACAAGACATACACAGAACACTCCAAACTGAGCACTCCAAAAGAAAAAAATAACATACACAGCAAAAACTTACCTGTGGGCCAGAGAGCTTATCCTAGACTGGAAGAACTTAAGACAGCTGCAGAATCAGCTAGAGCATAGCAGGAAACAGTATTGGTTTGACTAAAAAAGCAGCGGGAGAGATGTAGTGGCGGACCGTAGCCCCTAGCAAGAAAGAAAGCATGTGCTATTTATCAGAAAATATCACGAGAGCTTCTCAAATATTTCTTCTAACATATGGGACAAGATAGTCCCATACTTACAGATTAGCTACGTTCACTTTCCAGGTCAGAAGAGTGCAGATTTGAATCCTACATCAGGATCAGAGCTCCTTCAGGAGAACCATCTTTTGCATGCTACATTATGATCTTGTGCATGCAGACAGTCTCAGGAAAGCTAAAGAGCCTCTTTGCAAGGGCAGAGAGCATCTAATGACAGAGTCCAAGTATCTCAGGGCACATAGGAAGCATACCAAGTTCTCATGTGTGTTCGTGCCCCACTGCAACTGAAAACAGGTATGATATAACGCCAAACAGGAAAGGGCATTAACCCTTGGGGCATTTTATTTCTGATGAAACTACACTGCCTTCAGCTGAGTCTCATCAAGACTGAATATGACCCTTTAATTACCTTTAGCCATGGCCACTAAACTCACTGCATCCAAGAAGCCAGCACTGAGACCAGACAACTGCTTTCTAAACTCCTGCATGGGGAACATTAGTAATTGGAGATAGCAGCCCAGCAGACTTGCAGCCTGAGACAACACGTCAGTTCCCACAAAATCTCTGGGTCATTAGTCATCTCCTCTCCACAGCTTTCATTTTCAAACCCTCCTTTATCTTTGGCTATGATTAGCACTCAATTGCATTCACCTTTGGTCACCCTCCAAAAAGCACCAGGAAAAAGAGCTCATGGGACTTGAATACCACCCACTTCTGAAGCTTTCAAGAAAGTTCCTTACTGTTTTACTTCTGTATCTGCTTTCCCATCTTGCATGGGGCTATGCCCTGTAACTCTCTCTTTATGGCTGGCAGCAAATTTGTGCCCTTCCTTCCCCAGGCTCAGACCTCTCTGGTGCCACTACAGACGGCTCCTCGCTTTCCCATGCCCTCAGTCACTCAAAGCCTTGGCTCAGTGATGCCATCCACCCTCTCAGGTTCCTCTGTTTCCTCTCTCTACCCTGAATTCCCCCTCTCCTCCTTCCACTGCCTTCCAGAAGCTGCTTTCCTTCCTCCTGCTACTTGCTAATATTTTCCTTCCTACTTTGGATGCCTCACTCACATAAATAAATTGCTTGAATCACCCACCTAAGAAACTGGCCTCTGCCCGCTGGGGCAGCAGAATGGGGTATTTCCCTAGCCCACTTCCCTCACATGTGTGGCATTGCTGGTTCAACTTCTGCAATGCTTTGACCACTTAAGAGATGCCATCTAGACCCACTCTGTCTCCTCTCTGGCTGGACTGGAGCCCTCCAACAGACCTGGGGGCTGCAGGCCACCCCTCCAACAGCCACCCAGCCAGGGAGTTTCCCTGGCCCATGTTTTGAGCCACATGAGGAAAACCTTCGATGGTGTTTAAACAGGAGCAGAATTAGGCCCAGCAGCACCAGGTGACTCGGCAAGGGATGACGACATCAGTGTTAGAGACAAACACACCAACATGGTTGGAGTGAGGAGCCCGTGTGCAGTGATAACATTTTTTTAATCTTATTTTTTTATTTTATTATTCTCTCTCTTGTGGTTCCTCCTGCTCCCGGAATGAACAGGGGTTTTTATTGCTGGGGTTAAAAAACATGAATTTGCATTACATCCTGGCTCCCGCTGTAATACTTCAGTCTTGTTTCTCTCTCGTCCCCTCTCCAGAACAACTGATGCTATCACAGCCTGATTTAATTTCAAAGACGGATTGTGATTTGGCAGTCGGGGGAAAAAAAAAAAAAAGCCAGGCTAATCAAAAGTCACCATCTGCTGCGTTGCCATGGGGATATTCCTCCCCAATAAATGTGCTCTTTGCCAAAATCACAGATAACAGCACTATAAAGGGTGGGAGGTGGAGGGGGGGAATCAAAGAAAGAAGTTCCGACACTAGGGGGGAAAAACGAAAGAGAGAAAGGAGGGAGAAACAAGAGACAGAGAGAAGTGGGAGAGAAAGAAACATGGACTACTGAGCAAAAATGACACATGGACCAACCTGGGAGAAGCAGGAGGAAATCAGTGAGACTAACAAGCAGCTGAGGGTGATGAAGTGATGGAGGGAGACAGACAACTGAATAGGAGGAAGGAGGAGAGACCTCTAGATGCTCTGCTACATAAGATGCAAAAACAAAACAAGCAGAGATAAGAGAACTGCCCTCAAAGACAGATTTCTGGGGAAGGGGAGAAAACTGAAGCATCAATGAGAACTCCCAAAGGTGTTGGTCAGAGTTCTTACTGCTATCTGCATCATAAAGTTACTGAAAATAAAACCCTGAATGGGATGAACAGTAACACATGAGGACATTGAGGATCCGGATCCCTGGTGCTACAGCAGGCCAGATGTGCCGACAGCCCCATGGTGACGTGGGACAATTTGTCACGCTGCAACACAGCACTGGACCTGGTGAGTTGTCTGCAAATGAGCATTTTCAAGCTGTCCTGCTCAAGATGGTATAGGGGCAGCCACCAGTCACCTAGTAACTGCTGTTGCTTTTCATTTCCAATTGTCATATGTGGAACATAAAGACAAATAGTGCAGGTACGTAGGTAGTCACTATACCTAGAGGGCAGCAACTCCCACGCCTGGCTTCCGGGAGCAGCCGGACCCTACCACCATGCTGCATCCCAGGCATGGGCACTGGGCAAGCCAGTTGCCCAAACGGGGAGAGGGTCACCTAACCGGAAAGGAATAAAAGCCGTAAGATTTTAGGTCACAATGTGCTGCCTGCCCTCTGACCCTGCTTGGAGCGTGCATGTGTGTGTTGAGTGCTCCTATTAACTCCCAGCAGCAATGGAGATAGGGGAAGCATCCCGCACTCCTGCCCACCCAGGTGGGAGCTACGTGAAGAGAGTCAGCACCCACGCTAATAGGATGGGATGAATTATTCACAACAGAGGCACCACCGGCCTTTTTTTCATTTCTTCCTCCCCTGTTTGAGAATGATTCAGGAACAGTCCACACGTTGTGAGAATTCTTCACTCAAAAAAATGACTGAATGACTTTTCCATGAACTTGTTTTGCAATTCAGAACTCTGGCTCTGATAAGAAACGGTCGCTGTGTGTTGACTGGATGAACATAACACTGTGTTGCCCATCCCCAACAGTCAAAAATTTATGATCAGCTCTTCTCTCTTTCCTTTGCTCCTACCTCCTTCCCGTGTCAGGAGATAGTGTAAAAATCACAAGTCTTAAAACACACTATTGGCTTTTTCTTCTCTGTGTAATCATTTCAGAGCCCGGGCATCACACTTCCAACCTGTTCTCCACAACTGTGTAAAGGTTTTGTTTCAAAAGGAAAGCTAGAGTCTCCCATGACTCCAGGAGCTGGGGTTTAGAAGTATAAACTAGCATGTGTCCCACAAGAGCAATAATGCTTATTCAACCTATGCTCATGGAAAGAGCTAGGCAGCTGGAGTGAATTAGTTTAAGAATTAGAATGGGAGATATTGAGTAATTCTTTTCAGAGCAGATTTAGTGAAGGCCAAAGGCACTGGGTCCTCTGAGCTCAAATGGCCTCATCTGTATGAATCAAGCTGGATAGGCTGTTAGAGCAGCAAAGAGTTTCTGTACCCCAGATCCCTCACTCGAACCACCAAAGAGCCCCCAAACCCCTCTCCTGACCCAGGCAACAACTAAGAAAGCAGAGATGACCATGGCAGTGATGGGACTCCTCTGGATCCCTCCTGGATGAGGGTTCAGCTTCAGCACGGTATGCACAGATGGCTGTGGAAGTACTCTCCCCAGGCTGGTGGTAAGAGATGAGTTCATCAGGTTGGGTAAAAGCCTTTTTATCCTCACATTTTCCACGGTATAGGAGAGTGCCCTAAGGGAGCTCTTTGGGGTTATCCTTCACAGAAGATGGCTCTAGTGCTCAGACCAAAGATGGTCCCAGCTCTTCCCCAGCTACATTGCCACCAGGCAGGGTCTCCGCGGCAACGCACAAGGGGAATGGAAGAAATCAGCTGGGAATGAAAGGACCCAAAATCAGGAGAGAGAAGACACAGATGTCGGAATTGGAGAACCTGAGGAAAAAAAAAGGAAAAAAGAAAGGAAACACTCAGGAGGCCCAAGCAGCACAAGTGACAGAGGGAGGGAAAGCTGACTAGAAAATGAGCACAGGGAAGATTTTGGGAGAAGACAGGCAGAGGATAAAATGAGACGAAATGAGGAAATGTTTATGGATAGATAAAGCGTGAGGTCCACAAATGCACAGATTAATGCCCCTCGAGCACAGAGAGGTAGGACATGGGCATTAGAGGCCAGGCAGAGGGAGCCAAGAGAGCTGTGAGCAAAGGCCATGAGGTGCGGGTAAGGACCCTTAAAAACAGCCTGGCAAAACTACCTGAAAAGCTGGAACTCCACCAGCACATGAGAAGGATGCCCCGTGGACAGCACAAACAAGGTGACTGCCGCATCGCCCCTGGGAGAGCAAAGGGGCTCAAGCAGGAGGATGGACAACAGCACTGACTTCTGCTGTCCGGAGCCTCGACAGAGATGGCCTCCAAGGGCGCGAGAGCTGGACTAGAAGGGGTTTCTAGCACGCACACGGGAATCCATAAAGGGCTGGAGCCCACAGGACTGTCCTTGGCCTGTTTGTAGTACCTGGCTTGGGTGACTCAGCGTGAGAGCACTTGCGGGGTGGCACGCTGCGGTGCCCCGCCATGCCAGCCGGCATACATCTTGCTTTGTCTCTGCTTCCACTTCCTTTTCCTTCACACCAGGAGAGCAAGTCGCTCTGTGTCGACTGCTTGGCAACAATAACAGGACGGCAACATCAGCCACCCCATGTCTAAAGGCTGGGCAGGCTGACATATTGCCACCACTTTTGGCTGCCTTCAGTCCAACCTGAGCAAAGCTGCATGTAGTTTTGTTACGTTCCCATGGAAGCCACTGGCCTGCACCCAGAATTTCGTTCTGATTACAGTTTCCAGTTTGATCACTTGGAAACGGCAGTGATTCGATGCCTGGTTGTGGCCCCGGAGCCGTGGCTTGCAGGGCCCCAGCGCTAGCCACTGGGACAACCCATTCACTGTGGGGCAAAACTCAAGGCTGCAAACCCACAAATCAAGGGCTCCTTTTCTGCTGGTTCCTGGAGCAGGGCCCTGGCGACAGCTGCGCTAGGTGTGAGCATAGACAGCGCCGGCTCTTCTTGTTGCTCTTGGCATCGTGACGGATGCCAGTTGTACACGTTTCTAAGGAACTCGAGGGAATAGAGGGTTGCTGCCAACAATTCACCGGGCTTTACTTCTTATTTTCCAGACATGTTTCCGCATAGTTTTTACTAAAGATCCAACAGCCGTTTCCTATCCCGAGGAACAGGGGAACGAGTCTTACAGCTGGCTAGCATTCAGTCTAGTCAAGGGTGCACTGTTTCGACCTGTGAGCAGGGCACTAAAGACTTGGATTTACCCTTAACAGACTTGGATTTACTCCTCTTAGGCCACACATCCCTCCTATCGTGGCCCCCCCTTTCCCATCCCCATGTCCGTCACCACCCAAGGTGCAGAGCTACCGGGAGGGAGGGTGGGTGGAGGGGCCACATCCCCTTCAGCCCAGCCCAGGAAGACACACCAGCCACATGGTGAGAAAAAGGCTGCCCAAGCCCATCCCACGTACTTTTGGAGGTCCATGTCATTCTCGCTGCCTCACTCAGGCTCAGGTGATGCCTGCCGGTACCCCGAGCCGCCCACCCTGCCCAGGTCTCTGCCCCAAGCCAACCCAACCTGCTCTCTGATGGGGCACAAGCTCCCACCACCACTGCAGGAACTGAGACACGAGCAAAGCAAAGGGTTACACCAAGCAGCACAGCTAAGGATGGATCCCCACCTCCTGCCTACCTGCCCAGAAAGCTTGGCCTATCTCCCTCTCACATGGCATACCTCTCCTTCTCACCTTCCTCTTTTCTCTTACTGGATTTTTACAACATTTTACAGGGCCAGAATGAGGGGAGCTCAAGCAAGAGAAGGGACAAAAACAGGGGAGCAACAAATATTTGTTTAAAGCTAGAGTATTTTGTCAAACAAAACCTTTTCCTATTCAGTCAGCTTCTCACTACTACTACTTTCTTCCCCCCAAATTAAACAGCAAATTATACTTATCAAAGAAAAGAAGGTAAAGAGAAATCTGAAAGGCTGTGAGAAACCTTTAATTATTAGTATAGTGGCATGAAAAGCTGTTGAGCCCCTTAGAAACGTACATGGCCAATTATCAAAAAATATAAGAGATGCAGAAAGAAAGGTTTGTCTAATAAGTATGAATCGCAGGGCCATTTAGAACATCAGTGTTAAAGCATTAGAGTTAAATGGAAAAGTAAAAAGGGGCTGATGGTTTTAACTATTTCACAGGAGGACAAGAGGTTGATACTGATAAGACAAGCAGTATAGTGAAGTTAATTATCTGCGGCCCTCGGTGCACAAAGCTTTTTGAGCTGGTGATTAATAGAGATAAACCATTCAAACTCCACATTTCTAAGGTGAATGAAGATGGCAGAGGAACTGCACAGCCGCAGCATACTAACTAATCTGACAGCGGCGGGCCCAGCTGCTGCCGAGGGTGCTGGGTGGTTTATCACACCCGATCTGCTCTCCCTCCCACAACTGCAGGGAGGTTTGGGAAGTAGGGAGAAGGGGGGACTGAACTTCCCAGCACTGCTGGGGTGCTTACTTCATCAGAGATGAAGCTTACCCCTAATTAATAAAAATGATCTTAAAAAAAAAAAAAAAGCTCCCGTGTTACCACTCAGAGTAATGCAGACTTGGGGGGTGTATAGAAGCAAACATTTTATGCCATGTTGATCAGTGCTTATGCGAACTGCTTCTCCATCTTGGACTGCATTAGCTGTTTGCCGCAGGCCCGTTTGCTAAGTACTTGCAGGGGATTTCTCCTCTGGCTTCTCACCCCATCCTTCGGGTCGGGTAGCAGGGCTGTATTTTAGGTATGGAGAGCACTTTGCTACTACGGCCATTGCTGTGAAGTTTCCAGCAGCTTCAGCATGCAGTGCTGTACTGCCAAAGGCTCGGAGCTGAGCCTTTGTAGCCCACTCTATTTATGGGCAGCCTGCAATGCACTTGGCATATCCATTGCATCTTCTGTGGGCCATACATGAGGGATAGGCAGTGAGGGGTTAAAAGTGCTCAAGGGAGGCACGTGTCCTATATAGGAATTTTGTTTTAGAACCACAGGGTACCTGCACGGATGATGCAGGGATGGGAATAAATTAAATGGCCTGGCACTTTTGTGGGAATTAGGAAACAAAGATGTGAATGCAGAAGGATTGACTCAGCCCTTCATCTTTCTGAGAGAGATAAATCAGGCACCATGAGGTTTATCATGTTTGAGTCTGGCAGATAACACCTAAAAAATGGAGGGCCTGGATGGACAATCAAGATAGACAGATCCTGATCTTACAAGATTTCCAGCCAGATCTCCAGACTAAAGTAATTTAGATGTGCTCCTGTAAGAGTCATAACCTCCACACTCTGGGTCAGACGTTTCTCTTAAAAATTTCCCCTGAGATTTCTGATACTTCCTGCTAGGCCCTCAGATGTTGCAAATGCTAGTTTTCTTCTGATGTTTCAGTGATTTGTGTCTAGAGCCCAGCTAGAACAATGATGTTCAGAGACAGCAACAAAAATTAAAGTAGTAAGAAAAAATGGACTCTGTTTCTGAGCTTCACAAACTACTTGGTGCTTAGGTTTCTAGTTCAACTTGAATTCTAGGATAACTTTGGGGTTGGCTGTTATTTTCTCCAAAGTGATTCCCTTGTCCTTGATAAGTTTGGAAAGGCATCTAAACTTCAGCATCTGCAAACAAAAGAATCTTATATTTTTGGCCAAACTAAATTAAATAAATTTTGTGTTTGTTAATTGCATCCAGGCCAACCTAGTGCAGGGCCAAGTTTCAGCCCAGTGGGATTTGCACATGGCCTGGATACAAGCTATTGTAAATGGGGATCCCTGAAGGAAAAGCTGACAGACGGTGATTCTAAAAATGTTTGTCAGAGCCAGCCTTTGTGACACATAAAACCCATAGCCAAGGGGGTCCCGGAGTTTGGGAGATGGTTCTGAACTACATCTAAGGCCAGGGAAGTTTGCTGGTACCAGAGAAATTTTACTGGGACTCCTCTCGTTGTCTGCCAAACCCATTCCTGCTCATCCCTATCTTTCTACATTTTGATGATTTGGATAAAAAAAGAAAACTGGACTGACATTGAATTTGGTTTCTGATTACCTGTCCCAAACCCACTCTGATTTCCATGTTATAAAATGGGGTGAAGATGGACATACTTTACGTGAACAGCATGTAAACTCTCCTCAACTAGTCCTGCAAGTAGGGTTGCAGCCTGGCTCGTGCAGCAGGGTTTTGGTGATGAAACCAGACTGGGGCTCAGATCAAAACCAAAACACTTCGGCCCATCTCCCTGCTAGTACCACTTATCTTCTAACACAACAACTGCATTAAAGGTCTGGACCAGAAAAGATCTCATCTGGCACACATAAGCAACAGGCAAAGGAAAAGTTGTCCTTGTAATTTTCCTTCAAGTCTGGTCAAGCATGCCAAATCCAAGTATTTCTAAGCAAGGAAGACATCAGCCAGAAAGGAACTTCCAGCTTTGCCCCATTCACAACAGTAACATCCCAAGACAGGAGCAGCAATTTCCCCAAAGGGTCTACAGCAAACATCAAGCCTTTGCAATTAAGACTCATCCTTGGAAACTACAGGTTTCTCCCTTCCCTCGCTCATCCTAATCAGTGTCTAGTTTCAGCTGTTGCCAAACAAATGGGTTTAAGTAGCTTGATACAAAACAGTGGGAGAGCAGTTAAAATAGGATAATGGGCCCTGAGTTACTTGTGCCTGGTTAATTTGCGGGTGGGATGCGATGCTGTAATGTACCTGAACAGAGTCGGGGTGGGCTTGTGCCTAACTTTACAAACCATCTAGGCATCTGTGGGGATAGGGGAAACACAGAACCGGCTCCAGGAAGGCAGCACTGGCTACAGGAGAGGTTACAAGGCCCTCAAAAGCAAGTTCAAATTACACATCCGATACACACTCCCAGAAGCAGATTCCAGACACCAGCTGCTTATTTTTAGACTAGAAAAGCCTTTTTTACCGGCACAGGTGGTGAGTCTGGAGCGCGCTGAGCATCAGAGGCCTCAGGATTAGTGCCAGTGGCCCCAGGATATTCCCTGAAGGCTCGCATCCAGGTAAGCAGCGAAGGTCCTGCTGCTCTGCACCATTTCCCACCTGCGGAGAAGACTTGTGCCCATCAGCCTCGCTCACTCTGCAGTGAGTGCATTGGCTCGACTGTTTGGCAACACCAGCTCAGAAATATTGAGAAAAGAATGCAGCATCTGGGGAGATTCTTCCGTTTCAGCTGAACAGAGAGCAGCTTGCTAAAAGAGAGCTTTTCTGCAGTCCTTTCCTCATCAATGTAGCTGTGACTTAACTATTACACAGGTCCAGACACCCTGCTAGCTGCATGAACAACTGGACAAATCATTTGTATCAAATTATTGAATCAATTTTGCTTTCTCCCTGCAAACAGCAAGTAAGAAGTCTGCAGAGGTTTTGGATCCCTTTTTTAATTTTCTGCAACTAATTCTTGTTACTTAAATCAATCATTGCAGCATTTGTCTGAAAACTGAAATTTAAATGCTTTATCTGACTCTACATGAACATATCTGTCACATGATTGTTTATTCCTACTTAGTTGATGGTCAAAACATTTAGAAAAATACATCAGAAAGTTTAAAACCAACCTCTGCCCCTTCAACACTTTCTATTATTAGTCTACTTTATCTGTTGCCAGGCATATTCATATATGTGTGTGAGTGTGTGTGTACACACGCACCCCAAGATATTCATGGAAAGTCAAAGAGGGAACAGGCACATCACCATAACTTCATGTCAGATGACTATTTTACTAAATAGTCATTTTAGAAAAACATTCTTTCTTTCTTTCTTTCTTGGAACAGACAGTATTTACCTTACATCTCCGCAACTATAGATGGAAAACAGAAGAAACAAGAACTTACCTGAAAGCTATCCTTTACAGGAATAAAAAAACAAAGTTCATAAAACACATCAGACATTACAATAAACGTATTTAGAAAAAAAGGCATGAGAAATGGGCCGTTTGAATCATTAAGTTAAAACAAGAGGCTATGTTAAACAAGAAAACCAAGCTTTCCCTCTCATGGGAACTCACCTTTCTGAACTCTGACTTCAGCACAGGGCTCTGCATATTCCTTTGGCTCCTGCCATCTTACAAGACCCTGCAAAAGAATGTATTTCTTTAAAATCAGTGTGAATTAACTGGGGGATTTGTTTCTCCAAGAAAAAATCAAATATATAGATCTTCTTCTAAAGGCTTGCATTTCAGCGTAAACTTCTTTCAATACAAACATCTATTTAAGAGACTTCTACCAGGAATGCTGGAGATATGCACAGATTCAGGGTGATGTTTGCTGTTTTGTTTGGTCCACACACTATTTGGGGATTGCACAGGGCCCTGCACCACTGCACAGGAGGGTGCGCACACAGTGAGCATTTGGTGGGGAAAAGGGGCTTAGCCCCAAACTGTGCAGGGCTGACAGCAGCTGGGCTGGGCTCAGGCTGGGACCAGAGACCACAGGGGAGCTCAGCCCACAAAGAGCAGATTCACTTCAGCATAGGTATCGCAGTTAAACCCTTAAAAGTTCAGGGAGATACATCCAGGCTGGAGCATTTTATTTGGAGCAAGAGTAACTAAATGCCCAGAAGTTTGGCAGAGCAGAAATGGAAGTGTGAGCTTGAGAGTCCAACAGCGCCATTCTGCCCAAATTCCAACGAGATTTTTATCGAGGATAACACAAGCCCTCCAAAAAAATCCAGTGTTGCAAGTTTGCTCCTATCTACCTGAGTGCTTGGTTATACCCTGCGGGCAGGACACAGCTTCAGAACAAACTCTTACCTCACCTATCATTTTTTGGTGGGCTTGACTTGATCACACTATTGCAAAGGTCATTTATTAGTTTTTCTCCTTGAGTTACTTCCTCCCCTGAGTCTTTGCCCTGTTACGGCTGATTGTACTACCAAGGCGGCCATGAAAAAATACCCCAGTTACTTTGTGCTGTCCCATTACGGGAAGGTCTTGTTCTTCCATTACCCTATCTGGAGAGGAAATGATATAACACAGCGGTGACGTCTCCAGGAAGATAAAGAGTTAGTCAAAGCAAAATCAAGCTGCTTCATGTTTCAGCTATTTACCCCCCTATTAGCCATTTCTTAGGAATTAATTCATGGTCTTTAGTCACTGTTGACTCACCTTCCTTAGCTGGCTTTTAATGTCTCTTCTTACAACACAGGAAAGGTGAAGGTCTACTCACAACTAGAGCAGAATTGCTTAGGAAAGCAAACTGGTTAGGAAAACACTGATGTTCCACTAGGCGCATCTTCCTTCCACGAGCCGTAACTCACACATCCTCCTCAGTGCGGCTGTGGTAGGACTGTCTTCATCCCCCTCTCCCAGCCCACTATTCTACTTACTTGTTTATGGTAGTGCCATTATGCTACAGGGGCTTTCCAGTCTTTTAAGACAGGATAGTCCCTGCCCCGAAGTGCTAACGCAATGTGGAGAAACAAAACACACTTGTGCTATGATAAAACCCCATCGATTCAAAGGAATAATCTAGACGTCCAAGAGAGCAGGTTTCGAGCATCCTTGGTCACAATGACGTCAGCGAACGGTGCAGTTATCCAGCACCTTTCAGGATGAAAGCCCTTTTGGAGCATAAATAGTAGATGTCCTTGGGAGAGCCAAAATTATGGAAAGTTGTAAATTCGCAAGCAAATAATAGACACATGAGAAGCATATTCCAGCACAGCCTCTCTGCTATGGATTCTTTTTCTGAGTTGTATTTTAGTGCAACTACTGATGATAATTCACTAAAAAGCCCTAATAAATTTGCTGAACTGCATTTTTTATTTTACATAAGAACCATGTAGCCCATATGCTCAACTCCACTCATTCTCACATAAGTAAAGTTAGGCACGTACTTGGCATTTCCAGACTCTGGGTCTGAATTCAGACATGACAAAATACAAATGTGCATGTAACTGCACAAAAGGGTAAGCAGCTGGTGGAAGGAAGGAAGGTGGACATCAAAAAGATTATACAGTCACTTGGCAAAAGCAAAGAGATATCACAGTGAAATTTTGCGTACAAAGAAAAAGGAATCTTAGTCACAATGCTGCAGGACATTTTAATAAAAAGAATAAAGTTTAGAAATGGGAGAACTTTAAAAGGGCAAGTCTAACTTCTTTTCTGACAGAGGTAAGGGTGACCGTTATTCTGTGCAGGTTATAAAACACACAGATTGGACAGATGTGGATCACAGTATGAATGTTTTTCAAGTTAATGGTGAGTTTCAGATTATTATAGAGATTCACTTAGCCACTATTTGGAAGAGATTTGATGGGACCACTTCAATTGTAATGATTAACTGTTTGATTATTTCTGAAGTATTTAAGGACAAAATAATTTTTGCTCCATGTCTTCATTTTCTGTGAGGAAACTAGAATGATCACATTTTTTCTCCTTCACAATACTGCTTCTGTTGCTAATATATAATGGGTTTTTTTCAGCCTATAAAAAAGCTAAATGAATCCTTCATATAACACTGAACTTGCACAGAATCATACAAAATGGATAAATTTGGCCATATCTGCCTGCTGTATGTACTATCTATTCTTTCCCTCACATGTGCACTAATACATACTGCTTTTACATATATGTATGCATACAAATGCGCACACGCACACACACACACATATATAAATATCTATGCATATATAAAACATCTTCTTGCACGCCCAAATCAAGTAGGTGGCTGGTTGAATTCTAATAGTTTCTGCTTGGAATTAACAGTGCTTGCAAAATTTTCCCATAAAATCCAACAATTCATTTCAAAATAAGAGACTAAGTGAGAGAGAAAAGAGAGAGAGGGAAAGAAACCAGTACTGCCGAATGTATATGGAGCCTGGACTACTTCATTTCTGTGTGTTGAAACTAATTTGTTGCATTATGTTTCTATCTCTTGCATGTCCACATTGCCACAAGGTCTTATTTTTACAAAACAGACCCATCATTCTTTCCCACAGGATGAAAACACGGTTAAATACTTGCTGTAAAAAAACCATTATGTGATGTGCTAGCCAAATGATACACTAATACTCCGACGTAAGTGCTTTTTTGGCAACTACTCAAAGGAGCAAAAATCACATCGTTTTCAACCCCAGTGATGATAAGATTACACAAAAGAAAGCAAAATATACAAAACGGGTTGATGATAAATATTGTACAATAAATGGAGAATAAGTCAGTTTTCTTGCTGTCACACCCTTTGCAGTTTTCTGTAATTTTTCCATCACTTGAGGCAGACACACCAATTATTTCCATCATATTGGGTGTCCCCTGAAAAAAACCTGACAAAAATAAGGATTTGAAAGATTCCTTTTCAGGAACTTCCTCCACCAACTATTTCCTCCTTTTCAAATGGGGCTTTCAGAAAGGAAGTGGTGGCCAGCAGTAACATTCCCCACGGGAGGGACCCATCTTCCCTTCACATGTGGAGAAGCAAGAATAACCTCTTATGAGGCAGAGCAGGAAAAGAAATCATCCTTTCATCAGCGGTGCATTCCGGCCGGATAGGTGAGTCTGGTGCTGTGCCCAAGATGGTACCTTCTGAGGAGAAGTTTCCAACTGGCTTTAAGTACCGCATTGCAGAAAGAACATTGAAGAGCCCATTGGCTTATGCTCTACCCTACTTATTTCAGTTGGAAGTAAATCAAGACATTCAAGAAAAGAAAAAAAAATGCAACTGTTAATCGTCACCCAGATCCTCCACCACAGTAGAAAGATTTTCTTACATCCTCAGCCAGGTGCTCAAATATTTCTCCTCGTTGCTAGTGTGTGCAGAGTTGGTGGAAATATTTCTTGCAGCCTTTCACCTTTTTTCCCAGTTTGCAAACCCAGTTTCCTGCCTTCCGCATATCCCTTTGCTGCCTGTAAGTGCTCATTGGGTAGGGGGAACACGCTATCCAAATGCCAAGGCTGTGCCGGAGCTGCTAGCTTTGAGCCTGATTTAGCATATTTAGTTACACAAATCACACAGCTGAGCTCTGCAGGTATATGTTAAACACGGGGGAAAAAAAGTAGCAGTATGGAACAGGCATGGATTCACCAGCGTTTTGATGCAGAAGCCTACAGCAAAGAAGCCATCAGCTTCCTTATTATTCTCACTTGCTGTGGTGTGTTTATTCATAGTCTCCAGATGTCCGGCAGTCCAACTAGAGTAGCAGCTCAGGGACCAGGTAGCTGCTATGAATCCACTGCCACCACGACCACCTCACACGCTCCTCCGGAAAGTGTCCAGACCGTTTTGGAGCCCAAGGCACACACTCCCTTCCCCTGCCGCACGGTTGCAGCCATGCAGCCGCCACATGTGGCTGCCCCCGGCAGCCAGACAAAAAGCAGGCGTTCGCTGCAGCCCCTCAGCGATATCCCTTTTGCACAGATGTTTGCAAGCCCAGCCTCATGGGGGGACACAAAGAGGGGCAGCGGCCCAGAGGTGTGATACTGTGATGCACGTTTGCAAATGCCATTTAGCAGAAGTCAGATGACTATCGCTTTCAAAGGGAGACGAGATCGGCTGTTACTGCTCGCAGGATCAAATGGGTAAATTAGAGGCAGAGAAGATCGCCATTCAGGCTAATGGGATTTACACTCTCAAATCAAGTTACGTGGATGCATTATAGGGAGTTCGCATCGAGGGGAGCCAATTACCCCTTTAGCACTAATAGGAATTACACTTGAGGCATCATGTGAGAAGACGCATGCAAAAAATCGCAGCTTTCCCTCATTTATTAGGAATTCTTTTGCTGAAACAAGGCAAAAATTCATGGATCTTTTACTCCTCACACCGGTCAAGGCCTGGATATTCAATCTAGACTTAATCCAGTCTCTTCAGTCATAAACCTGGGAAGGGACTCTCTTTCCATATGCTTGGTGCACGGGCTCAGCTCTTCTACTCCCATTGCAGCCTTGCTCGAATAGCGAAGAAGGGCAGAAACCTGGATAGGCCTTTCGCTGCTAGCGAAGCGATCAGCCAGGGATGTGCCCTTTATCTGCAATTTCTCCTGCATCTCTGAAGATTCACGCCAGCTTTTGTCTCTGGTTGCTCTTGTTCATCACCATCTCTTTGTTGGCAAGTGCCCAACGGACACATTTATTCCCTGTGCAGTGCACAGAGGCATCTCGAACAGATACCTGTAACCCTAATGACGATTCTTTAACGAAGAAAAGGCAGCAAAATTAAATGCAAGTGGCATATTACCACACTTGTTTTAAATTGATATTTAATTAAAAAGTTAATTATTAATTAAGTTTATCAATTGCACATCAGTTGTTCAATAGAAAAGGGCTCATTCATTTAATTATCTGCATGCAACCGATAGTATATGCTTTTTAGCCAGGCAAGGTTATCTCTGCATCTCTTCTAATTTAGATCAGTTTAGCTTCTAATCTATCGAGAGTGCTTCCTTTTGCGCACTTTTGATTTGATCTATAAATGTTTACTTACAGAACTGTTAGGTATTAGAAGCTGATCAAATAAAGGAAAGAGCGGCTCAGAGCTGCATTACACTCACCAAAGGGCTCTGGTGGCGCTTTCTTGCAAAGAGCTTCTCGGGGCTTTCTTTAACAATGCGCCTGCCGTAAAAGTTTCAAAAAAGATAAACATCCACCCCGAAAGTATGTTAATAGCCCAAACAATGGGGAATCTTCAAAGGACAAGAGAGGCCTGAGAGCAGGATAGAGGGACAGACGCCACCAAGCACGGCCGGGGTGAGCCTCCCGGCTGCTCTGGCTGCTGGAAGGCTGCGGGGCACAGGCCGTGGCGAGCGCTCAGGGCAGGCCTTCTGCAAAATGGCACTGTGTCTGGCCCGGGTGGTGGGAAACGCTGTTGTTCCTAAGGGCCCAGCTGATCAAAGGATCAGCCTGCGGCTCCTGCTCTCCTTTCTCCCTCTCACAGTTCCTAGGTGCTAATCAACAGCTATTTATAGAGCATTTTTGGATGCCACATAGCAAACCATGCAGTAAACTCCCCCAGTACTTGGACAGTATACTGAGAGGAAATATCCTGTAGAGGCTGTGACTCCAATAGCATACTCTAATAAATTATTTTGTATTAATTTTTAACTGCAAATCATGGTCCTATTCAGACTCTGTTGAAAGCAGCACTCAGTGCATATATCGAAAATGCTAAAGGGTGCTGGTAGATCATCATGTTATTGGGGACCAGACCTGCCTGGTGCTGAGGACGCTCAATACCAGTGAAGCTAATCATTATAGACAGTTATGGATAGCCACTGAGTAACTAATTGGAAACAGCTACAAGCCCAACTTTTTCCCGTTCCAGAGATTCTGGAGAGCTTCAGCTCCAGAACTGAACTGCAGTACCTCCATCGCCCTAAATATTTCTAATATCCATTGCACAATAGGTGGCTTTTCACAGGCAACCACAACGACAAGATCCCTGCCCCAGGACCTTAGGATCTAAAATAGATCTTGAACACAAGACAAAAGCTGCTGCAGACCACAGTGGGTAAGGCGAGAAAAAGTCGGGAGAAAAGACGATACAAACACAGGGCTAATGGACTTCCTTGACGGGGCAACGCTGAAGCAGATGCCGATCTTTCAGAGCTTAGTCAATCAAGACAAGGAAACGTATCACAACAAGCTATAGCACAGCGGTTCATATAACTCAGGTGAATACCCAGAGTCTGGAGCATGTATTTGATCTGAAGACAAGAAGCCCAGAGCTCCCTTCTATCTCCTGAATGAAAAGCACTGAGGGGAGAGGGTTTTTAAAAGGAAGGTAATTTACAATGCAGTATTGCTGGGGGTTGGGGTGGTAAGGTGGGTTGCACAACTGGAAAGAGGATAAAAGAAATTTCCATGAATAGTAACTCTATGTTTATAGATGGGTGCATCTTGGCCAACTCTGTATGTAATGTGCATTCATTTTCACCAGATATTGAAGTGGCAGGACTTTTTCAAGCAATAATGTTTACAGAAAATGACTATTTTGGAGCTGTACACACTAGAATTTGAGGAAACTTAAAATTAACATTTACAAACATCATCACTCACCCTATCTGAGAAATCAGAACAGAGGAATCTGGCTTAACTACTACAGATGTGCAGCAAACAGCAGTCTGTTTCTCCAGAGATGTGCTGTATCAGTTAAAATGAGAAATTTATCATGCATCTACTCACAGTTATTCTAAAAGAAGCCAAACACATCAAACCGCTGATCTGTGAGAAATTATTTATACCGGTTTCCTTTCTTGACTAGGGTACAAAACTGGAAAGTCTCCTTTCTGTTGTATCACACCATTCAAGGTGGCACTAAGCCATGGGATGTGCCTTTCCTTCAGTGATGGGACTAAAGTGGAGATAAAGAAGAACTTCCATATAGACATGTTATCAATAAAAACGTCATATAAGCAAGCAGCTCTGAGAGATGGGGCACAAATAAAGCCAGTTTGTTTTTTAAGGTGCCACTGCAAAAAGAGATGGCTGATAAAGCGAGAGTTTTGATGAGAACTTTTCTACAGCTAGGCGAAATCAGAAAGCCCCTTGCATCCCCTCTCCCCCGCCTCCTTGGAGAATTCTCTGCTTTTTAGTAAGGAATGAATGAACACTGCAACCTTTTCCCCACAGTGGTGCTAATTTAGTCTGTCATCTCCATTCAACCAGCCCATTTCATAAAGCCTGTAAGAATTTCATGTCTTCCAACTCTCTAGACTTTGTGATCAGGTAAGGCTGAAACTAGGCATTAGACACTAAAGATACCAGGGGAGGGATTCAGAGAGACGCAGGCCTGATAGATGCAGAACCCCACACCATTTCTCTTTGGATTCTTGGGTTGAAAAAACCGTTGGGCACGTATTGAGGAGCAGAGGTTTTGGGATGAAACTGTTCCTTTTTATGTTACAAGAAAGCAGTTGACCCCTTCCTACCCCCCCCCCCCCCAGCAGATATAGAAATGAACTTAAAAGAACTGGGTTCCGCAAGCTTGTGGCCCAAGAGGGTAAACACTTGCATCTCAGAGAGTTAACTCAGGGTTTGGACCCCAGAAGTTGAACCTCTCCGGTTGTCAGCAAGTGGTAAGCAAGCCATCAATCAACGACTGGGCCTTCACGCAATACTTGGGTTAAACCTTTGGTTTTAAAGCTGAATCTTTTGTGCCCTTCTGTAATCCCAGGCTCCAATGGCAAATAAACGCAGAAATGCCGCTGGGGAAAGCGTGTTTGTGTGAGATTTCCAACCCAATTTTGCAGACTCAGATGTTAGGCAGTTTAGATAAGGGGATGATTAGAGGTCTAAGCCTTAGGTTTGAAATACCCAGACTTCCTGGAACCACTGGTTCAAATCCCGGCAGGGCTGACTCAGCCCTTCAACCTTCTGATGAAGATAAAGTGAGCTCCATGAAAAAGTGTCACCTGTGATTCTCTACCGGCAAGACCCCACTGGAGGTAAGATAATGATGGTGGAGCCTACAGCATAGAAAGGCATTTGTTAGATGGTGGAGGCATAATGCCCAAGTCTGTCTACACCACAGTTTCTACCAGCACTCTCACTCTTGTATTTATGGAACCTCAACTTTTCTAGAGTTTTGCTGTCCTGGGCTCCAGCATGTCCTGCATGCATGTCAGAGCCTTTCAGAGCTTCTGGCAAAACTATGGCTCCTCCTTATCTTTCAGCTGTGCTATATATTGACCGCTTCAGAAGAGTGCTCTATCAGTATAGCTTGTGAATCACTCTTCAGAAAAAAGCTCTACAGAAGCATATAACACTGTTTTTCTACCAAGTCAGTGCTGTAATCCAATCGTTGTTTATTTTATAAAAGGAACCAAAGCCCCAAATCTTTGGGATGCTCTTCACACTAACATTTAGCTTGCCAAGCACAACTACCCAGAAGTTATGAGCAGACTATTTTTAGCAAATAATTTGAACTAATGGATATGGCCTTTCTTCTTCATTCTGTTATCAGACAATTAGCCAACAGGACACACAATTCTAGGACACATTTCCTCTTCTGAGTTATTCATAAATATTTTCCTTTAACAATTCAAGCTTTGCAGAGTACTTGCAGTGAAAGCTTGCAATTTATTCTCTTCTGGGGTGTTATGAAAATCAAGTCAACTGATCAGGAGCTCTTCCAACAAACTTCTGTAACTATCAAATATGGCATCGATGACTGATTTCACAACTAAACGCATTATTTGAAATGCACTTTATGGAAGTATTGAAACATCAGAGATAAACCTTTTCTTTCCACTAGTACTCATCCCTTACAACTCAAACGGCAGCAAACCTGGATTGGAAACACATACTGGAAAATAGAGTGAAACTCTACAAATGGAAGTTGGTAGAAAACTAGTCCAACTCTTTGTCATTCTTTTGCCCACACTGAGTCCAACAGATTGATCAAAGCAAGCCTGGGTTGCAGATACTCCAGTTCTATTAGGCAGTCCAACATAAAAACAGTGGTAGTAAAATTGTAATTCATCCTCTTTCTCCCATTCCCACTATGGCCAACAGGAAGATGACCCACTGTCACCCTCCCCTCAAAATGCTGCCAGTGGAGGTGGGGGGTGCTGTGATGATGCATAGTTCTTTGATCCAAAAGGAGCGTCCCCAAACTACAATCTACCAAATGCATACAAGTAAATTGAAAACAAACACGTAACTTCATGATAAGTGGAACTTGTGGGTGCTGCTCTGCCGGAATTTGTGTGCTCACGATTGAATTATCCTGTTTCTTATAGGGCACAACTCCGAGGTGCACGCTGGGATGGGAACTTCTCCAATGGCTGCAATGTAACATCCATCCCTCCCTCTCTCAGTTTCAGATGTCTAGTAATACTGCTTACCACAGCCTTTTTTTTCCTCTTTCCCCACAAAACACAATACCTTTGAGACTTGTACACTTCTTTCACCTTGGACTGAAACTGGCAAATAGGCTCAAAAGTTACTGGGGAAAGGAGTGTGACCCATTTCCTTCAGATCTGAGGCTAAAAATGGCTACAGAAGTCACACATGCACACAAGAACGCTAAAAACTAAACAACGTAATGGAAGTCTTTGCTTCCCAAATAAAAGTGCCCACCTTCTGGTTTTTAATACCAGCTAGCATTTTCATTCTGCTTCGGTCTGACTTAAATTGTAACTTCCTTGGGACAGCATCTTTGCCTTTCTATTTGCTCTTAAAATGCCTTGCATGCCCCACAGCTCCAAGTATAAAATAATCTCTAGAGCTGCAAGGAGAAAAGTCTCCATGAAGACACGCCTGAATTTTGTAATGAAATTGTCTCTGTCTTCAGGTGTTCTGGTGCAGACATTTCCATGATAGGGTTTCACTAGCGTGAATACTTGCTTTTTGTTGTTTCATGTTTGAATACACATGGAGACTGCATCTAAGCTTGGGTAAGCATTCACACCAGAAGGGGCTTTGTAAGTGAAACTTTCCCGCTCAGAGAACAGAAAGAGTGATTTTCTTGACCCATCCCAATTTGGCAATAAAATTCAAATGTGGCAAACCAGACCATCCAGACTTTTATTTTTCCTTTCTTTCTTTCCTGGTCCTTCACCCCTCCCTTTTTTTTCAAAGCAACAAGCATTTCGTTGAATTGTTCTAAATAATGACAACATTTGAAACCACTTCAGTCTGTTTAAAATCTCAGGGGGAAAATTTAGTGAATAAATGACTCAGGATAAATCAAATCATTCTGTTCTAATAACTCTCTCACTCTCGTTATCTCAATTGCTGTCCCTACTTGTGTGTGTCCCCACTGCTCCCCGGGCAGCTCCTAGGCATCATCCCTGCTCTGAAGTCACCCCTCTGCTCTAGCCCTGCTACAGTCCCCGTCCCACCTCCTCTTGTGAAGTTGTCAGGCTTCTCCTGACTCGTCTTCCCTTGCAAGGCTTTCCTCTGTGCAACCCTCGACCTGCACTGCCAGGTCTCTCCTCTCACCACCCTCTCTGTTGGCTGCGCTGTGCTCAGGGCACCATTACCTGCTCAGCTCCCCAGTGATGGGTCCCGGCTCCTCTCCGCCCTATAAGCCACTTCTTACACAGGCAAGACCCCTTAGCCGTAGTGACTCCCGCCATCTCAACCAGACTGCGGTGCCTCTATAATGCACTGCAAAACTAAACTAAAATCCTCCTTTTCTCCTTCGTTCTGCTGCGCACCTCCACTCCCTCCAGGTGCTCTTGTTATTCCCCATTTGACACAGTAGCTGTGTAATTTACAGCAATCCTTTTCGATAGCCTTTGGACACAGTTTGCACGGGGAGCGCGACGCAGCATGGCACTGTGCAGCCCTGGCAGGGGTGTGCAGTGAAGTCTGAAGAAGAGGTTAACCGTTGGCTTAACCTCCTAAGCCCATCTGCCTTCACGCAAGCAAAGACACATGCTCTAAACATGTATTCTCTTTTCAGTACATTTGTTTTGGGAGCAAGTTGCGTTAAGCAAAGGTACGTCAATTGATAATAAACCTGCTCCACACTGTCATTTGTGGGTGATTTGAAGAAAAACAGACCATGTAATCAGGTCTAAGGGGTCCCTAATACCAGAGACGCTGGTGCTGTCAGCTATAGAAAATAATTAGAATGTTATCCCTGTGGCAAGGAGAATGTAAATACATCTAAAATACGACATAATGACATTCTCCTCTGTAAGCCAGGGGATCTGCTTCAAATAAAAGGGCCATTAACACAACAATTAAAGCCGAGGGGGCTGGTGAGGCAGGGAGCCGGCCTAGTGCAGGGCGAGGCGAGTGAGCGCCCAGCGTAAATCTTTCGCCATCCCAGCCAGGAATGTGACTATTAGCCCTCTCATGACCCGAGGGCTTCCCAATAATGCATCTGCTCTCTGTCAGGGCCAGGATTTCGTAAGGTCCTCCAGCGCCAGAGGAGGGCCAACTCCACGGTGCGGCGCCAAACAGGGAGTCGGTGGTAGTAGAGTGGCTCCACGTTGGACTTTGGCCCCTGTTCAGCAAAGCACTTAAGCATAGGCTGTAGGGACATGTCTAGTCCCAGGGAAGTCAGCAAGGATATTCATATGCTTAGAGGTGAGCGCGTGCTTACCAGCTTTGCTGAATCAGGACCATTAAGGCTTTCCCAGAGCAGAGATACAACTGGGCCTGTTTGGATCTTAAGCACTTCTCCTCCCGGTCCTCCCTTCTCCTCCCTGGGAGGGGGCACCCTGCCAAGGTGGTCTCGCTCCTGTCTACCCCAAGCTGTTCTGGGAACTTCCTCATTGCTAAACCCTGGTTTGGGGAACCTTTGAGACCCGAAGCATGGAGAGCACTGCATAAATTCAGCCACAGTTCAAAGGAAATAATGTCACTCATTTGACTGTCCAGGCAATGGCAGGCAGAAGCTCTGAATGTGTACCAAACACGGAGATAATATTTTATAAAAGCCCTATAAACTCTATAATAAACTTATGGAAAGGAGAGAGAAATGGTTGGAGAACGCAGTAATTGTCTCCTTTGTTCAGACTGAAGAAGGAATAGAAATGATGAAACCCCCAAACATATTAGGAACTTCGATTCTGGGCAAAAAGCACCTAGCGCACACCTAAGAGTTCTGTTTCTAACTTTGATAACTTTTATGCAAAAGACAAATGTCACTGAGCTGACATAATCAGCTTTCACAATGACATTAGGTTCAGGCATTAGTTTTCTTGGAAGGAAGTGGACAATTTAGGCCACAAATACAGATTTTGTCTCCTTGTAGAAATAAAGGCCTTATCAGGCTCAAAAGATTTTTTTAATACCTTTTTTTTGATTTGGTGACTCTTTTGTAGTAAATGTAAAATTTTATGTATCTTGTGGGAGTTTGAGAATGCCCGAAAACAGGAAATGATACTGACCTGCTTGGTTCTGTCCCACAGGAAGAGAAGGTACCAAAATTCAGCTGTTTGGGAAGATTTGTCAAAAGTCAGTTTTATTATACCAATCCCCTTTTTCAGTTCTACTAACCATTCTAAAAGAACGGCATAATAAAGACTTCAAAAAAAGCCACCAAATTTTATGTTTAAGCCACACAGCTTCAAAAGCCCAAGGCAACATGGTTTCTGCACCCTGCTTTAGGCACAAACATTAATTCCCCTGCCCACAGAACAGTGGATAAGTTTAAAGAGTTGCAGGATATATGGAAATTTAGGAAGCTTTTTAAAGGTAACCTTTCATTTTTTAAAGAAGACAACACATATCCTTTCAACCTCTGATGAGTAAGGAATACCTAAAGATAACAAACACAGAGGTCATATTTATCTCATGAAATCATACAGTACACTGAGAAAACTATTAAAAAGACACACACAGAAAATTTCTCCCTGAAGTGCCTTCCACAAAAGGAATACTTGTGAAGAACTGAGGAGCTGAATAATTCAAGGTACTCTACTGAAATTTAGGACTTGACACCCAGAGGCACTTGCATCTCATAAAGCGAGGCCGGGCTCTGGTTGCTAAGAAGTTGTGAAAATCAGTCCCACTTCCAGAGGGAAGAAAAAAAGTTCTCATGCACAGTCCAGTCTAGGTGGGCACTCGATCCATTCCCTACTGCTGGGTGCAAGATCACCTCCCTCAAGAGGATGCACTTGTGCCTGGTCCAAGATAGAATTGTGTGCATCAAGGTACTGCACCCATCATAGTAATAGCCGGGTATGGAAACAATTATGTAAGCAAAAATTAGCTACGTGTCCAATATAGAATAATCTTTGAAGATTCTCATTACAAGTAAACACAAGGATAATAACCAGTGGATAAGCTAATTAGTCATGCAAATCTGATGGATTTTCACTGCTTTCTTCCAACCACTTACTTCTTTAGAAGGCATTTCGTTTTCTGAGTAGTGCACAGTTCAGCATCCAATTCATATTAGTCGAGCAAAAAGACAGTCCTTTAATCTTCTGACACTTTGGTCCTTAATGTGAAGCACATGGAATCTTTCCAACAGAGAAATAAAAAGACTGATAATATTAAAAAAAATATTAGCAAAAACTCCCATGGAACAAAATGAAGTCTTGTTCACTGACAGATCGCATGCCTGAGCATTGTGGACAGCAGTAACTTATAACCTGTGAATACAAGGACAGCAACCAACACATTTGTGTCTTTCAATTATGAGAGTTGCTTTATATAAAATAGAGCTAGTAAAAATTATCCGAAATAAACAACATCCAGCCCTTGCAACTAAGGTCAGACTGGCCAAAAGGGCTGTGAACGTTCCAGCAAGCTAGGAACAAATTTCTAGACAGCTGGAGACATTTTGAGCAAACATGGGCCAAATTAAACTGACGTGGGAAGCCAAAGTGAAACCAGTAAAAGCTTGCCTACTCAGATGACTTTTGTTTGAGCTGGAAGCTAAATTCAAACAAAATTCCTAGGATGATACTGATTCAACCACAACAGCAGTCACCTGAGTCATGTGATAAGCACCTTCCTTTAAAATCTCAGCACATCACTCCTGAGAACATTTGTACATCAGATCCATGAAAAGTAAAAAGAAGGGGGAAAAGGGAAAATAAAAGCTTTTGTACAAACCCTGTGAATCAAGTCCCCTATGTCTCTTTCGTTCCAGACATTTCTAAAAAAACAACTCACTGGAACCACAAAGAACAACAACAACTGAGCAACATTCTAATATGGGACATCCTGCCGGACCATCTAGAGCCAAAGGAAAAAAAGAGAGCCACAGAAGTCAGAACTCAAATTGGACATTCAAACCAAAACCCCTACATTTTAGGGCATTTTTTTCATTTAAACTAATCTAATCAATTGGTCACCATAACAGAGGGTTCTAGGAGCTGGCTTAGTTAGGTCCATCTGTGAAGAACCATGGAACTAAAGCCATGTGTTCAAAAGCACGCACATTTGAAAATGTGAACAAAAGATCAACTATTCTGTCTTAAAATATCTACAGTTGACTTTGTGCATCACCACTAATAAGTATCACAGCACATAGTATAGTCCTTACGTTGCTTCTGAAGCCACGAATCAGTTCCCTAGAAAAACAGATTATACGCTTATTTTCACTCATATTGACATACAAACCATGGGTGAGGGTTTATCAAGGGTCATTGCTTGGTGCTGATGATGCTACCTTGGAAATGGCAGCATATTAGAGAGCATGAGAAATAATATCAAAGGATGTTAATGAAGAGGAAGACTATAAACAAGATAGGAACACAGGAAGAGTGTATTTTTTTCCAGGAAAGAGTAAATATCTGGAAAACTGGGAGGAAAACTCCTTCATTAGCTCTTCAAAGATTTCTTTAGCAGTAGAACTCTTTAAAAGAAGTGCCAAAGCTTGGAGGTGTAGTAATACCTAGCTATCCTCTGTGTGGTAACACCTTTGCTTCCTTCCTAGCAGCTGCAGAATAAGATTTCATGGCTCTCCTGAGCAGAGCAGGAGCACTTTGTAGCCTACGCTTCCACACTGGTCCCCTGACTGCTCACTGCTCCAGAAAGAAAAGGCTGCGAGGATGGTGCACAGCCAAGCCCAGTCCCAGCACACAACTCACAACATGAAGTCCAGCTTGGACCCAGGAGTTGGAAAATGCTCCTTGGCCCCTACTCCGTCTCTAGGATGTTTTCCAGAAATGAACCAGCTCCAGGGCCAAGCAATCTGATAAAATGGAACCTGAGACTGGACTAGGACTGTTTTGTGGATCCACAAACCCAAAACCCAACAAACAGCCAAGATACCACAAATACAACATTGCTTGACGAGTTGGGTCAGTACAGGCACCATGCATCTGAGGTCCATCTCTTGGTCTATCTTAGGTTCCAGAAGGGCTTAACTCTCCCTTTTATGGTCACTCACCTAAACCAGGACCTATGCACGCTCAGTGCTGGCAGCACAGAACCCCCTCCAACTCTGCTCTTCTCTTCCCTACCACTGTGCTAATTCCTGGTTTGCAGCCTCACAGAGATAAACTCAGTGAGTGAACGGCCAGAGCATGTAGAGGCTGTTGCAAGAACAAAACCAACCACTGACTTTCTTTTTATCTAGTAAGGCAAAGGCTTAAAATTCTCCTAAGAATGAACACTGCTTTTTATTGCAAAAAAAAGAAAAAATCCTAGGAACAAGAACAAAACAGATAAATGTCCTGTGAGAACATCAAGGAAGTGGACTAAATCACTTTAAAATACAGGGTGAAGGGAAAGCTCCCCAAAAGTGAACAAGTGCTCTTCACATTTTAAACATGGGATGGATTTTTTTTTCCTTTTCTTTCTTTCCAGCAGCTAGAAGTCCCATCTGGTTCCTGTTTCTATTCGTCTGATCTCCCAGAAACTTCTAAAAGCCATAACCATCAGCCAAAAATTCCCCAGGCATGGACTCCTTTCCAAAATAGCCCACAAAACGGCATTTTTTAGGTGGGTTGGTTTGGAAGGAGCAGAGGGGGGGATGTTGATTTCTGTAACATTCCTAGGAATTTCTTGCATCTACTCTCCCCTCTAGAATTTCTCCTCTGTCTGAATCCCCTCCTTCCACTTTCCACCCACCGCTGGCACACTGGCCAGCACAGGAACTACCCTTTCCTATCCAACCGGATCCAGCTCTTCTCGTGGGAGCTCACAACCAGCTGCAGAGAGGTTTTTATCCCCAGGGAAGGCAAATGAACTCTCAATCCGCTCGCAGGCAAGGTCTCCTCAGTGAGCTGGTAGCCATTTCACCTGAAGACTGCGTAACTGTACATTTTCCCCTACTAAGGTGACGTAAAGACAGGATGTTTGGAAGTAACTTGGTATAAATAGATAGGATAGGTAACATAAACAAGCTCAGACCAACTCAACATGCTCTGTCCTGTGGCCATAGGGACAGACGGATGAACTTGAACCAAACACACGTCAGCCTGTGCTACAGACCCTGCAGAGAGATCTGGTGCAAGCATCTTTCCTGACAGTCTCCCCAGCTCCCATTTGGCCTGGAAGTGCAGCCTGCACCACAGGCTCTGAACAGTCAAAGGGGAGGATGACTTTCCCTGCACAGGCTGAGCTAGTAAGCAGTGAAAGCCTGTTGAGATGGGGACACTTGCCTGATGCTCCTTCATTACAGTTTCGCTCCACAGACATTGGTTCGATCAATAATTGGTCCCTCTGTTATGCAAACAATGAGTCAGATTTCTGTACATTTAGGATCTGATTCAGGCAAGCTTTGAAAAAGGTCATTAACTCTCACTGACTTCAACATGTGCTTAAAAGCTTCCCTGGACACTTTACATAGCTCAGATCAAACAAATCCCAAACAAAAGCAGCCCCATTTAATTCATTATTGGCACGCCTCTTGGTTACACCCTATGCTTCCTGCAATGATGCACAGACCTGTCATGGTCATGGAGACTCCAAGTGTTCTGGTCTCCTCTACCCTTAAAGTCTCATAATTTTTCACTTGATTAAAACAGAATAAAAAAGGGATCTTTCAGATAGTGATTCAGAGATGCAGGGAGAGCAGGATGGCTCTAGAGATGGAAGATGGAACATAGGGATTTACCCCCTGAAAGAACACAGTTCAGCTCACTGATGACTAGAGGCTGCTACTTTTAGACATCTGAATTAATGAGATCAGTTCAACCTCACAAAAGAACCCAACGTCTTGGCTGGACCCATCTAGCATTTGTAGTAGAGCAAGCAGAATAATCTAAAAGGTCGCGTCCTTATCTCCATACCCTCAGCCTGCTCATGTAACTTGCCTGGCTTAACAAAAGTTAGAGGCATAACTGACAGCAGGCTCTAAGACTCTGTGGCAGGGCTCCATGACACAATGTAATGCCATGCAGAGTTCAGCAAATTAGCGTTAGCAAGCATACCAGAAACAGCACAGCTATGTCAGCATGGTGATGGCATCCAAGCTAACATACCTTCCCCGCTAGGGCTATTTCACCGCTAACTCAGGTATCTCCGTACATTGCACTACCCGGGCAGATGCCCCATGGCATGGCCCACCTTGCTGGCAGTCTCCGTACCGAGGGCAAAGGCTGAATAGACCACAGAGCCCAAAATCACTTTTTGAAACCAAGGGTTATCCTGCTTGGCCAAAGTTGAAATGCACTGGGTGGGGACAACAGGCAGAGAATTTCTCCTTCTGCTGCCAAATGCATTCACTCAACAAGCTTTTGGGTCCATGGGACTGTCAGTCTGGCACCAAGCTCTCACATGGGCATGCAAAGACAGCAGAGACAACAGAGACATCACAGTCCTCATTTAATCCACTTCTCCCTTGTCTGGGAGAAGCGGATTCCCAAGAGCACATTCTTAGTGGCTAGTCCAGTTTAAGAAGATACCAGTAAATTTCTCAGACTCTGCTGGCAAGATCACCAAATTGGTATGTCAGAGAGCACCAAAAAATCCTGACATTCCTTTGCCTTCCCAGGCACAAAACAGGTGAGTTAGACCTAGCAAGGTATTTATACCAAAGACTGACTGATATTTCTAGTGAATGCACAGTCTGAAATGTTGCTACCAACATCTCTCAAACCCTTAGCGCAATTAAATACTTCATCAATAAAAAATAAACACACTTCACTTTCTATTTATAAAAGAATCCATTCCTCCCCCCCAGTGTTTTATTTTAGCAAGTGCACTCAACCATGTTCTCAATCTGCACTTCATTTCCTGCTATTCAGTTTTCTGTGGTTCACAGACAAAAATACCTGGGGGAAAAAAAAAAGCACAATAACAGATCCCAGGGGGTTCTGATTTACCACAGGAAAAAAAATGCAGTGTGTTGTATAACAGGCACCCACTGCCCAGGCCTAGAATGGCAAGCAGGTCCCAGAGCCAGCGCAGAACAGATGGGGCAGAGAGGGTTAGCTCAAAGGCGCTGGGGCCAACAGCTTCTCGTGTCCTTCTCTCCAGCTAGGAGGGTGGTAGGTAACCCCATCTCCCTCACTGGAGATGGAATCCCACAGGAGTGGCAGGGAAAGCAAGGGGTCCTTCTGCGGGAGGAAGAGCAGCATGCAGGGCAATCCTCCAGTGCCAGGGAAAGGAATCAAGAGCTTCAGCCCCTGCTCCTGCCAGACCAGGACCTTGCATCACTCTGGGGGGGAGGGGGGGGGGAATGCACAAATGCATTACTGCAGCCATTTCTATCCACGAGGATCCTAGAGCATCCAGTTTTCTGAAAACGTGTCTGGCAAAAGGTGTGAAAGCAGGTGTAACTTGGCAGTAGATTGCAACAGGATTTATAGACCAAGATGTATAGGGTGTCCCCAAGGACACAGGGAGGAGGTCGTTATCCCCCTTGCAATACGGACAGAAGGATAGGGTTTGAGAACAAAGATGAAAAGGAGTTTCCACGTTCTTGGAGATAAGGTCCTCACCACCCACTGCAGCATGGCCTTTCTCCCCACCTAACAGCTGCAGGGAGCTGCATCCAGCGCTGCTTTCTGAAGGAGAGAAAACACAGGACACAGGTGAGCTGAGCCCATAAAATAATCCACTAAAAAAGACCCATCAGAGCCATCTCTGCCACTGCAGCAAATCATGAAAGCAGAGTCAGCGAGGAAGAGTGGGGTGCTGCCATGAGTGCTCCTGGGCAGGAAAGGCTGGAGACGGAGCCGTGGTTATCCCAGCACACGCTGGAGTCACACTCCGACCCTGGCTGCCCTGCCAATGGCTGCAATGATGGAAACCATGGCAGGGACCAGGCTTGCAATTTTTTACCATGTCACTTAACGCCGAGCGACATGAAACAAGACACTAAATAGGTGACACAGTGCTAGAAACATCAAGCTTTGTCTGTGCTCCAGCTTCCTCTGCCATCCCCAGTGGGGAATTACAGCTGCAGAGTTTGCTGGGGTTGATTTAGCAAAGGGGAAGGAGGGGGAAGGGAGGCAGGACTGGGGACAAAGAGAGAAAAGATAGAGAGGGCTTGACTGCAAAGGTGGGAGAAGGGAAGGATTGGGGAATGGGGGCGCTTGAGGCTGAACACAAGTGTTTAGGGAACAGAAGAGTTTGTAAGCATGGAGATGGGAAGGCAGAGAGGGAGAGCCAAGGATAAATTGTTTTGATGAGTGCTCCAACCCTGAAATAAATATAACCACCCAAGGGGGCTGTGTGACTCAGTCTGACATTTTGGCTATCTTTTTCATGCCACCAGATGTAATCAATTTAGTCGGCGGCGGGGGGGAGGACACATTTTTTTATTGCATTCTAATGTCCGCAAAAAAAAAAAAAAAAGTGTTTTTGTTTTTTTTCTAATCATAGTATATGGCACTTTCTGCAAAACTGAGCACGAGCAGAACTTCCACCTGCCTTTTACCATCACAGAAATGTGAGTTTTCAGGCCAGAGGCAGACCAAGCTGTCCAAGGTAGCCAGAGCAGTCTCCTTCATCTCCACCACAGCAGAGAGAAATCCTCCACCCTGAAGTGGGATGTACACGATAGCCGTGCAACTCTGTTCACATTCGCCCCAATGGGCATGACGGAACAAACATGGCCAATCACATCCTATGTCACGCTGAAATTCTTTGTTTACCAAGAAACGACATGTTGAAAGCCCTTGGCATTTATGAAGCAGATGATTTCTATTCATTTATTTGAAGCATTTTACAGTACTTACCCAGACACTTGGAGCGATTATCTTGCCAGATCTCATGTGGAGGACTGGGTCAGATGGGCGAGCTCCAGAAAAACTCCCAGCATCCTAGAGGAAGCGGTGTGGTACTGTGGTAGGTGGTGCTCTTCCCTCCGAGCCTGTCCTGTACCAAGGCAGGGGAGGGGGCCTGTCCAACTTACTGCTTTCAGTTGTAGTTTCAATTGGGCATACAATCCTTCAATTCCTGTCCAAACCTGTGGGGAAATGTTTCTGCGCACTGTTAAACAGCTCCTACATTCCACCCAGAGGCTGATGCTGTTCTGTGGTAGGTGAATAATTCTTGTATTTACTCTCTGCAAAATATTTTGGACTCTCGAGAGTTCTTGCTCGGGCAGACTCCTCCTGAATTAATAACAGCTTTGCCTGAGCAACAGCTAAGAAGCGAGGAGAGCGCTACAGAAAGCAGGGTATTTTTTAATTCATCCTAGTGATAGGCTCTGCAGATAAAAGTGCTGTCTGGAAATACCTATTCCCCCTTCTGCTGCACAGCTGTCCACCTCCAGTTCCTACCTGCATACCTTAGGAACAGCCATAGGAACTCAGCCCAACACAGGACCTAGGGTTACACATCCTGAAACTAAGCAAAACTACTCACTGCACTGGCTACCAAGTCTCCGTCCAATGACCAACATAACACCCATGACAGCTAACATCTATGCCTTCATTGGCCCTGCATTTCATTTCAAAATCTGCAAGCATGTAGCACACATCCAGTGTTACTTCCACAGCAGCTATATCTTTGGATGTCTTCTCCTTGCATAGTTATTGGCATGAAGAAGACGCCCCAGCTCAGACTTCCCTTGCAGGGCCTCCTGTTCATCAGCAGTCTTTTAATTAGCCCAGTTCCCATTCCCTCGGCGGCTGTGTGTCAAAGGCAATTAGGAGTAGGGGACTTCTGTAGGGTGGTTAGATTTTTTAAGATGATCTAAAGATGATCTCCTCATTTTCAACTCTGAGCACATACTGCTTCTCTTTTAAACACATCCCCAGAATCTTAAACCCTACTTCAAAATCAAATACAGCGCATTTATGGAAAGTGTCACAGTTGCTCTTATCTGCCATGTTAATTATCA
This sequence comes from Dromaius novaehollandiae, assembly GCF_036370855.1. Taxonomy (NCBI): domain Eukaryota; kingdom Metazoa; phylum Chordata; class Aves; order Casuariiformes; family Dromaiidae; genus Dromaius; species Dromaius novaehollandiae. The sequence goes on from NC_088109.1 coordinate 12,960,097, forward strand.
AGCTTTCTTTTTTTTTCTTCTCTTTATAATTGAAATATATATAAATGATTTTATAGCATATCTTTCTTATCACCTGCCGGAACATTTCAAATCATCTACCATGCTGCATTCTGGGCATTTTGCAAATCAGCCATTTTGTATGCACTCCACATTCAAGGAAATATTTCATGTGTGTTCGGTGCATGGACTACACCAATTTTGTACATGTATGTACATGTCTGAAAGTATCAAGTTAGTATTTATATTAATATGTTTGTGGGGACAGGGCTTCCTGAAGCAACTCTGAACATTTGAGAAGCTGCCCAATCACACTGGAGGGCAGGAGTAAGGAAAATGCCACATTTGTACAATGGCCTTGTATTAACCTTATAATGCCGCAAATCTTAAATTGAAACTTATTAATTTTTGAAGATTTAGTTACTTAAACTTAGCATTTGATTATCCTAACTTTCTAAGAAAAAGAAGGCTGTTAAAAGAAAGTAATCTTTAAGTTTAAAAATCAAACCAAAAAAATGCATTAAATCACAACACTCCTGCAAACAATAAATTCTACCCTGGAATCACTGTTACAAAGATATCACGAATGGAGGTCTCTCAGCAACTTCAGTCCTAACAGATTTTTCTGTATTCTAGTTGTCCTCAAAAAAAAAAAAAAAGAAAAAAGAAAAAAAAAGAAAAAAAAAAGCCTCCTACCACACATGTTCATAACTAAGTTAACACCAGGATTTTCAGTCTAACATCCTCCATCTAGGTAGAAAGAAAGGGAAGCTGCTAATCCAATGTGTGCACTAACATACCCATTTTAAATTTCCACAGTTTTAAAACTGACAAAATACTTTTCCTTAAGCTGAATAATTTTTCCAGCCTCTTCATTAAGGAAACAGCGTTCAAGTCACGCTAAAAAAAAATGCTGATATATTACACATAGGAAATAGAGATCTTGCCTTTATATTTTTGAATCACCCTTAAAAGTAGAGCAGGTCAAAAATTAATGATCAATTTTTCCCCCCCAATAGAAAGTGCAGTTTTCACAAAATCAGAATGTTCCATGGAAAAACTTCAATTTTGCCAGAACTGTTCAGTTTTCCACTGGGGGAGATCTAAATAAAAGATTTCCTTTTAAGTTCCAGTTGACTGAAATGTAAACTTTTAAGTCGCTTTTCAAAATAAACAAGTAAATAAATCAGAATCCATCCTGTAAAGTTTTTCTTCAGCTTGACATCTCTTTGGACAAGAGCAGAAAGATGGACATTCACCACAGGGCAGAGATCAGCAATGAGCACTACAAAGACAACTCCAACCAGCACGCTCCACACCTTCAGCAAAAACATGTCATGGGGCTAAGACTGAGCATGGAAAATTTCAAAAAAGAATGAGTCTGAGAAAGATATGAGCACAACCAAAGGAGGACAGGCAGGAACAGCAGTTGGAGCTCAACCTCTGTTCCAGCAGCTCTTGCCAATGATTGCTTGAGCTAATAAGGAACAGTCCCCCTGTGCACGCCACGTGCAGCAAGACAGACACATTCATTTCTGCCATTGAGCAGCCTAGACTAGATACTCGCTGCAGTCACAAGAGTGAAGACCTGTACCAGCATTCCTCTACCCATGGGCAATATTCCTTAGCAAGCAATACACTACAGGCAATATCATACTTTGCCAAGCCTCCGTTAATCAACGCCCCACATGCCAGCAGTGCAGGAGTCTCGCAGGCACCAGAGCTGGGTTGGGCACTGCTGTCCCATGCAAATCTCCTCCAGGGCAGCTCAGGTCTTTCTGCATTTGTTCCCTGAGCAAAAGTGTATTGCAGCATTGCCAGGACTTCCAGACGGCTGGCAGGGAGCGGGCTCTGAGGTAAGGGCAAAAATCACCAGTCCTTTTTCTCCTATCAGCCTGCCAGGATTGATTCTGGCCAGCTAGGATCTCTCCCATTGCAGATGGGGAAGTTGCTCCTACGGTGAGGAACGGCTTTGTTCAGCCTTTTCTCCTACGTGCCCAAGAGCCTCTTCACCCTCCCGAGACAGACAGAGTTGCTAAGGAGGCCGCTAGGCCTGAATGCAATTGGAGGTGATTGCAACCTGAGTCCTCGTCTCAGCCCAAAGAGTCTCACATGCAGCTTCTCTTGCATGTGCCTCTCTGCTCATTCTCTCCTTCAGAGCAGGACAGCTGTCCCCAGAAGGCAGCTCTCAGGACCATTTTCAAACAATCCAATATAAATGGAGTTTGCAAACCTATTTCTTCACAATTTCTTCCTGCCCTGGAGCACCTTTTCCCTCTGTTCACCCTGCTGGGGCTCAGCAAAATGGGGGGGGGGGGGGTTCTTTCTCTGGAAAAAGGAAAGAAAAACAAAAAAAAATCAGTGTTGCCAACTCTTGCAATTTTAGTCCCACAGTACTTGATGTTTTTCTGCCTCCCTCCCGAGCTCCTTGCTCCGACGTATTACGCAGAAATCTCAGATTTCATTTTAAAAAGAAAAGAAGAAAAGAACAACCAATTTACAGCCCTCCAGGTTCTAAAGAAAAGCTGAGAAACGTAACCCCAGTGCACCCTACAGTTCCCCCCAAACCCAAAAAGCAAGCACAGGGGAAAAATATTTATCACATCATTTTTTTAAGGAGATGATTAAAAAAATCTCTCATGGTTTTAATCCATTCTCATGACCTGAAGGACCCAATTGATTTTTTGAGCCCTAGGGTGGGTTAAATGAAGGGTCAGCTAATTCCATAGGTGCCGCCTTTGCCGTGTTGGCCGGATTTCAGCTCTCAGGATAGTGACATGCAGGACTAGAAAAGGATGACATTTCCCCAGGCAAGGGGAAGCTCAAAGCCGCATGCTGCTCTGCTCATCCACCCTAGTGCAGGACCATGAATGGTGGGGCCAGTGCCCACAGCAGCGGCAGTCATGGAAGCTCAAGAACAGCTTAAAGCAGCTTGGTCTTTCTGTCTCCAGAGCTTCATCCTCACTATAGCTGCATCAAAGTGAACATGACCCAGTGTCCATGTATTTTCTTTTCTGGGTCCTCAGCCTAGACTTTAGCAGCTGAAGGCCTTCAGACCCTTGCAGACCCTCACTTCACAAGTGCTCTTTGGAAGCACAGCTTAAAATCAGAGCAAGGAGATCCACGATGCACAGAGCCTCCAGGGCATGGCTTAGCAAAAGTTGCCTGGATCCTGGCTTGCCTCCTAGAGCCTGGGTTGTCTGGGACGGAGAAGCTGGGGGTGCTGGTCGATCCCTCCCCTCTCCCAAAGCTTAGGGTGTGAGCAGGTTCTCTTAGCCTAGACACTGCTGCCAGCTCTCCTCTGACCAGAAGATGGGCAAGTCATTGGTCAAGCCTGAGAGAGTGCCTACGTGGCTTCAGCAGGGTCCAGGTACAGCTGAGCTCAGGGCTGAGGGACAGGCCAACAAAGCAGAAAGGGATACTGTCACAGGGGAAAGAAACACTTTAATTAGGGCTTGGGCTGGATGGGCTGCTAGACAGTGTACAGCGGCTGGCGACACAGGTGTCTGGCAGCTGGCTCTGTGTTTCCTGCACTGGCCCAACTTCTCAGACTCAACAACAGTAAACATGAACCTCACCCATGATCTCGCTCTCTCGTGCCACTACCACAGCCCAGATCAGGGCTTTTCCCCAGCTCCGAGCAGTGCCCGGTGCATGTGATCCTGGCCTGGGAGTGATCCACAGCCTCAGTGCTGCAATTGGGCAGGGACCCCCAGCACAGACCCTGGCATGTGGGACCTCATGAGCGCTTGCTTAAGACAAAAAAGCAGAGGACAGGCTAATCAGCCCATTGGGACCAACCTACTTGCTGAATCAGAGCCTCAAGAGAATACCCTGGTCCTCTCCTTGCTGCGAGCCTCTACCAGTCTGGAAAACCTAATGGAGCAAGAACAGGCCCAAGAAGCTGATTTCTGAACCCTTCTTGGGAGCACCAACACAGTGCAATTCTCCTTAAGGACCCCTTCCATTTGGGCTCCTTCCTGCCCTAAACACCCCACTACCACTTTTACCCATGATCTGCATATACTCCACAGTGACAGAGAGCCTGCAGGCTGGCTGGAAGCATGCCACATGTCTAAGGGCACTTTTTACAGTCCTTTCTAGGCATGCACCTTCATCAGGCGCTTTCTCCAAGCCGCCCTGCCAGGGCCACTTACTCCCTGCCTCACAGAAGGGTCTGTGCAGCAAAGCCCTGTGTCTGCTTTGCTTTCTGCCTGGCCTGGGGTGGCAGGGGCAGCCGGGTGTTTTCAGGAATTCCCTCTCTAGCTATTCCTCCCGGGAAAGGCTCCTTGTGTAACTGGAGTGCCTGACGTCAAGGCCAGCCCGTTCAATTGTCCCCAGTTATTATGAGTGCGGCTGAGTTTATACGCCACACCTCGGCCATCAGGAAGCGAGGGGGCATAAATCTTGGCTGGAAGGGAAGGCGACTTGCAGTTCAGTGGGTTTTCGAAGCTGCTCCAAGAGACAGTCCTGAAGGGTTTTTCCTAGTACCCTGGTACTCACATACAGGAAAATGAGTGCCCACACGAGCCATGTGGCTTGCTGTATTAAACAGAAGGAGATTTGGGGAGGTTAAAACACAGCGTGTAAATACTGACCAGGAGCCAAACTCTAGGGGCTCAGAAGTGTGGGGTGCAGATGGCTCACGCTGTGGAGAGAACACCAGCTGCCTTCTTCCACGCTTGAGTCACGTGGTGAGGCTCTTTCGCTGACCCCAAGGATGGGGCCTTTTCACACTTGGTGGGTCTCCCCTTTGCTCTGTTAAGGAACATGCCGAGAAAGACCATTTCGTTCCCTGTCTCAGGAACCTGTTACAGAGGGAGATGCACTCAGACTAGGACAGTAACTTTTGACCAGTTGGAGACTTTACTGTTCTTCTGTCATGTTTTGGCGTTTGCTTTAATCTAAAGCACAAGTGATCCGACCTGAAATTTTGTGGCTGCTGTTTACATATGGAAAATACTTAACAGTTCAAGTCAGAACTGTTCAGAATTCAGAATTCAGAAACTTAAGGGCAATCCAAAACTCCTAGGGTCTTCAAAATCAGACTAAAAATATCATGAGATTAGGCTCACTTGGGTCAGATACTAATTTTCTACAGCAGCATCAAAGATTTAAAGCTGTCCTAAAGCACCAGCTGGAAACTGCCCTGACTTTTTCATACCATCTGCTCCCTGGTCCTCCTGTTTAGGCCATGCAGGGGTGGGCTGGGGCCTTTCACGGGCCCTGCTGTAATCCAGCAAATGTTGGCTGGTAGAACCGGTCCCAGAAATATTCCAGCTGGCTTAAGTTAGAGCAGCCACAGGGCTGCTCTAACTTAAACCACCTGCTGGTTCAGTCCTTGGCCAGCACTAGGATCTGGGAGGTATAAATGTGGCTGGAAGCCAAATTTGCCTGTTCTCTTCCTCCTCTGTGCTAATTGTGAGCTGAAGGTCCAAACCCAATTTAAGAGATGTCTCTAGAAATAACCAAGGCTTCAGGAGGATACTGTTAAACTCCTGCCTATGCTCAGCATCCAAGAATGGGGATACCCACTTTTTAGCCCCGTCTTCCTTCCTTACCTTCTCTTAACACAGCACTTGTAACCATGATATCCAAGCCCAAACATGAGGAAATCTGCGAGGACAGGTTCTTTCCTGGAATGGCTGATGCTTTCTGCCCTCATTTGACTTCCTAAGCTGCGTCTCCCCTGGAATCTGGCATCTCTGTTCCTGTAGAGAACCAAGCAATATAGACCCAGCAGATTTATTTTTTCTCTTTTTAAAGAATGGGGAAAAAGAAGTTTCCCCAAACGTTTCCAGAGCTTTTGATTCTGGTTGGAGCTTTGGCCATAAGATCACAACCAATTTATGCAGCCCTGATTCACCCATGTATAAAGACACACACATAATCATGTGGGATGGTAGGAATTACCCTGATAATGCAGCCTGAATTGTCCTGCCCCTGCCCTTCCTACTTGCCTTTCGCCCTGCAGCTAACAAAGATAATGAGTAACAGTGATATTAAACAGGGATTTGGGGGGTTTTACCCTTTTTTTTTCCAGAAAGTGGATAACACACTATAGTAGATAGAAAAATCCATCCGACTTTATTTAACTGTAACATTTATTAAGAGCAGTGAAAAGGTCAGCATGGAGCTCCCAGCGTATGGGCTAAACTCCTTTCCCCAGCCTTGAATGCAACAAGAAAGCAGATCCTTTAAGATGCAACTATCTTAAGCTCCCCTCCGATGGTTAAACTCTTAGTAATTCTAGGTTTTGGAGACAAACGTCAAAGCAGAGGGCTCTTCCCTTCATTATTCAAGTAAAGGCCCCATCAATATTATCTGTAATAAGAATCTGCTGTTGACATGGCTCACCCCGCAGTTCCTGTTCCAGGCAGTAGTCCCTGTCAATAGGATTAAAGTGAAGGAATGCCTTTGACAAGTCCACTGGCTGCTGATTCATTGCTGCCATCAGGCTGCTGGCTCGAAAAGGCACCAGGCACCATTAGCAGGCCGTGCTGTGGCCAGCCGAGGGCAAGCCAGGCCGGTGTCCTTCAGGTATCCCCAGGGCGCTGAGGCTCAGCTGGCCGCTGGGTACTGGGGAGCGAGCTGGGGAGAGGGGAAGTCCTGCTGACTTAACAGAGGGCTCCAGAGCTGCAGGAGGAAATGGGGAGAGGGAAAGTCTGTGAGTAGTTTGCAGCTCATGTCCTACCACGTCTCCTTTAGCTGATGAACAGGAACGTCAGCTGACCGCAAGTTTTGAGGAGATTTGGTGAGTGATCCCAAACCGAGCGGTTCAGGAAAGCCACCTACTGTGTGCAGGACGGGTACAGAGCATTTCTCAGCATCTCCCTCCATTACCTACACCTCAGCCTTGGTTCTTGGACCATCATGTACACACTGAGATGAGAGAGGAGCTCGCTTCCTGTTGCCCCCAGAGCTCATCTCTCTGCTCTCAGTGCTGGGCCAGCCCACAGGAAGCCACGATTCCTGGGCAGCGTAGTCCCAGGTGCAGCACTGGCAACCACCAGACCCAAGATGCAATGGGACCGGGAACCCAGAGTCAGAGGCAAAAGCAGGCCACTCCAGCTCTGCACAGCCAGGTGCATTTTCGCCTGCAGTTGAGCTGTGCTTCATCAGTCACAGGGGAGAAGGGACTTGCCTGCAGGACCAGGACTTACACCACACTCAAAATGAAATACTGCAAGTAAAAGCTCTGGAAGGAAAGGAGCTCTGGGCTTGAAGCACTGCAGATTATTGGTGGATAGCCAAGCATGTCCAATCTTTGACAATTATGACCCACATTTTCTTTCTCCTTTGCCTCCTTGTTTGATACAGCTCCCATTTCAGTGGCTCTGTAACTGCCAATTGCACATGCCGGGATTCATGAGGCCACCAGCTTACTCTCCTCTGGCCGCCTGACCGAAGAAGGGACCATGCTGCCCTGAAGCAGTTCCTTTTAAAGCCCGCTGTGTTCAACACTGGCCTAAAAACAGTGTTGCGCCACAAAAATAAGAAAAAAAGTCAACTGCCAGGGAAAATCATGGCCTCCTGACCTTCCACCTCTCCATTCTTCAAGTGCAGCATGAGGGATACATGTGCGCGTGTGCGCACATATACACACACACCCCTCATCTTTTCCAGTGACTAAGTCCCTGCCTAATTTGTTCTGTTCCTGTCCCCTCAGGTGCTGAGGCCAGGTCAGGAAGCAGGCAGCCTAGAGTAAATAGATTAGCTCTTTTTTAAATAAAACCTCTATTATTATCCTTAGGAAAAAAATAACAACCCTCATTTTCAGGAATTGTTACATTTAATTAGGCCGCAGGTTCCACTGGGCTCTGAAAACGGAGCCAAGAAAGCATGAATGTCAAAATATTCTGCACGCAAGATGAAAAGCCCTGAGCTGGACGTTCCAGTGAAAGGGAGCCCTGTCAACCAGCCTGTCAACTCTGCTGCAGATTTTTCAAACCTAATTAAAATGATCTTTAATTTTTTTTCTGTTTTTAAAGAAAAACATCATTTCTCATCTTTTTTTTTTTTCTTCTTTTTTTGGTTTTTAATCAGCCTGATTTCCTGCACTGAGCCAGCCAGGAGGAAAGTGAAATGGAGACCCACACGCCACACAGGCATCCAGCGGTGGAAAACAGGAGGAATGGTGACTATTCAGATAGAAAGGCCATTGCTCCAGCTGACCATGCATCCACTGTTTACTCACATGTGAAATCAGCCCTAACAGGAAGAACAAGGTACCAAATTCTGTCACTGCCTGTTTCCTGCCGTGTTCGGGGGGAACGGGACCTTTCAGGCTCTTTGTAAATAAACAGGAGTGCATCAAAGGAACACCTGACTGCTGCACCCATTTTCAGCAAAACTAGGACAACTCACAAGCAGTTGAATTTTTGGCTAACAGCTCAGACCAAAAGGGCCCTTACTGCCCTGTGATTAGTAGCGGCTCTGATACTTTGGATCCTACGTGGGAAGCCAGTTTGCAAATCCTGAAATGGGAGCTTTACAGGAGAGCTTCAGTCACCAGTTAATTTTGCTCTATGCCTTGCTTTCATTGGACCCAACCACTCTCAGTCTCTATAACCAGATTAATTTTTTGTAAAAAATGTAAACTTATTTTGATGGAATGATCTTACAAAAGTGATCCGTGGAGTCCTGCAGCAAAATGGGAGGCAGCTGAAACAGAATCTGCAGCACACGGGAAAGCAAATTGTTATAACTAATAACCAAAATGATTAAAATGGGCATAAATAGGGATAAAGAGAGATTTAAAACAAGAAATTTCAATGCTGAAGAGGACATTGGTTCAATAGGCATATACACAGGTAACATTTCCCCTACCATCTTCCCTGCCCTAGTGTCTCCAAGAAATGTATTTGCTTACTTAAACAACAATTTTTTAGCTCATTTTCCTAGAGAAACAAATCTTTTGTGATCGCACTGTGGGTGTGTCTGTCCTTCTGTCTCTAATAAAACTTCCGAACTTGCTGGCCAATTTCAACCAACTTTGCCAGAAGGGCAGAGTCCTCAAAGAAACTATCCACTTACACCGCCCGGCGCTGGGCAGACAACAGAAAGCTGAGCGCTCACTGAGAAAAAGGCTGCAGCATGCGCTCTCTTGATATTAAATGCCAGAGCATCCAACCTTGAGCTGTCTCATATGTTTCTCTGCAGGAAGCCAAACCTCACTGAATTTCCCAGACTAAGCACAGTATAGAAACATCAGTATCAGAGCTGCTCTGTGCTGAGAACTTAACACATGCCTGGTGATCGACAGCCCCTGTTTCTGAGAAGTGGCAATAAATATGCAATGCAGAGTAAGGTCAGGAAGGGAATTAGTCCCAGACAGGTAAAACGAGTTGTCCGCTGTCAGAAAGCAGCAGCACTGGCACCAGAATCCAGCTCTCCTGCCACCCAAGCTAGCACTCGACCCTCTCTACACCAAATAGCACCTCTTAAGCAATAAGCAGATGCAAGGCCAGGAGCACAGGTTGGATCATGTTCTGCTCTGTGCATTAGCAAAGAGACCTGCAGCAACACTCCAGCTCCAGCTGCAGAGTCTTTACTGCCACTCGGGTGAGGAGAACCGGAGGCAGAAAGAGCCCGGCTACCGTGGGAGTCAGCGACTTGTAAACTGAGAGCGTTTGACCTGGGATCAGCCAGAGGGAAGAACTCTCCCACAAGGTCAGTCTCCTACAGCATCAATTTTCAGCCTTGACTTGCACTTTAAAAACAGATCGGAAAAGGTCTGCTGCAGACACTTCTTTTTCGTACAAGCTTGTGGAGATGCTCCCAGCTGGGGTGAAAGCTCGGCGCTGGCCTCAACTTGAGAGCTGCCATATTCCTGCCAAGCTCGGGCGCAGTGGCCTAGCAGGGAGGAGGGTTGGGACAGCACAACCGGGTGAACTAACAGCACTGCCAGGGCTGCTCGGTGCAAAGCACATGGACAGTTTCCAATTAAGAGAGCCTCTCTTTCTCCAAACTGTGCAGGAGAAAGAGGAGCTCTGTACAGATGCACTAAATGTAGAAAGAAAAAGCCAAGGGTTTGGATATGACAATGAGCTCCTGTTTTCTGAGCCAGTGAAACAGGCAATGGACAGGGAAGAAAAAAAGCACTTGGGACCTTTCAAAAGGAGAGTCTCAGGTGCAGGAGTCTTACCCCCACTCCCACGACATTTAAGTTTGTGAAGCCCCTCAAAACACCACAAGGATCCATGTTGCTGTGAGGTCCTGGCACTTCCCCTTCCCTTCTTGTCAAGTCCCCCAACTATCTCATGGGAAACACCCTCTCATCTGTTAAAAAAAATAAAAATAAAGCATCTCCTAGAGCAACAAAACACCTCAGCTGGAGCTGACAGCAGGCTGTCAGGTTTTACCCTGTGATTGCTCAGGAAAAATTCACCCGTGTGACCTTCAGCCAGGCAAGATGACACACCCCATGAAAAAGATGAAATAGAGAATTGCGCAAAAGCCTGAAGGAAAGGAATGGGCCAGTGGGTTTGGCCTCCTGGTGACCAAGCTGTTGGTGCAGGGTCTTGCGTGCCTGGGAGTCATGTCCGTAGGGGAATAGATGGAGCTCTCGGTTTCAGTACCCTGTGACTGGCTGTCCAGGTAGTAATTTAGCAGAGGGAGAGCAGATAATTTCCTGTTTGACTGGTCTATTTGAAGGGCCTTTCCCCTCCAGGGTGCTAGTGGCTATGCAGCCAACCCTGAAGAGGAGGCAGATCTCCCTGGAAGCACCGGAGGAAAGCATGCTCCATCCTTTTATAGGAGGGTTGGTTTCCCTGCACTGCCGTCATCGCTGGGGTGACTAGTACCATAAGACATTTCAGGCTCTCCCCTGCAAAGGGTAAAAAGTCAAGAGGGTATTAAGCTGTCAGATCAGGGCAATTTATGTATATAAACAGAGTCCTGTTTTGCTGATTTACACCCTGATAGCACATGGCCCACAGGTAACGAACACAGCACATCACCACATCTGCCAGTGGAAGCAGTTTGGATTGACTGATCCATAAAACTGCAAGGCCTGAAGTTATCTGACTTCACATCTACATATACACACGCAAACAGCCACAGCTAACAAGTGCTCATGGAGTAACATGATATAAGCAATAAACGCTTTCCCCCAGCAAAAGTTAGGAGAGAGATTAGATAAGGCGGCTAAAACAAACTTTAACCACCATGGTGGGAGCTCAGCTGGCCTGTCCTACTCAGTTAAATAAGCCGTGGCGTTCAAGGGAACCCACACCCCAGAGGCTGCCTCTGTCATGCTGGTCGCCATGCCCACAGCGCTGGTCACCCCTCACTTGGTCGCTTATTGGGCCCAGGCCCTGGATGGCACAAATTGCCCTGGCTCACCTTCCCCAAGGCGAAAACAATCCTGCCCCCATCTTTACAGGACAATAATGCCTCCCTCCCGAGTTCATGGTCCAGTTAAAACTTGCCTTCCCTGGGGAAGAGCCCCAAACCCTTTTTCCCTTCAGAGTCACTCCTGCTCGGGAGCTGGTGAGGCTACTGGCCTGCAAACGGCCCACAGGAGTAGGGGAGAGGGAGGAAGATGGGGAAGGAATGTCAAGAGGTTTGTTGACTCTGCAATGGCACCAACCTGCTGAAATGCCACTATCGCCATTTAAGGAGATATTAATTTGTGCTTGTGGAGGCCAACAAGTTGGGCAGCTCTGCTCCCAGCCATGCCCGCACTGATCCTGAAGGGTCTGTGGATTCGGAGGGACAGGGTGTGAGAGAGGCATGGCACCATTACCAGGGGTCAGTCGGAGGATGGAGCTATAAAGAGGGCTTTGCTCTTCGTTGCTCCCCTCCCATGAGGTGTGACATGGGTTTCCAGATCATGAGGCATGGCTGAAGCCAGCTCCCTCCCAATTTGCCAGTGAAGATCAGGGCTGCAATTGCCCCAGAAACCACCATTCTTCCCACTTCAGTGACACCACAAAAATAAGTAACACCACAAAAATAAGTAACACAGTCCCCCCCTCCCCAACTCCTGGTGCCCAAGGGTGGGACAGAATGAGGCAGAGACTGGTGCTCGCCCCCAGCATACACTACAGGGCGGTGTTTGCCTCCCATTTTAGCAATTCATGCTTTCACATCATCATGCCATTGAGGGGATGTGAGCAGCCGCTACATTTCCATTCCACCCAACAAACTCTAGTGTCAGTTGCATGCTTCGGGCAAAAATAACAATTGGAAAAAATAATTGCATTTATCATGTTGGCCACTCGGACGGCTACATAAGAATGCTACACAGCAAAACTGCAGAGTTCAGCTTGTTTCCACACAAGCAGCAGAACAATAACTGGCAGGAATTCCCTGACATTAGATGCTCATGTTTAACTCAAGCAATTCTTTTTGTAACATCTTCAATCCACCAACCTCAGATGCTGCAGTAGGCCAGCCAGCAGGTGACCCTGGAAGCTAGTGGAGACATTGCTGGCTGGAGGACAACTTCCAACAATGGCTAAGCAGGCAGAAATACCATGACTGAATTATTCTCAACTATTTTGTCAACAGAGGCTTGGAAAGATGTAGGATTAAACCCTGCAAATGACGACACGATTCACAGGAAATTAAACTTCCCATCCTCCAGACAGCAGTGATGGGTGACAGATTATTGAAGCAGCAAATGATGGCTCTTCTAATGTCACTGTAGGCCAGACTGATAGGTGAACTGTAGCTGTGTCTCTTACAGTGACTTGCCACCCTGCACAGCACTGTGAGATGTTATTTCAGCTTAGAATTGCCTTCTTTGCTTAGCCTGCTATCTCTGCTCGTGTGTAACTTGGCCATTATACTCACACACAGTTTTGTTGCATAATTTGGCTCATTAGGACATCATAAACAAACTGCTTTTAACCTGCTTTGCTGATGTGTAGAGGGACTCAAATATAATGGCCTCAGAGAGGCCAGGCAGGAAAAGCAACTGAGAGTCTAATGTCATGGAAGGCTCTGTTCTAACCAAAGGCTGCCAGAGAAGTCCTGCTTGCTCTTAGACTGTAGTCATTGGGCAGCCCCCTGGCAAGTCATATTGTTTCACTGATCCAAGAAGAATTCAGCTCACTAAAACAGGCTCTGTGCCAGCACCAAGCTAATTCAGCTCCCCAGCTGGTTGCATGGTCATTGAACCAACACAAGAGATGAGATGGGGTGGGAAGGGCAATGCTGTCCTTTTTGGATGCAATGCACAGCTATTAGATATTGGATTTCATATTAGATTAGAATAGGATTAGATATTAGATATCAATGCAGATACGCTATTAGATAGCGTCAACAAAACAGGAAATTGCCCCCAAGGGCCTTGTAAGAAAATATAAGTTAAAATAGGTCCCTCTTGGTTACAGTCTCCATTGTCTTCTGACTGGTGTGTAAATTACGTCAGTTGTAGACTCCCTTGTACCTCCTTTCACTGGTAGAAAAACATCCAAATGAACCTGCCCAAGGAGTTCCTCTATTCACAGAATATAAGCAGATGGCAATGACTGAGCTACCCCTTGTCAATCAAGGCATTCTTCTAGCCTGATCCTGCAAAAATAAGATGCATTAGCCTAAGCTACCTTCAAGCTACATAAAGCCATCATTGGAAACAGCCAGTAATTGTCAACAAAACTTTCACTTCTTTAAATCTGGCTTAACAAACAACTTAAACCAATAGAAACACAAGTGCAAACACACTTAAAACAGCTCTAAATGCTGATTTACCCTGGGAATATAGGTTGTTGTGGACATCCATCTTTTCTCACTCTTGCTGTGCTAGTTGATGCTATGACCACCACCTCCTTGGGAAGGCAGCCACCTCACAACCCCAATGATGGATATAGTCTTTTCAAGCTAAAACAGACCATTTTGCCTGGCAAGAACCACTTGGCTGGGAAGGCTACAGATAAAGTAACATTTCAACTAGCACAGCTGCTTGCAGAGTGAATGTCTGCCTAGAGCCTTAGAGCTGCAACCAACACCCCCTACAGCAGTTTTAAATTAAATTTGAAACATTTATCAGGGAAGTTGTACTACTACAGTTTAAAAAACACTTTTGGGTTATTTTAAACTTGTGTATAGACCAAGCTAACAGGCACCCAAGAACTCTAGCGGAAGTCCAACATCCCCCAAACCACTGGGATTTTTGATACTGACTTCATGTGAGCAGGACTTCAGCTTTTACTTACATGTACATGTCAGTCACCAATCCAGCTATGTCATTGTAGTGATGCTGTTTTCATTCCACTGAGATGCTGATACTCTGTAAGTAGGTACCCCCTGTGTTACTGAGCCTGGCCTAAGCCCCAGACAGCACAAGCACCCACCTTCCCCAAGTTAATTCCTGTTGAAGTAGACTGCAGCAGGTTTCAACTGGGGACAGTGAACTCCTCTGGTGGCCACTGAGCAAAGAAGAACCAACTGAGCTTGAATTCTAAATGCTGTTGGGAGAGAACCCGTGGCAGCCCTTGATCAGGTATGTCCCCTGTTAAAACCTGTGCCTTACTCCTCATCTGAGTGTCTGCAAGTTCAGCTTCCAGTGGCTACACCGTAGTCTGCTAGACAAGAAGGCCTATCATCTGGTTCACTACAAGCTTGTAAACTGACCAACACTACCATTAACTTTGTTCTGATGGCTGAATGCACTGGGTCACTCAGGGCTTTGTCACGCTTAACAAAACTTTCCTGGCTCTTTCCTGAACCCTCTCCAACGTATCAGCGTTTTCACTCTGTGGCAGCACTGGCACCAGGATGTACCGTAGCCCCTCTTCCGTCCTTTCTACCTCCCAGCATTCCCCTTAGCCATGACACAGTGCTGGGACCATCTACTCAGCTGGCTTTTGCCCACAACCCCGAGAGCTTCTTAAGAGTCCTGCTTCTTAGAGTCTCTGTCATATAAACGTGGCCTTTATTCTTTGTGCCTGGTATTCAACTGCATCACCATATTTGTTGTTTGCTTGAGTCTGGCTCCCCAAGCGATCTGTATTCCTTTCTAACAATGACCTCTCCTCTTCATTATTTACCGCTTCCTGGCTCGTTACACCATCAGCAGACCACATCAGTGGTGATTTTACATTTTCTTCCATGTCATTGATAAAGATATTAAATGCAAGAACACTGGAGGGACTTTGCTACAAACACAGCTGGCGGATGATTTACAGTTACATTTGGAGACCTGTCAGGGAGCCAGGTTTTAATCCATTTAATGCACACCTTCTTGATTTTATACTGCTCTAGATCCTTAATCAAAATGTCATGTGATACCAAGTCAAATGTCTTGCAGGAGTCTTCTACACTACTATCACTTTTATCAACTAAACCAGAGACATCACATTCTATTTTGCATGAACTCATGTTGATTGGCATTAATTACAATTCTCCTTCTTTAACTGCTCATGGACTCCCACAAACAAGGACTAACTTGTACCACCCAGCACACCACTGCTAACAGCGTCTCCATGACTCACTGTGGGCCACAGAGCACGTGCATGTTGAGATCAGCGATCCTACAAAGCCCAAAGTTGCCCCTGGGCACGGACAAAGTTGGCTATGGTCTGAAGGGGCAAAATACTGGGAACACTGAGATAGTCAGGGTCTTGCTGACCATTTTGCCTCTTTCAGAGCTCTGGCAGGGCAGGTTAGCTGCTCCTGTGTCTACCACTGCAGAGGGATATAGAACAACTGCACACGGAAGCCAGGCATCACTAACTGTCGAGATAGCATGCAGGTCCACACTATAACAACCTCCCCCAAGAAACCTTTCAAATGGTCCATGGAGTCTTTTTCCTAGGAGAGCAGCTGACACAAAATATTTTTATCATTGTAAAGAGGCCAAAGCTGTTTATTCAGCATATAGATGAGACTGAAGCATGCTTCTAGCAATAACATAGTGGATGTTATCTTGCTATCACAGTTACTTGGTTTTGTTCCTTGAAGGTTGGAAGTAATTCATTAGCTCACAACTGATTCGATGTCTTGGTTCTCTTGACTCTCCAAGTGAAATTCAGAGAGTAGTTCCACTGCATCTAGCTGTAATACTGTAACCTCTATAACCTTCAGGTTTTCTTTTTCTTTTTTAGTTTTTAATTTGCAAATTATAGTCTGAGAGTCCCAAATGGAAGTGATTTTTTCATCCAGGAACTACTCTATATGGCAACAGAATTTTGCTTCAGACAAATCTAAAACATATTGGTTTTCATTTTGAGGTAGTCAGTATTTTTCAATAATTTGGGGCAGAACAAAAGGTTTTGTTTAACTCAAAACTATTTTTGAGGGAGAGTACTTTTCTTTTTTTTAATGATTTAGATAAAACTAAAGAAAATATCTAGGAAAAAAATGTTTCATGTTTTGTGGGAGAAGGACTGAAAATGTAAGGCAAGGTGCTTTCAATGCAAATAGTTCAGCAACATTAAGATGATGTCACAAAACATTTCGATGTCGCTAAAACTGCATTTGCGTATTTGCTCAAAGTGTTTAGCTGAAGAATTTTTGACATCTCCAGTCCTGGAGAAATAATACTGGAATTCACCTGCTGCCTTTCTCTTTGTTTAGCGTGCAATCTTCAGCTGAGAGACAAGAACACACAATGACACTTCAGCAAATCTTGAAATCACCAGCCAGTCACGCTGTTGCCATACAAAACCAAAGGCAAGACTGAAGACTCTTTGTCCTACAATCAGATGCTTACAGCATAGATGAAAACCCCTCATAACTACCACAAAAAATAATTCCCATATACCACCAGGATGAAATAGATACATCTAATGTAACTACCTAGAAAGTCCGTCTGAGGTTTATCAGTCTTATATATCCAAGCATCAAAAGCAGAGGAGGGTGGGAGGTGTAAGACTGAATCTCCCCAGATCAGACCATTCTCTGCGATTCTCCTCCACCTTTTTCTACTAGTCCCACACTGAAGGCAAAGATGACTGTGCCAGATGGTAAAGCTGTATTTCTGCTCAATGCTGATTACACAAGGACTCTTCTGCATCCCAGGGAACAACACACCAGACAGCGGTTTTCAGCCATAAGAGAATCTCTGGCCCTACATTTTTCATCCTTCCTCTGATTAAGACCAAAACTTGGCAGAACATGCTGGAAAAACACAAAGGATATCATAATGTCAGGGTTAATGGCTATGCTGCTGAAAACTTTGCGGAACCTTTGACTTATCTCATTAGTGAGTTGGAGAGCTGCTCGGGCATTAGCAGTTACCTATGCATTTGAAACAATCTCCAGCATCAATATATCTCACTAAACATGCCCTCACTGCAACCCAAGTGCCTGCAAGGGTGCTAATCCCTGGACAACATTCACTTGATTAAATTATTTTTGAAAGATGATGCAGCTAATGCTCCTTATTCCAGAGAATCCTGCATTGTTTTCCTTGTAAATTGCTCCTCCAAAAGGATGAAAGCTACAGCTTCTCACTTTCCACTCTAAAATAACCCTTCTCTGTTGGAGCAGCAGCCTGCAAACTTCCTCAGGAACACTGCTTTTGCCCACAAGAAAAAGTGAGACAAATTTGGTGAGTCACAGCCCTGTCCACAACCATGGCAGAGTCTGGTGCTACTGGTAGGTGTGACAGTTTGGGGGCTGCGTCTGTGTCTAATTATGAATTCCTCTTTGTTCTGTGAATAGCATTTATGACTGTAACCCTCAGTGTGGATTAGAACTTCCCTTTTGCAGCCGAAAGCAGGCGGTGTCTGGGGAGCAGAAAGGAGGCCATCAAGGAGTCAACAGCATTGAAGGGCTCTGCGCTGGCAGAACAATGGGCTTGCTCCAGGCACAGCTACAGACTTTTAACAGCTCTTTGCCAGTAACCCCATATGGGATTGCATCATGGAAAATCCTAGTGGAAAGCCAGGAACAAAGAAAAGATGTCAGACTGCTTTTGAAAGGGACGTGTTCTCTGACCAGAGGAAGCTCTTTCATTGCCCGAGTCAGAGGACTCAGCAAGAGGAACCTGGACTCCCTTAAAGACTCGAGGCAAGTCTAGAGACATACACCAGACGGGAGACCAGAGAAAAGGGCAATGCTCAGGACGCAGCTGCTTTGCCTCGCTCTGTGACACTTGTGCATTGTCTATGGATGAGTTGCGTGTGTCTGTGTGGAAAAAATTCCTATGCAGACGCTGTATCCCTTTATTGAATTGCCCCATGGTCCCCAAAGAGTCCAGAGTGCCCGTCAGGACAGACAAGGCAACAATGCCCATAAGCTACTAAGCTCTCATCTCAGATCCCAGAAATGGAGCCAGACAAGAAACGCATCCCGGAGAGCCAGGGCTGAGGACGCTGGCTGGACTCTGTCCAGGCTTGGCTAGCTGGAAAGCCCCCAGGACTGGTTTTATAATGGTGTGTGACACCATTCCCAAGGAAGAATGCAGGCAGAGCTGCGGCAGTAGGCTTTGGTCAATAGAGGCTCTGCTCTTCAAGCACAGTGAAAGGTGGAAATAATGTTACTGCTACGTTTCTGTAGAAGGGCTCAGAGTTGGAACTGATACCATGTTGCAAATCCAGTGAGGAAACTTTCTGGGGTTTAGAAAAGCATCACTATTGCTGCAAGTCTGGAACAGAAGAGCCAAGAGTGCTGCTGAGCAGAAAGAAAGCTCCCAAGGAGAGCCCAGCAAAGGAACCCTGCATTACCCAGCCCAGCAGCATTCACACGTGCCACTTCATGGGCGGTACGCAGAGGGAGAGATGCCTAACTTCAGCTCTGACATGGTATCTGACTTGCAGAGACAGACCTGCTTCTTGCATGGTTTTCTAATTCTAAACTGGTCTTTCTTTAACACTCCAGGGAGAATACATGGAAAGACAGTGCAGAGCAGGTGTTCAAGAGACTCTGGTTCTTTGCTTTGCTACAATCTTCCTACCTCTGTCAGGCAAATCACTCAGTTCCTTATTGGCAATGTGAGGACAACCATGCAAGTGAGCACACCACTTAGATCTCACGGTTAGAGGTAGGGCACTTAGGTAGCATGCACAGAGAAGAAGCAGCAGAGGCTGTAAACAAGCATGGAAAACTAACACATTTGCATTCTCATTAGCTGTATGAGAAACAGCTAAGAAGATTTTTTGGCAATGAAGCTAGCCATTGACTTGCTCACTTGGCTGAAAGACTGATGCCAAGGAACAGCAAAGCGGAGCAAGAGAGCTGGCCTGGAACCAAGGGATTTTGCATAGCTCTCATTTTGCATTCATTGCCCTTAGTCCAGGGGTCTTAAGTGTTGTCAGTCTTAGGGCATGAGCGAGAAACTGGATTGCAAAATGAGATCTTCCCTATTTGCATACAAGCCTCTCTGTGTTTCCCTTCTACTTCATCCTTGGCCAAATGATCTGGAATTTGGATAGGAAATCCCTCAAAAACTCCAGTGCCCTCACACTTCTGAGCGTTCATGGGCCTGGCTGGCTTGAGCAGGGAATGCAGTCCTGGCTGGCTCTGCTCTGGGAGCTCAGTTATACCTGCAGCAACTGGCGAGCTCTTATGGCTTGTGGCTGGCAGCTGCTTCACTGCAGCTCCTCTTTGTAGAAGAGCATCATAAAGGCAAATTCTTCTGCTACTGCCAACCATTGCTGGACTCTGCTCTGTGCCATATTATTCTGTGCTTTTGGTAATACTGGCAGCACCACTGGATTATAAAAAACTGAAAGTGCAGCTTGCTTGCAAGAGCCACAGAACCCCAGCACGTACTGGACGTCTCAATCAGCTTCTTCCAATAATCTCCAAAGATGACAAGTCCAGCGAGAGAAGCCTACGCCTTTTGCTGCCCGAACCACACACTGTGCTTGGGGACATTACTGCCCCACAGAAAACACTACAGAGTAAAAGCAGTCTATCGTGATGGCTGCTACAGCATGAAAGAGGACTGGGAACGCTGCCGCATTTACAATACTGTGCCATTATGTGGGATTTTGCTTATTAAGATTTGCTACTGTGGATTGCAAGCAAAAAATAATAATTTTTAATGCCCTGAGAAATCCTGACAAGGAATTGGAAAAGAGCGAGTCCAATATCAGTTTGAAAGAGACCCTTCTCCTCCCCAGCAGATTCATTTCAGACTGGGAGGTGGGTACATATCTTAGAAACTTTTTTTTTTTCAACTATCCATTCAAATAAATGGTTCAAATTTACTCTGCCTTTATTCACACGCTTTTTATGTTTGCTTTACCAATAATATTCTAACAAAGGCATTTACTGTCAGGAACATTTACAGAAATGGCAAATAATAGAGACCTCATAAACACAGTGATTCAGACTAGAATCTGGTTCTGAAAGTCACGTACTAGTACTTAAGAGAAGAAACAATGCCGTGTGAACATTCACCCAAGCCAAAGTCACCAGCACAGCTGAGATTTCAAACATTCAGTAGCAACGGGTTCATTATCAAGATATATTGCTTGAATTATTTCTAGATGTTATTCAGAGAATTATTTCAAATAATTAATATATGTAAGAAAATTACTGGCTCTGAACAGAAGAATTAAACTTGTCACATTAGAGCTGAATAAATGCCCTGCAACTATTCACTGCCCTGCTTTTGGATACACTAATTGCACCAGATCCAATCTTTAACCCCATTGGGGCTGAAGGAAACGTTCCCTCCGTGGCTCTGCTACGTGTCTGGGGATACAACAGTCCCCAGGGACTCCATTCCTTTCTCTGTAGGGGGACTACAGCCTTATCTCCTGGGCTCTCCATTGTATTTCATAAAGGAGACTCACAGTTTCACCTTTCATTTACCCCAGTGTAATTCCTGTGGTCTTCAGTGGAGCCGTTTTACACCTGCGTGCACAGGAGAAGAATTACACCAGGTTTAATCTTGTCCCTGGTTCATTGTTTCAGCAGCTCAGAGGAGGTGCAGGAAATACTCCTACTCAAGGGAGGCACTGGCAGGAACAAGCAAGTCTCAGCACTCCATGGCAGGCCAGCAGGGAAAGCCAAATAACAGCTCCTTCAAAGGCCAAGCAAGCTGGGAGGCAAATCCCAGCACTCCAAGAAACTATTTACACCAGCCTCAGGAAGAAAAAGTGAGCATGGGCAATATGTCCAAACACGGGAGTTGTGTGAGGGAGCAAATCCACAAACTGAAATTCCCGATTTTGCTCCCTCCAGACCAGCACAACAACCCTGCAGGGAGCTAGGACCCCAGAGGATGCCATCAACCAGTTTCAGACTATTACTAACCAGGGTCTGCTACCTTTCCACGCCATATAGCAGAGGTTGGAAAGGGCAGGTGCAAGACTACAGGGTGGGAACAAGAACCAAGAATACACAGCAGTCATTCATTTTGATGCCCACAGTGCCTCACAGCCACCAGAAACTCTAGTGGAACACAACACAATCAATCTGCATTTGCACCACATGCAACTTTTAGCCCACAGCTCCCATCTTTCACAGTCATGAAAATATCTCCATTACCTGCATAAGCAGCCTTGTCCTGTGATCCCTCCAGCACGTACGATGTAGCTCAAGGAGTACGGTGTTCAGGATCAGGCTTCAGGGAGAGAAGAAGAGAAGAGATATACAGGCACATCAGACAAGTGGAGAAACTAAGGGATAGGGCATGCTTACATGGGAGTTGCTAAATAGATGACTTTTTAGCTCCATTGTGGCCAGAATATTGTTCCTTGCTTCTCATTAATATCAAGGGCTTGGTTCCATCTCATGCAAGTTCACAGTAGGCTTAACTAGAACAAGGGCAGGAGCAAGCACTGAGCAAGTCTAGGCTTTAGCCCAGGACAGAGTCAGTTTGGGACAAGAGCTGGCACAAGTAGGGTTCAAAGAGGGATTTGAATGAGGAAGGGGCCCAGGGGGTCACAGTGGGCTCTCTGGGATGACCCTGGACATGCAGCTCACTGCTTGGGAGTCTCCAGGCTGCCCGGAAAACAAGCAGACACCCAAGAGCCAGGGCAACCATTCTGTCATCAATTGCACCAACAATCAACAAAAAACTAATAGCAATAACTGGGAGGATCTGAAAGAGGTTCTTTACTGCCTCCCCACCACCTCCCCTCCCTTTTTTATTTTCCTGAGTGACAGAGGATTTAAATGCAAAGTGGATCTAATGCACACCCTGAAGTCGGCTGGCAGTATGCAAATGACCTGTCAGATTAAAATCTGAATGAAAGAGATAACAAGCTTATCTTCATAACAAAAGACTCTTATGGGCAAACTATTTGACGTAGTGTTGATGTTTGTTTTAACCCATGGACTTTGGACAGTGCAATATTTCAGGGGCTATGCTCCCCTCCGCTTTGCTTTGAGCGCTTGCACGTGTGTGTGTGTGTGTGTGTGTGTGTGTGTGTGTGTGTGTGTGTGTGTGTGTGTGTGTGTATTTGTATTTGCACTGGCAACAAAAGGCAAGTGCTTTGATAAAAAGGGGCGGGGGGAAAAGCCTAGTGAGGGCTCTAACAGTTGATTTCAAAGTCTTTTTTGGGGGGTGTAAAGGAGAGGCAGCCTGGGGGATGGCTCTATGGAGCCAATGCCAAACAAACCACCAATAGGTCAACTCACGCTTGCGACCAGCACTACAGCTGCAGTGAGAATAAGCAAACACAGCAGCAGGGGGAAGAATTAAAGGAGGGGGCTGGGGGCGAGGCGTACGATTTATTCTTCTGGCACGTGCAGAGGGGCTGGAGATAGATCAGCTGTATTTATTCTGTGAAAAGGAGAAAGAAAAGGAGGCAAAAGAGCAAAGCAAGTTTCATCGCACCAGAGAAAACAAAGATTTTCAATAAACTCCCCATTGCCACCCCCTCCCTGGAAAAAGGGAGAGAGAAGAAAAAAGCTGCAGGTGTTTGTGAGGGGTCTGTATAGAAGCCATGCAGGGAATTAGCAACTGAGGCAAGTTGCCTTTGGAAAAGGAATAGTCCCTGAATAGATTTGCATTTCTTAATTTAGGGATCATCAGCAAACAAGAGCCACAGAAAGCACCCCTCTCACAGCACCATCGCTTCAAAGTGAGGAGGGATGTGTGTGTGTGTTTGGGGCCCTGGAGCCCCGCGAGGCAGCCAGGTCTCGCTATTCATGGTGGCAGGGCTCTTGCCGTGGCAGGACTCCTTCTGGCCTGGTGTCACCCAGATCCCCAGCCCTGAGTCCCTGCAGTCGCCCTGCTTTATTCTCCTGGTACAATGAGAAGTGTGTGAGCACTGAACACCACGTTCCTCACTCAGAGGAACCACCGCACAGATCTCCACCTTTCAGGTCCTTCCCAGTCTCCTAAACCTCCTAAGCAAATGCCCAGCTGCCCTGTTCTCTCCCTGCCGGGAAGTGAAAGCCCACAGAGGTGAAGAAAGTCTTCTCCCAAATCCCTTGAAAGTGGCCGAATGGAATTTGCAAGCCTTTCCACATGCCCACAACACATTTCAGCACTGATCCCCTTGCTGGAGGGGACAGCAGAGACGTGTCCAGCTGTGCCCTGCCAGGATGCTACTGCTGTGAGACAACAGCAGAGCCAGGAGCAGAGCCCTGACCCTGATTCCCAAGACAGAGGCTGGCTTTGTGCCTTTGTGCACAGGCTCGCTGCCCTTGTTTCTGTGACTTGTGCTCTCCTGGTCTGCCCAGCTCTGTCCAGACAGGCTGGGATGGACCTCGTACCCTTGCCACCAAAGGCAGAGCTCTCTGGTCCTTTGAGATACAATGAGGTCAAACTGGATCGCACACCCAATGCAATAAAATGGCTACATTTCCCAATATTCACATGAAGACACATCCCCTTCTACTTGGTTTCTGGGTTAGATCCAAAGCAGATATCCTCCGGGTTTGCTCCCAGAATTTAGGCTCAAACTTGCAGAAACCTAACGAACCAGCTGGGAAGGTGACAACACTCTCATACCCACACTTGAATGCTCTCTAAACCTGCTCCAAACCCAGCTACTGCTATGTATCACGATATAACTGAGAGCAAGATCCCAAGGCAGGGCACTCACTGCCCCTTTCTTGACTCCTAAGAGATGCTATTTTTACAACTGTTAGTGATGCATAGAAAGGATAGCATCAGCATTTGCTATGGGACTAAGCCCTGCATCAGGACTTGTAAGCTCCAAGTGCACTTATTTTAGCTGTTTCTGCTCCCTTCTGTGCAGGATCCCTGTTACTTGCGCAAAGCATTTGATTCATACTGACATTCTTGCAAAAAGTTATATTTAAGCTCATGCACTGAACTGGTGTCTTCCATGGGGACAGGCTCAGCCAGGAACTAGGGCTCCCCTCACACCACGGCACATCAAGACTGCACTTAGAAAGTTTGAGTATGATTGCATGCAGTTAAGATTAAACCCAACCAGGGTTTCTCCCAGGCCATACATCTCATACTGTAACCCAGGGTTAGTACATATGCAAAATTGTGCTGATTTCTTTTAAGGTATTTTGGGAACTGACTCTGTTAAACGTGTTCTAAGCCCTGTGCAGACACTCTGAATGCAGTCAAAATGTAGACTCCCCCCTCTTCATGCTAAACAGGTACCCTACTGATTGAAGAAAATCAGTATAAGCAAGGGTAAGATGGTGTAAGGAAGGTCCTCAACCAAATTACCTTAGCTGTATAGCTAACTACAAACCCTCATGCTCAAAAAGGCAAGGAAATTTGGTGAAGTTCTCCTAATGAAATGTGAAAGCCCTGGAGGCAGAACAGAGGTTCACCAATGCCCTTTCCACTTGGCAACTTTACCTCCCACATAACTCCTCCTTGTGGGAATATCACCTCTTCAAACCCAAGTGACTAAAGGACTAAAATGTTCTGTGGCGTTCAGCAAGTCACCTCTCTTGCTTGAAAGATTCACACCACATGGATGAAAAATACCACACTCTGAGCTGGCCTGGGCAACCTAGTACTAAAGACATCAGTAGTCTCTGTCAGGGTTCATCTCAGGACACACTCAAGCACACCCACTGCAGAAAACACAGTGGATCCCACAGTCCCAGACAGTGGCTTACCATGAACAGCACAGTGAGATCTAATGCATTGCCACATCTGCTATGAGATACTCTATAAAAGCACGCAACGTTTGTAAAGAAGCAGGAGTCGTCATCAGAGCAGAAAGACTCTGAGACATGTCGCACCTTAGTATGTCAGCTGTACCTGAGAGCATGTAATGATCTCCCTAGTGAACCAAAAAACGAGATGGAATTCCAGGACTGCATCTCCAGAAGGTGCTGAGGACGGCTGGATAAAAAGCGACTTACCTAGGATACTGGCAGGAGCATATTCAAACCGTTGACACGCTGCGCAACAGGATCCATGGTGCCTGCACTGCTTGCTTGAGGAAAAAGACATAGTAATGCAAATATAATTGTTCAAGACCTCTTTCAATTTATGTCCAAGAGGCAAATGCAACACATCACGAACCACCAGAACAGGTGGGGGAGTTGCTCACAAGGGCAGTCTTTACACAGGACATCTTCCAACACATGCTCTGCAGTCCTCTGCAGGCTCTGTCCTGCATTACAGAAACATACCCACTCCAAAGCACTCTGTGGGAGAAAGGCTGGAAGGGAAACTCCAAATGCAATTGTCTTGGATGAGATTGTAGAACATGAAATCACAGGTTAGGGAGGGACCTCCAGGGCAGATCACTGCACTCCGTGAGATGGTCTTTCAATTCTAGAAAGGAAAAGGAGTAGACAGAAATGTTACGTATATGTTAAAACATTAAGGTGGTATTTGTGCACTATAAAACTTAGCCATTAGGCTTTTCCCAGTCCCACCCAACAGGTCTCATTGAGTATGAGATGGGACTCCAGCAAATGGACAGAATACACACAGAAGATGACACAACAGAATAGCTTGACTGAAGTGTGTGAGACACACAAACCAGAGTCTTAGACAAACAGCTTTGCAAAAGAAAAAATACCTCTTCCAACTTGCTGGTCTTTTTGGCGATGTTCTTAACTGTGCCCTAGTGTTCTAGGGCTGCTCTGTATTTGGGAAAAAATTTATCTGGATCCCACTGCAAGAGTTAGTTCAGTCCGTAGCACTCACCACATGAGTACATAATGCAGTAGCCTGCAGTAATGAATCTGCAGTCTCAAAAACTAGTGGGTATGTTCGTTTTGGTCATGACATGGAAAAACTGATTAAATAGCTTGGGAGAACTAAATGATTCAACAGCTCTCACCACCTTTTATGGCTACGGAGCATCCACGAGCAAATTCTGATTCCTTCAGATTTATTTAAGGCTATTTCCTATTCTCACTCTTTCTATGGCTATTACTGTACCGCTTATCTATGATTGGGGGCACCACAGGCACGCAAAGTGGCTTCTCGTCTGGATAATAAGAACTCACTCTCAGTTTTGGGGGAAGGGGTGAACACTCACCCATGCCAAATCTACTGAGCACAAACAGTAAATGCCCGTGAAATGTATTGGCACAAACACACATGGGAACCAGATAAAGACAAGAATGCAGCCAAAGGTGCTGGTGTAAAAATCAAATTTCCAGTCCTAGAACATTTGTTGCAATATTTTCCATGTTCCAGGAAACAGCTCTGCTAGGCCCTCCCTCACACCTAGGTTTTAATAGCTGGCTTGAGAGCACAAGGTTGCAGTGTTGCCAGGTCTCATGTTATTGTGAAGCTTCTAATACACAGGGTTTTTGCTACAGCTTTAGTTTTAGCTCCCAAAGGCAAGTGATGAGATAAAAATGCAGGTGAGGGCTGCTCACACAACCTATGCTCTAGGTACCTAACTTTTGGAAGCTGGTCTCTAAATGCTCCTTCCAGAGGTTCATCAATGCATGGACCTAATCAAGGTGTTTGGATTCTACTTGTAGGAGTCCCTTTCTCTCCACTAGCTGTATAAACAAATTAGGAAGAGGAGCTTCATCACTTAGGCATCTAAGACAGGTGTCTTAAGGAGGACAGCATGAATATTCCTGTGTTCCTCATCTAAAAAAGTGAGCCTCTGGCCTTCACAGCCAAGGGAAAAAGCTTGAAAATGTAATTTCAAAGTATCCTCATGGTTTCAAACACAGAAAGCAGGAAAAACCCTCCAACAATTCAGTCAACCTTTCAAAAACCTCCTTGTTTTCAAGCCAAGGTCATGGTTTTGTCTGATGTGTTGGACCATGATCTTGAAATCTTGGACAACACAGTAGCAAGGAAATAACAATTTTTTGTGACTCAGCCTGAAAATTTGGGGAAAGCACTGTCCTCTCCTCTGTACAGGAATCTATGAATACTCATTGACAAGAACAAACCTGGGACAAAGAGATGAGTAGGAATATACAGAAAATTTAGATCCTTGTAGTAGTAGACTTTTTTAGTATTTCCATCAATATGAATAAGAAGTACTTAACCAGCAAGCCTAAAGAGTCATAGGTCCATTGGGACATCCTTTTACTAAGCACAGAGATCACCAAGTGGCATCAGCTCTGCAGTGTTTAGGGCTCAGCATCCTCACTGTTCAGGGGTCCTCCAGGCCAAGTCCTCCCCCAGCAGATCCCACACAAACTTCTTTGAAGATGGCAATCCTGATTCCACTGAAATCAACACCAAAAATCTATCTGGCTTTTTTGGGGCCAAGATTTCATGCCACCATGCCTGTTAACTGCCTTTAAAGTCCCTTACCCAACTTTGGTGCTACACAACCAGTAAAAAGTCATTAACATAACATTTCTTCCCTTTTTCTCCTTTACGCTATTTGTTTGTTGGTATTTTAGGTTTTAAGAAATAGCAGTGAACAAAATCTATATGGTAATTAAGTCTACAAGGTGCATATGACAGACCCTCCCTTGTGCACTCTTGGGTCTTTTCTCAGCAATAAATCCCATCAGCAGGATCCTCAGCTGGTGTGACTCAACATAGCTCATTTAAACTCACATAGTGCTACACTGCTTTCCTGCAGCAGAGATCCTGGCCCATTCTACATAAGCAGGAGACTGCTTTCGCTCCAGAAAGGTAAGATAATATCTAAAGAGAGGACACTACCAAAGTAAGGCTGGGAGGGTAAAGCCAGACAGCTGAGACAAGGCAGGCAGAGCATGACAAGCAAGGATTAATATTTTTTAGAGAAAGAGATTCCACTGATGGGAAATATCTTTCTAGATACTGGTGTGCAGTTTGAGACCAGAGCTGCCTTTCACAGAATCCATGTGGAATGCCCTTGAAATCTTTTGGCTGTGTTCATCCAAAGCGAGTTTTAAGCTGAGCTTCTTCCAGCCAGTTTTTCTGAGAAATAAACACAACCAGCCTCACTGCGTCCTGCTTCACCAGAGACCAAGCTACCAAATCGTAGCTCGCAAGGCACACGGTCTTTTTCCAGCCTTTAGCTCCCTGGGCCAAAAGTGCTGCTGATGCGTGGGCAAACTCCGTCAGCAGAAGATCTTTTCGGCTGCTCTCTCGTGACAAGCTTTGCGATATTCATGCACGAGGAACGTCTCCCTGCTGGTGCCGCAGCGTGGAGCCTCGGGCTTTCTCCCCCTACTCTTACACTGCTTTGGCAGCTGTCTTCACCTGCAAACCTCCAGGCCTGCTCTGCGCCTCAGTTTCCCTGGCTACAAGGCTGACACAAAAGAAACCTCCCTGGGCTTCCCCCTCTCCCCCAAATTATTACAATTTCTTCCTTTTACAATGGCAATGAACAGACCCAGCCAAGATTAAAATCACACAGTAAAAATATACAAAAAAAGGCAGTTCTGCTCCAGACAGAGCATAGACTGTAGACTGTAATCAGTTTGGACTGGGTCTATTCATGTTTTTTGCCAAAGCGTCAGCACTCTGTAAATAATACTGCGATTCCCTGCTTCATAGAGTTGTTTTAAACTCTTGGCTATTTCAGATCTTGTACAGAATAATGGTATGAATATCACTGTTTCCCATGTGAGGCAGTTTTATACTATTAAATCAGGGCACATGGGAATAGAATCACAAGTATTTTACCTGTAGCTTCAAACTGACTGTGCCATTTACAGACAATGCATATTTCCCCCTTTCAGTTACACAAGGATACTGGCCAGAAGAAGGTTGGTGGGAATGTAGAAATAGCTAATATACAGAGTCAGAGATAAAGAGCTTTACGAAATAAAAAAACAATGCAGAAAATCCCCTTGCATTCCCAAATCATCAGGAATTGACTGACTTACACTCTTGGCCATTTAAGTATGAAATAAATAAAGATGATGTTGTTCATTTTGTGTGTGTGTCTAATCCCACATTCTCAATACAAATGCATTTAACCTTGTCCCTTTAAAGGAGCCCTGGACAATCGGAATCATCTTTACAGAAGACTGCGCCTGCTTTTAAATTAGCTTTTTAAAAAAGCAGCCATTCTCTCTTTCCCCTTTTCCAATTCCCATTCACACTGAGCACAGATAAACACAGGCAGGCCAGAGCTAGGAGCCCTCCGAAAGTTTAAATGGAAACCATGTTTCAGAAGAGGGTTGCTTTTTCCCAGAGTAAGCTTGCATTTTACTGCCTGCCCAAGACCATTTATAGATTTGGAGATTTTGACTAAGTATGGCAACAGCACCTCACGTAACAAAACAGAAAGTTTACACAAACAGGTCTGCAAAACGACTACATCAGTCTGTGGGATCATTCACAAATTACCTGGGAGATGAGTTTATACTTCTGTAATACTACAGAAAACACCTTTTCCCTCAGAAACATTCCTATCAGGTGCAGGTCGAATCTATTTAATCTAATTTTTGCCTATCCTGGCTTTACATCCAAGTGCCAAGTCCAGCTCCAAGCCACATGGCAGCAAATCTGGAGTCATTCATGACACTGACACCCGTGTCAAGCACAAACTTGGGAAGCAGAGCAGAATTTGACCTGTGGTATTTATTAATAACCTCCTTCTTAATCATCTTTGTCACTTCTCTATTGCCTCCCATCTGTGGATCCAGAAGCACTCTAGGAGCTGCAGTGAACTAAAGCGATGGTGTGGGTTAAGAAGTGTATCTCCATTTTACAGCTGGGAACAGAGGAGCACATGGGGTTGTGTAATTAATGCTCAGGAGACGCTGGCTTCTGGCAGAACACGCTCCCGCAGCCTGAGATAAGTCTCGCCGCAGCACACAACCCGCTCCCACTGCTGCCCTGCATGCATGAGGGTATGTCCTCCCGTCGCTACGCCGTGGAAGAGGAGCACTCGATGCCGCAGCAGCGCTGCAACGGGTGTTTGAAAAGAACACCAAAAACCAACCATATTTGTGGTCAGGGAGGGCATATACTGGACAGCGGGGATCGTGACAGCGAAACCATCAGGGAAGAAGTTTCCATCCTGCAGCTGCAGGAATTTAACAGCCCTCACCGACAACAGGACTGTGTAACAACGCACTCAAACAATCAAGTTGTTCTGTTTGTTAGCTGAGATTATACGACCTGACAGAGATGGTGTCTAGCTTTTAGCACAGTTTTGTAGCACCTACAGAGTAGTTCAGCTCAGGCAGGTACTGCCACGCAGCTACGCTCCCGCCTCCTTTCAGCACTGATGAGACTGTTAAGGAAGGAAACGCCTTTGGTGACATGAGCAAGGAGCCAGCAGCCAAGATAACCATGGCCAGATCATCCACTGGGGTCAGTCTCTGTAGCTCCCCCAAGCCAACGGGTTTGAGCCAGAGTCTTAGACAGACCCAGCCGAAGGGAAATGTTACATCCAAATTTGTAATCCCAGTTTTTGCCACCAACTTGCTACTAGTTTGGCTATTTCTCTTGTGCCTAAGCTTCCTTGCCTGCCAGACTGGAGAATAACTGTGCCCAAGGAGACACCACAAGGCGTTAACATTCGTACTGTGCTTTGAGAATCCGGGATGGAGGATGCTACAAGAGTGCTATAGCCCCAGCAGGACAGGGTAATACTTCCCAGCTTAACCTTTTTCATCCCTCATAACTTTCAAAAACGAGAATTATGCACATGACATATTCTGCCCTCATGTATAAGAGTGAGAGAATCTACAGGGTGAGGTATTCACTTTTGGAAGAGCTCGAAGGAGAAAACAGACAATTTATTAATAGCCAAGTTCTTCTTCAAATCGTGTGTGTAATATTCCATATTGTGGACTTCAACTGAATTTACTAATGATTCAATTCTTAACAGATTTTCTGCTATCTTAATTGAACACTCATAGCAGATCAGCACTGTTTTATGTGTATCAGGCAAAGAGCCTCACAAGTTAGCCACAAGAAAAGCGCAGAACGAGCCCTTAGTGTCCACATGTTACACTGCACAAGACCCTAACGGGACTGGGCAAAAACTTTTCATATGACAAAACATGGTGTTTCAAATCAAAATGCTTTTCTTTTTTTTTTTTAAGAAACATTTCATTTACAGACTGCTGCCTTTTTAACCCAAAAAATTGAAAATGAAATTTAGAGTGATTTTTCAGTACAAATTCAGGATTCAAAAACCTCTAATCAAAAACTGTTCTTCAATACAAGAAAAAAAGTCTGTTTTTGCCTTCCTCTGAAACAGTGGAAAAATAATATCTCTAAGTTTTTAGTGAAAACTCATCTCCTCCCCCCCCCCCCAACATCCCCAATTTCCAGTAAAGCACATTTTTTAAAAGGGAGGAAAAAAAAATCAGCGTACTTTAATGATGCATATTTCCAGTAATGCTTTCTTTGTAGTTAACCTTGCTAGCCTTGAACTGCAATGAAGACAAGCTCAGATTGAAGAGAACTTACACAGGAGGTGTAACTCAGTGAAGATAGGCTGGATCATATATCAATAAAATTGGTCTAAGTGTTTGGATTGAAACATATATTATGAGATATGACAGGAAGAAGAAAAGCTCCTAATAGCACCCTATATTTGAGAAAGAGCAGATGAGCTCACAAGGAAAGCGCATGCTGTGCACGCAGCGTACCAAACAAAGGCTCCACGCGCAACCTTAATTTCTGCATCTCCTGTCTTTCAGGCAATTAACCCTGCAAGCTCGCTCTCAACATTGTTTTAAGGTAGAATTATCTAGTAGTTTTTCCACACCGAGAGGCGCTTTTAATACAGTGGAATTTGCAGAAAGTTGTGTTGTGGGAAATGGATTCAGCTACCCACAATTAGGGATCGTAACAACAAAACATGGGTGACTGGAGGGATACGATGATCAGGGTGCTGGGATAGGAGTTGGGAGGCTTCGGTTTCTTGGCTGACTTTGCTCCAGGCTCTCTGTGCGATCCAAGCCAAGTGAACACACTATCTCTGTATCTCGCTTTCTGTAACAGTAAAGCAAGACTATTTCACAAAAGTGTTAAGAGGCTAAATTCATAAATATTTGAAATTCGCTTTGAGATCTCTGAGGGACAGGAATTCAGAATGCCAAACAACTGTAGTGCTGTACACCTCCAAGGCACAGGGAAATGTTAGCCAATTAACTGCAGATTATTATGCTTAGAGGAATTAAAATAAACTCCTGCATTCTTACTCTGCACAGGCAGGAGGGTGTAATGGTCCCTCCGTTGCGTAACTATCATTCCTAGGTCCATTAATGAGCGGCAGTCATGCCACGGAGGAGTCAAGACACGCACCAACACCATTCAACAATTGGTTATCGCCTTTTTCTCTCCATCAGAGGCTGTTTGGTGAGGGCTGGGGGGGCATTTGCCTGTTATCTGACCTCCTCTGAAGTACTTGTTTCTCCTCACCCCAGCATCTCCCTTCAACACTTCACTTTTGGGGAAAAAAAGTAGCAAGCAAGACAATCGATTAAAAAACTACATTGCACATGAATATTTGCTTTTCAAACTGCCGGAGCTGAGTTTTGTGGCCAGCCATAATTGGAGCAGTGGTCACTTTCCCAAGTACTGGATATCTCTGACTCCGGGAGCGAGAATCAGAGCCATGCAGATAAGGCTGTCATCAGAGATAACAGCAGTCAACAACCCTCAGCGTCATTATCTCAGCAAAAGGAAAAAGCAGGTAGCTCCCCTTAATATACAAAGCGCAGCAGTTATATATGTCTCCTTTACAATGATAGATGGTAAGGGATAAAGGGGAAATCTAACCGAAAACCTTCAAAGCCAGCCTGCTTCACATCCTCTCGCTCCCAAATTGTGAGTATGTTTTCATAAACACAGTAAACAGCCTCCTCCCGGCTCACACACACGCTCTGTCTCAGCACACACACGCTCACAGAGCAAGGGAGCTTCGGCAAAACAATTTCACTGACATGGATCTAAGCGAGGTCTTTTTTCTTCTTTGGTTAATGGAATTTCTTAAGACAGAATAATGAAGCAGTGATTGTCAAACACGCCTAACTGGAAGGCAAACAAATTGGCTGGATCAGGCCTTTTTAATTTGAAAAAATAAATAGAATAAACGTGAATTTATTTGCAATGGTTTGATGGCTCTCTGAAACCATTACGCTGTTAAGCCCCTTTTACCTTATAATCAAACTCCAGGAGCATAACACTCTTCAGAGTGTAACTGTGCTGTGCAAGCTGCCCCAGGATTTAACAGTCTGCGTCCTCCTTTCCGCACACACATACACACTGTACAAAACCGAACACTTTGCTGCCACAGACTGCTGCTTCCAAACAGTGACTTTTGTGTCAGCACCAAGACACCGAAACATGAACACAAATGTGACATGTTGTAATTGCCCTTTTCAAACACACAGGCCAGTTGCGAAGCCCCAGACTAGTCGATCCCCAAAGAAACACCTTAATCAAAGCCCTACAGGAAGCAGAACAAATAAATAAGTAAAGATATAGGGAAAATAAAAGCAGCAAAATCCTAAATAAAATGTCTGGGTCTGATTTCTTTATGTGCATTTCTGAAGTGAGAAGAAGCACACAGAAGGGCATTTAATTAAATCAAAGGGTAAAGGAGGGGGTTGCCATGCTGCTTGCTATTATGTTACAGTTCACTAAAATGAAAACTTATTTTTAAACCTCTGGTATTAATTTGAGATTATTCAGATACTTAATTAAAAGTGCAGCATGTGTTAAATATTATTTCAACAAAGATTATCATCAAAACCCTATGTAATAAGATCCTTCAATGCTTAGAGCGATATTTTATGCAAATTTTCTATGCCACCAAATGAAGGTCTCTTCAATTTTTTTCCCTTCTTCATTTTGCTGCAGCAAAATGTTCCAGGCAGGAAAAAAGTTTCTAGAATAAC
This sequence comes from Dromaius novaehollandiae, assembly GCF_036370855.1. Lineage (NCBI taxonomy): Eukaryota > Metazoa > Chordata > Aves > Casuariiformes > Dromaiidae > Dromaius > Dromaius novaehollandiae. Next base: position 12,994,135 of record NC_088109.1, read on the forward strand.
AAGGATACTACAGATAATGCAGTGCAACAAATAGCAGCTCAGTGGTAGTCATGTTTCCGTGATCAGCTCCCTTACTGATAGCACTTCACAGTAAATGAATAGATCAAACAGACTCCCATAAGAGTTAAAGGGCTAAATTTTGCTCACACTGAGCAAGGCGTAAGTCAGAAGGCAGGAGAAAATTTGTCCTAGCAATATTCTGCTGGAGTAGGAAAGGCAGAATTTCACCCTTTGTGCATTAGGAATGAACCAACTATTTCTACCTGGACTGTATAAGATAATGAAGTTTCCGGGGCAAAGAATATGTTTTCCTGTGTGAGATTTCTCCTGTGGCCCTTACTCCTGTGAATAGAGCCAGTGAAGTTGATGGGAATTACTTATGTAAGTTCAAGGTACAGTGCTAAGCTTCCAGTACCGTTTACATAGCTTTTATTTTTTATCTTTTTTATTTATCCTTTCGATTTTTCTTTCTTTTTTCTTTTTTTTTTTTTTTTGGATTAATTACTTGCTCTAATTGACACTATTTTGCCTGAAAGTAGGCAAATAAAAAGCAGAACAAGTATCACTTACTTACATGGATTCTCCTCTCCTACAATGGCTCCATCAGTCCTGCCACAAACAAACTTCGTTTATTGATTGGGGCCAGTGTTGTACTTGTTCTTTAACGAACGCAGGACCGTTCTCGAGTGAAGACTTCATTGTTTAAAGTGAACGTACTAGTCATGAGGAATCTCATGCCTTGTTTTTCAAATACAAAACATTGATACTTCACAATACAGAAGAACTCTAAAAAGAATCACGGTTGTTACTCAGAATATATTCAATACACTGATTTTCTAAAAACAGAAGGTGCTTGTATGTTTTAGAAGCTGCTGTCAAAATATAGGAAAAGCAACTACTTTCAGTTTGGGGAATAGTTTAAGTCATCGTTAAAAAAATAGCATAAAAAGCTTCCAGAGCAAATGATCAAAAATAATGTTTTCAGTGCATTAAAGAATATGCCCATATCTAACACCCACACCGACACACACACACACAGAGACTGTCTCATAGATTCTTCAGTTTGAATTCACTGCTGTCGCACAGTTTGAGAGCCCTGCTGAAATGACAAGCAATACATTCTGCTGAAATCACCATCCCTGAAAATATAGTGATGGAAAACACTGAAATCAGATTATAACAACTGGTACTCAGCCTCACGTTGTGGTAAGAGGTAAGCTGCAGAAGCGACTTGAACAATATCTAATATGGAATAATAGTTAAAAAAAATCAAAGTCAACAAATTAGCAGAATACCAGCCACGGCTTCAAGCTGAGAGCCAAGAGGGGATTCCTGTATGTCAGATAAGAATTATTAGTGCCACTGTCCTCAGAACAAACTGCAGAAAAGGTGTAATAAAGTGCATTTAAGAGAAACAGAAAATCACGGAACTAAGAAGCAGCGCTCGTTTGTAACCATTTGCTCAGTGCTTTTGACTGTTCACTTCTGTTCGTTTGTGCAGCATCTGTTCAGATTGAAAACTCTGGGGCGAGTATCTCCTTCATACTCACCTGCGAAGTTCAGAGCAGGGCATTGAGGCTACAGAAATGAGGGTAACAGTCCCACATTGGATCCAAAAGGGTCCTATTTAAAGAATCTTGTTAACAGGCAAAGAGTGAATTGAAAAAGTAGCCTCCATTGGCTTTTAATACTGAACGTGCACGTGCTGAACACAGAAGAATAAGAAGTGCTGAAATAACAACTAAATAGCAATCCATCATGTAATCTACCCATAGCTATATTTTGAAACAAAGATTTGAGCATAACATGATATATCATCTTGGGTTTCATACACATCTACACACAAATAAGTAGCTATTTTCACAGGAGCATATATACGTGCATGTATATATATACACACACACGATATGCGTTTACTCAGATGGTCTTCGGATGCAGTGGGCATTTTTTGCACAAGCAACACTGTATTGCTTCTAGTTTGTTAGTGATTCTGGGGCAAGTTAACCAGGAACCCACCTCAAAAGCCTCCCCACTGTGCATCCACAGCTGGACACACCACCAACGACAAAACCCACCACTGGGGCGGTCTGCTACCCCAAAGAGGACAGAGGAGCGGGGCTGCAATTCTATGCGCACGCGAAAATGATTTTAGCAGGAAAACCCTGCGCCTTTCCCCCGGCTGCAGCAGGGAGCACCCCGCGGAGCGGCGTGTGCGGGTCCAGGGCTTGGTGCGATCCGAGCAGCAGGGAAAGCAGCAGGATACTGCTGCCCTCTATTGGCCCCCCAAATCCAGGCAGCCCGCCGCAAGTTCGGGAAAGCCAAATCTTCCCTCCGTCTGTCTCTGCTATTCGATAATTAATGACTTCTTGGACTGTCAAATTCCCCACGGAATCACTGATACTTCTTCTTATGTCACTTGCAGCCCTCTGACAACACAGCCCAAAGGACAATACAAACATACAGCTTGATGAAGCTGTTAAACAAATATGAAATGCCTGTGTTTTGGCCCACCAGTCTAAACAATGTGATAATGGCAATAATAGCTCTATTCACAACATAGCTTTCCCCGTACAGCTCTTGTAAACTTTCGCTCTCTGAACTGTTAAACAAAACTTGGACTTTATCAAGGGCCTTTTGTGCTTTATCTCACTACTTTATATGCTACAAAATGATCCCAAGAAGTGACCGAGGCTATCCAGGAAAAGAAGAGGGAGCACAAGATTCCTGCAAGAGTAGCTGATCATATATAAAAAAAGACTCGGGACTTGCCGCAACCAAAGCAGTGGAAAAAAAGGTTAATAGGAGGGAAGGCACGAAATCAAAGCGCAGAACTGCTGCGCTTTCTGAATGGAAGTGGCCCCGTCGCAGTAATTTTCCTGCACTGTGGATGCAAGCTGCATGCTTACCCGTTCCCTTACGGCGGCTAACACGCAAGTTTGCCTGTACGCGAACGCTCACCTTTGAGGAGCACGAATGTTCTTCTTGATCCTGTCTTCACTTCCACTGGTTATGAAAATCTGGAGAAACGCCACAAAATTAAGTTAAACCAGCGTGAGTTTAGAATCAGATTTCCAAATATAGTCATTTTAAAGGGTGAACTGTTGTTCCTCCTAATAATGTATAAATGTCGGGGTCAGTCCTAATTCCACTAAGTCTATGTCAAGCCCTCATAAATGCACATATACAGATTGGTGTCTAAATAGAGAAAGAATTATACATGTGCGTGTATATCCAGACTGCATTAAAGATAATACACACATTCTCTTTCTCACAAACATACATACTGGGGTAAACACACACGGAAATATTTTTTATTTTTCAGACATTTAAAGTAGGTGATGAGAACATAACTACTGGGCACTGTAAACTTACAGGGAAAGCTAAAGATTACAACATAAAGCAACTAATATTGGACCGATCTTTTCAAAAAAAAGTCAGACATTGGCTCCCAGATTTCAATGAATCCTGGCTCTCAGGTAATAGCGAGAAAAATAAAACAAGCTATGTTTTTAGTTCTAATCAGGACGTGTGTGTGTGTGTGTGTGTTTCTCTGATGGGGGCCATGCAACTGCCACGGTCTCAGAACGAATTAATGCCTCGGGATGAACTCCCAGGCTGGGCAATGCTGAATAGCCATCCTCACTCTTAACACTACATTTAATAAAAACAAACTAAGTTAGTCCCTTCCTGAAGGTCTTTCAGCCTTACCTGCATCCATCTGTTGGTTTATAAGAGCTTCAAGAGTAACAGCTGCTCTTAATTTCTGTGTCTAGTGTGAGGCAGAAAACAGCACTCATTTTAAAAAGCAAGTTGCGGGGAGAGTGTACTGCGTGGCAAAAGCTGAACAAAATCAGTAACTTTGTGCTACACTTAGCAAACTTTATCCCATCTTTTTACTCCATTGCTTTTACAGACAGATTAGCTCGTACAGATAGTAGGTAGTGAAGTGAAGCTTGCCTAGACGGCACAATGAAATATATTTTAAGTTGTACAGTACAAGTAAAGATCTCAGTCAAAAGGTGGTCAGCATTCAGTGTAAAGAAATAGGATTGTGAGCAGTTGCCAGGTCCTGTCGATTGTGTTTTATCTTTATAAATGAATGCATCTCTACAATAACTGTACATTTGTTTGCCTGTATGGAGTCCATTAACAGCTGGGTCATACTTCAAAACCTACAGTTTACAGCATATGCAGGGGAAATTATTTTTCAGACGATCTCTGGTCCTACTTCTCTGTAGACATTCAGAACCACCCACATAGCCTACACTCAGCCACGGGCCAGGCCGTGCAATGCTTGTTGATCTGTATTTTTAAACTGCCCACGTATACAAGAGGTTTTCCATTAAGCAAGAGGATTGCTATTGGTCTTCCCCAATCTTAGAGACACCAGCAACATGAAATGTTGTTGAAATGGATTTGTCCGTTTTTTTTCCCTGAAACAAAGCAAAGAAGAAACACACCTCTTCCAAGAAAAAACGAAAACAAAAACACATATCCCAAACTCCAGCATGCTGGTTATTTACTGACTGCACAGTTCAACATTAATTATCCAAACCTGCCTGCTCTCCAAAACATGCTATGTCCCACTATGTCGGTTAATTACACTGAAAACTCTCCCAGTTATTTGAAACCTCGATTATCCAAAATTCTCCAATGCTCCCCCATTATGTTTAGATAATTGAGGTTGTATGGAGCACACTTGCAGACAGTTAGAACAGCAAGCATTATCTTTCAGCTGATACAACTATCAATAGCAAGTGTACAGCATATACTACAAAGGCTTTATTGTGCATATGTAGGGAGATAGAGATGAGATACAGTTCCGGGAGGCAGTTTGTCTAGTGGTTACAGTGCAGAGTTGGGTGTCATGAGACCAGAGTTTTAATTACTACCTCTGCTACTGACTCTGTTACTCAGATAAACCACTTACTGTCTCTGCATGCCAGCATCCCAACCTGCTAAAAAGGGCACTGTGAGAATTACCCAGCTTTGTAAAGTACTTTGATATCCTTTGATAAAAGGCTTTTTATACATAACTGCTGAGTATTGCTGTCCATTTAATTGTATTTTTAAAACACTTTTGAAAGAAAGGATTGAAAAAATAGCTGAAAACATTTGAGTGCCAGAACCTTACTTGGTGGGGACTGGCACAGACCTGTGCTGATTGCGATCAGGTAGGACCTGGCCCTTTAAATTTAGCTTGCCAACTGTAACGTGGCCAGTACGAACAAGCTGTACCTCTGCTTGGTACAGACTACTCAGTGCAGATTCCTATTTATTGCTGCAAAGTGTTTATGCCTTACCACAAACTGGTACCAGTACTTACTATTTAAACAAGAATAATATAGATTTCACTAAAGCAATAATCTGTTTGCATTCAGCGTTCCAGTATCATTGTGCTCAGTGAGGCCCAAAACTTTTGCATATGAGAATCAGCATTAAAATGCATCCTCATCTTGGGTGAAGCCAACCGATGTACAGCGTGCTGCATGCCATTACTGGGAAGGGTGCCAGAGTCAAAGAGCACATCTTAAAAAAAAAAAAATGCTATGGTACCATTAATGATTGCACTATGTAAAATGCACAAAGATAATAGAAAATAAACGTCTTCAAATAACAATAAGCCTCCTGATTGCAGGTGAGTGACTACACAAGCTATCTATACAAAGCTGTAACTTCAAGCACAATACACCTGGATATACTGCAGACGTATTTGTAATCACCATCTACCAAATTCCTTAAGAGCAGACAGAATACAACCCCATGAAGTAAGGAGATGGCACCTGAACACTCTGCTATCTTTCTGCTTTGTCTTATAAGCATCTCAAATTCTGTTTTAAGGCTTTTCCATGTGGTGATTTCTGTAAATCACCCTTCTCTGATGTAGTGCTGAGGTGAGGCGAAAAAAATAAAATCCTGCACTTGCTTAAAGCCTTTTATTTCTCTTGTAACATGGACATCTTGGAGAGCAGATTAGCCAAAGGAGAAAAAATAAAAAGCAAACGGTATTACTGGTGACCTAATCCTTCCTCTCAGAAAAAGAAAGGGGAAAGAAAGCCTCTTGTGATCTCCAAGGAGGAACCTGCCTTGTAAACTAGTCTCCTGTTTGAAACGGAAACAAGAATGTGAATTCTGATACGGAGAGGCTACCAAAGCAGGGAACAGCTTAACAGACCTGAGATTTTCGTTTCAGTGCAACACAGGGTATTACACTACGGTCCTGTCTATGCTAGAAAAACAGGCAGGGAAAACTTAACAGGTTATAAGATCCTTTGGACACAAAGGCATCCAAATGTGGTTATTTTTATACAGTAGGCTGGACCATAATCTGTGTCCAAGTTTATAAACTGTAGGCTTGTAGTTCATTAAAAGGATTCTGTTACTAACTCCTCTCTCGTAGGTTATTGTAACCAACCCCCACGACATGCATTTACAGCCCTTTCAAACCTGCCCCTCTATAAAACCAGGAATGCTGCCCCTGCCCCCTCCTCCCCTTAGGGAATGGGGGCAATCAGTGTTAGATTAACTAAATATTTGAAGAAGGGAACCATTCTTACTGGCAAACGCTATTTGGAATAAAAGTTTGTACTTCCTAAAGCGCTCAGATATAAGAACATGAAGTAAGACACCTTTGCTGCCACTGTCCTCCTCTGACAGGTAAGAGGAACAAGGTCTGGGGTAAGTCCCTAGCAAAACTGAGAACCACCAAAACCTCTCGACTTCAATCCCGCTCAACCCACATTTGACCCCACACAGTCCCCTTTACTGTACCAGAGCAGACAATTGGCCCATTGAGCCCAGTCTCATCTCCAGCTTCACCCAGCTAATTCACCAGACGAACTTAGCTTCCCTTCCTGCACGTTAATACCCATGACCAGATTGCTGTTCCCTCCATTTTTAATTGTTCAGAAATATTCAGAGCGGTGGGTTTTTGGTAATGTCTTTAAACTCCTAGGCTACATTCTGCATAAACACTGCAAACGTGCTCATCAGAGCACCGCTGCGGCATCACTTCCATTTCTCCGCAGTAGCGGACACAAGCACTGCCGGCCCAGACACGCGGACACAACCGTCACGAAGAGCTTCCAGAAATACTCACATGCGTGTGTGTGTGCCTTTTTACTCTCCAGGAGCACAAATGCTAGAGAAAACCTAAACTGTGGGGAACATATGCAAAAAAAACTTCACTGTGGCTCCAGCTAATTCATTTTTTAAATTCCGGGTAATAAGTTTAGACCTCTTTTTTGGCATACTTCCCCAGCTCCTGCCCAAGTATCTGATCTCCATGGCTTCCTAAAGCATGGTGGCAGATGCCATGCTGATAGGAAAGCAGAAATTCCTTCCTGATCCAGCATATTACGTCATGCCTCTGAAATGCAGTATCGAATCCAATCCAGCTACCTGCCCATCTCAAGACTGCCTATCAATTAGCATTAGACACTAATTTGATTAAATCAGTATGTTGAAATTTTATTTGATTCCACCTAAGGAGTATAATTCCCGCTGCGTGTTCTCTGTAGCCCACTAATTTTCCAATGGAATGGGAAACACAGGTTGGGATTTGGAGGCTATTTCTCCTACTTGTTAACATGTGAGCTTAAAACCGCAGTAAAAAATAAATCCATGCAACTTTATGGAATGAGACTTGCCAGTTTAAGAGAAAATGGCTTTTTTACAGAATAACCCAGATGGAAAAAAATGTATACATTTAACTCTGAAACCTGAAGTGTTCTTTGAGGGAAAACGAATACGTTTTAGCCTTAAAGGGATCACAGACTGCAATTATATAATTCTTGTCAACTGATGTTAAAGATAGGCTGGAAAGAATGTATGCTGAGGCCCTGCAATAAAACGAGCTCCTTTACTCCTTTCAAATGTTTGCAAGCCTTGGAGGTTATCCAAAGGTCGAATACAGGAAAAGTCTTGGTGAACAGAAAACATAATCATGAGCTTTTTTAATATGGGCTCTTTTTGTAATAAAATAAAATTATTGTAAGGGAGGGGAAGGCGGGCTCTGTCTCCTCAGATCTAGAGCCAGGGGGGCTGAGTTTTAATCAGACGCTGCTGTTCTGCCCTCCTCTCTCCACCCCAGCCTGTCACTACACGGAGCGAGGAGCCGGTGGAGGTGTGCCCCAGCGCCGCGCGGAACCACCAGCAGAGCAGTGGCTGGTCACTGCAGCGATGCAGGTGCCCAAGCCTGGCACTGAGACCCCTTGGCTTCATGGTGATACAAGGGCACGAATCTCAACAGAGACAGAGAGGCAGATCTTCACTGCCAGCCACCTCAGCACAGGGTAGCAGCAGAGCCCGGATGCCTTCCCGTTATATCAGTGGGTCTTCTCCAACACACTCATCGTGTACAGAACAGCTCCATAGGATGCTGTATCCGCTACCAACATGCAGCCGCTTCAGGGGTGCACCAAAACAGCTGCTCAGTTTCTCACAGAAACTCTACTGCAAGCAGTAAGTAGGAGGTGAGGTATACAGAGAATATCATATCCAGCTGCAGCTACACAGGAGTTTAGGGAACTGGGTTGTCATTACTCACACAGATCTCGGGGCAGAAGCCAGGGCTGCAATCTCTTAGCAAAAGTGCTGTGGCTTCTTTCATGACCATCTGTAGTCAGGAAGCTAAGTTTTTACCCGGAGTACTTGGTGACATTGACTAGCTACCCCACGTGGAGTGCAGCAACTAATCAGAGAGGCACTCACAGTATCACCTGAGTTTGGCTCAAAAGTTTTCTCTCCAGCTACTGATTTCACCTTCTCTCCCCCCAGGCTGCTAAATGCAAGTCTGAAGCTGCAAACCAGAAGTATTTGGAAGGAATCCATGAAGCAGTCATTTAGTGAAGGCATCAGGTGCTCAGGAGTTGTGATCATCCTTCACAGGAAAATCTGGGAGACACACACGAAGACTGGCTTTGTTCTAATCCCATACTCTAACACTTAACTACCACTTGCTTCTTATGGTGACTCCCCCATCATCCAACTCTTACTACACCACAGGTTCACCTATTCCTACAGCCTAAGAAAATAATCTTCCAACAAACTTCATGTTTTTCTCTCAGATAGCAGAAGCCTGATTTCAGGATCAATCTGCACTGCTTGGGGACACATTTGCTTTCACAAGTCTGCCCCATTTTGAAGATGTTGTTTCCCATTTCTCAGCTTTCTTGTGGATTTTTTCTGTCTCACATCTCATCATTATCATCTGGAGGGGGAGACTTTTCCCATTCCCTTCTCCAGATGAGTAACCAGAATTAGAGAAAATATGACAACACCTACCACTCCATCTACATGAGAAACTTATTTCAGAACTGGAGCAAGATGGATAGACTGCCAGCAAATACACCTGCTCCATCTGGATGTGAAACTAACTCACATTAGCTGTGCTCCCATCGACCATCTCATGGACTATGGGCTTGAATCCATGTTTGGAGTATTTCTTTTGATATCACTTCAGGCCAGCAACACGTTTTCCAATATCAACTCTTGCTCATCAGCTTTTGTTCTCCCTCATCTTACAGGAGGGGGTATGGAGCTGTAATTTCATAAAGCCATGAGACAACAGCCTTCTAAAGACTTTGACACTATTGTGTGTGGAATATGGCATATGTTTATTTTTAGCAGTATGGGCATTCACAGAAAGGGATGTAACTGGCAGTCCTGTTGCACTCCAGGAGCAGTCAATGGCACACACTGTCACAGTACAAAGCACCCCTTTAGATTTGATCCTGAATGCCACCTCTCCTTCATTTCATTTTACCTCACCCTCTTTTACCCATTCCTTCTCCTCCTGTTGAGAGCCGTTCCTTGGCTTTAGCCATGCGCTCCTCCTCTTCTCTTTTAGCTGAAAAGTCAACAGAACAAATACATGAGCAATTTTATGAAATCACTGGAAAATAAGCTGCTGATATTTAAAAATAAAGGCATCTATTCACAGTCTGACTTTAAAAAAAAAAGAAAACCCTGTTTTGGTATGTGCCTAAGTCCAGCTGATCTCCAGAAGGCTTAAACACACACACTTAAACACAGATCGAAGCCCCTTTTCTGACTGAAGCTATTTGCCCAAATTAGGGAATATATTAAAAGGAGATACCCTGCAGAAATGACATGTACTCAGGACAGCTCTGGGGCCCAGGAAACAGGGATAGCGGCAAGCTGACCCTGCAAACCCAAAATGAAATCAGAGACTAGGGAGATGAGATCCACATTTTCCTGTGCGCAGTCCTGAATGCAGAAGGTGGATGCTCAGTGGTGCTGCAGGCAGCCAGCTTTTCAGATGAGCTCCACACATGGGAACAAATATGTCCAAAGGCCTCTCACCCCATGGGGAGCTGCTGGGTGCCGAACACATCTGCAAATCTGGCTCTCAGAGTGGGCACTGAGCCCTGCAAATCTGACTCCCAGCCCTGCTGAAAATCTGTCACCACATCGTCAATGTTAAAAGACAGGTTTTTCAAATGGGAAAAGTGCATTTATCACCCTCAGTAAACTCACAAACAGCACAAGGCATAATTGCTCAGATGTCAAATAAAAATTCTCGTCTGAGTAAACACCAAGCGTAGACCTTTTTGATCCCCAAATATGAATGCTTTAGAACAGGATGAGCATGTGGCCAGCGGGGCTGTAATAGAGAGTGCTTTGTATCCTTAACTATACCAGGCGTGATAAAGTGCCCGCTATCATGAAGGAAAAACAAAACAAAACAAAAAAACAAAAAAGGGACACACACTCCTCTGAAAGACAGAGGGAAACCAGACGGGAAAAGAACACAAAATCTCAGCAGGAATTTCAGGGTTATTTTCTGATTGCTTTCAAATTTTCCAAAATAAAGATCTCGCCCATAGCTTGAGGCTAAACAGGAACATAATCCCATCCACCTGAGGCATTCAGAGGGCAAGGCTGAAAGGCCAGATTTAGCATCAGCTCTAGAGCTGCAGCCTCCCATATCATCGGGTATCTGTAAATGTAACCAAAGGGGAGCATGCATCCACATCCTGGTTCCCCCCGCCAGAGGCAATGCGAGGCTGTGAGGGTCTCTACCTCAGCTATTGCTGATTGCAACACCTTAGCTACTTCTGATTTTGCTATCCTTTCTGCCGCTCTGGCAAATGCTTCAGCAACTCTTTCTCCTTCCAGATCTTCTGATACTTCCACCACTATCGCTGCTGCTTCTTCTGCCTCCACCTGCCCTGCTGCTGCTCTTTCAGGGGTGATCGCCTCTCCACATGGGCCTGCTCCCTCTGGGATTTCCATCTCTCCTGTTGCTTCTGCCTTTTCTACTGCTTCCACCTCAGCTTGTGATGCTGTTGCATCCTTTGCTGCTCCCTCCGGTGCTGTGACAGCCAGGGCTTCCATTTCCCCTGCAAAGTCACCAATGCCCAATTTAGCCGGATGCCCCTTCTTGGCGGACAGCATAGGCCTGCGGAGTCTGAGAGCTGATCCGGATTCTGTTGGTAGAAGATGCAAAGTGTAAGCAGTATAAATACAAACAAGTGCATTTCCTAGTATCGTTACAAGCAGTTTGGTGAGGGGACTTGGAAGTGAGGCAGCCAGCACAGGTTGCTTTTTAACAATGTTTTCTGCACAGACACAGAACAAGAGTCTGGGATTCAGAGCATCTGCTCAGCAGCACAGCTTTGACTCTCACATCCCTGTTCCATATTCTCCTGTGGGTGGCAGTCGCTTTTGGGACCTGAACTGAGGCCAAGAATACAACTGTACACCAAAACATCTCCAGTGCCTCTTATCAGGTAGTTTGTGAAGCATTTAGAGACAAAGAGGAGAATAAAGGGAAGACTGGCTCTTTTCCAAGACCTGTTTGCTTAATATCCCAGAAAAAAGTTTTTTCCACCAGAGAAAACAGAACATGAATTCCAGGGAACATACAACTTAAACATGTTTTTTTTTTCCAAACTATCGTACCCTGGTGAACCTTCTGTGAAAAGAATCCAAAGGACTTCCCCACAGGCAGGAAATAGCCGGCTTGAGTCAAACAGACGTTGTGCATCTTCTCCCAAAATTTCTGCCAATGCATCTCACTTCTGACCTGCAACTGCTGCTGCAGTCCTGTGATCCCCATACATAGCTAGGCTGTTCTGTTTTGAAACCCCTGCTGTCACATTAAGTCTTAAATTGGGATGTTTCTCCCAATACAATGCAAACTCCATGAGCCCAGAGAGGTGAAATTTTGACAATCAAATGATCATTTCTGGTAAATACACATAGACACTGTTAGAGTACATTTGTAACATTTTCTTATAAACATATATTAATTGACTTTTTCATTAGAAAGATCCTCTGTCAAATGTACTTCTACTGTCAGGTCAAAAGATAGACTGTAGTGAAACAAACTTTGAGAGAAGTCATAATAGAGATGCTCCTCCACCTCAGAAGTCAGGAGAAGCCAGACAGGTGGTTCTTGATGAAGTTATATGAACACGGAGTTCAGGAGTCAGAGACAGCCATCAGGTCTGTTCATACCCACCACTCTGGGCAAAGAATCACCATTTGATTCATTACTCTCCGTTTTGTCTCTTCTTTCCCGTGGAGACCAGCGTAGGCAGTTGATCATCCAACAACTAACTTTTTGGCATGTGATTATGCAATAATATAAAGGGATTACTGTAGCATGGGAGGCATCCTCACACTCACAGTAACTCAGGCAGCACAGCACCAGGGTTTGGCACAGCTCACAAATCCCCAGAACACCTCCACAGGCAGTCTCAAGAAAGAAACAACTAGCACTTATCAGATGTACCAAGCAACTGTGATCTGTGGGGGATCCTAATGCAAGCACACTCAGGATAGCGCGAGGCAGGAGGTGCTGGCTGTTCCCAGCTCACACATGCTCCGCAAGCCAATACCAGGGAACTCAGGGCAGGCCTTATGAAATAGTGATGACACCACTATTCAATGCCATTTAGCATCAATAACTGAAAAACAACTAATTGAAGACAAGAAAAAAAAAGTGAAAAGCTGTAGAAGGACAAGATGGAATAAACAAGAGATGCCAGGGCAGGAGAAGGGGAAAAAGATGAGAAGGGAAGAAAGCGAAAAGGAGAGCTGAGAAGACAGAGAGAAGAAAACCTGGAGAAGTAGAAAAAGGGGTGCAGTTATTCATTGCTAAGGGAAGGACAGTTGTGCTCAACAGCACTTGGAGAGGAGACCCAAAGGACCGACAGCCATTTGAAGCACCCTGGCATGCACACCTACAACCTGCAGACACAAGTCACTCACTCATTTATGCCATTGAACAAGTTACCTGCATATCTGCTTCATTAAATAGTAACTCTGTAGGTCTGCTGACAACAACATACTTCTCTCTCCTTCGGTAATTAGCCCTGAAGGCTGGTCATGCTCACTGGCCATGAAACACTGCAACAAGCAGCCTTTTCATGCCACAGGCTTTACCTTTGTCCCTGTCTGTTCCCATCAGCCAGGTAAAGGAAGGCATGATGCCTGCCTGACACCAGCACTCCTCAGCCACATTCATGCTCTCCCCTGCTGAGACACATGCAGATGTCTCTCAACAGGGCAAATATGAGCTTGTTAGCACAGTCAGCCTATGACCGCAGAAACCGGGAACTTTCGCCCTCTTCCTTTTGCTCAGGAAAAACAAGGCCAGAAACCAAGAATGGCAATTCACTGCTAGTCAGCTTGATACAGCTGCAACTTGATATGCTGGGAAGAGGAAGGGTCTTATGAGACTCCAGAGATATAGGAGAGGAAACGCAGGTTTTTGTTTACGGAACTGGACAGGAACTGAAGACTCAGCCCTTCTGCACAACCCTGGGCACACTGTGTGTTTGCCAAACCTCACCCGAGGTCTGTGTGTCTTTCTGTAATTTATGCCACTGAGGGCAGGACTTCTCTCCCCACTGTATGTGCCAATCACGACAAGGCTCTGGTCCCAGTTAGTGGTATTCTCATAAAAGCAATAAATAACCAAAATCTACTTCCACCAAAGCAGAACTCCTTCTGAAGATCCTGAAACATGTGTTGAGTTAAGCTAAAGCTGATGTGAATTCAGTATAAGAGATTAAAATGACTTTTTAAAATTACTCTCCTTGTCAAAAAACAAAGGAGAAGACAGGTTCGTAAAACTCGGCCCCTTCAAAGATGTTAGGAGCCTGAACCAAAGCATGCACAACCCAAAGCTCTAGCTTTATCAACACATTTCACCTCCAAAATATTTTGGAGATAAATTCCAGGCACCCCAGCAACTAGAACAATAGAAAAGATTAAAAGTAAACACATTCCTAGTAATTCATCCTGTTCCAGTGGTGAGACCACAAACCTGGGAACGAAACTCCAGCTGTACTCTGACTTGAGATACAGCCTTGAATAAGTCACACCTCTCTCAGGCTTAGGGTCCCCTATCTATAACACTCTGCAGTGGAATGACTGCGAGTAAGCAAAGGTTACTCCTTGTTTTATATGCTGTCCGAGGTTGGGTCATTGCAAGTTTGATTTTTCCAGAAGCTTGACATCTGCAGTTTTTGTGTACGTACACATTAGCATTTTCGACCACATTTGCATGGGGGCCAATTTAATCTTATAGCCTCCCATTTGACCTCATAAATTGCTCCTGAAACACCAGAATATTACCCTGCTCTCCCCAAGAGAGCAAGCTGGCAGACTCTTGGTAGAAGCAACCACTCATTCAGCTGCACTATAATGTCAAAAATCCACCGCCTTCCTACTCAGAGCACTGGAATGCTAGGTCTGAACACTAAGAGCATTCCCAACCTGAGCTGCCTTTTCTGAGCAGTCACGTACCTTGCTCAACATTGTGCAACCTTGATGTCTCCCATTTGTTGTACAAACTCCCTTTGTTCCATCAGAGCCCAACCTGAGATCTGTTTTCTGCTCTGCAGAAATTTTGTTCACTTAGGGAAACAGTTTGCAAGGCCCCTTGTTAAAATCTCTCCCACCACTTGTCAGTTGCGTAGTTTGTCCCCAGCCCATTTGTTTATGTCTAACTAATGCTCATTGCTTCAAAATGAGTTTGAACCTAATGCTGTGTATCCCAATTAAATGTTTGATGGAATGACATCAAAACCAAAACAGACAGGAAGAATTATTTCCTTTTGATAGGCTATGTTGTACAGAACTTGCTATTATAAGACTCTAGTTGCTTAGAATTTTGCCAGACTTTAATCTTTTGAATTAAAACTTTCCATGCTGATTATCCACCCCAGTTGGAATTTGGGGTGAAATTTCAGCTAAAAGAGCTCATCCATTACAGGAAAACTTTTTTTTCCACATTAAAAAATACATACAGATATTTCTTAAAAGTGTTCGGTTGAAAAGCCTCGGTGCTATAGTTTGGAGCACTGATTTAAAATTTGGCAGCAGGGTCACAATAGTGCCATGGAATATATATATTTTACAATATTTAGGAGAGCGGCACATATCTGGCCAAGCTTTGAGCCCCTGAAAAATCAAAGTTTGTTGTGTAGAGATTTGTGATAGTTTGGCCACTAAAATATTTTTCAAAGTCCTGACTTCATAACCTGAATATTCTTTTTGTGTAGTTTGGTTTTCTTTAATATAATCTATAAAAATAGCCAGTGACCTTTAGTGACATCTAAATGGGCTCCCAGTTTCCTTCCATGGTTTGAAGACTTAAACAATAGCCCCAAAGAAATGACTCATTACTACACACATATGTAGTCGATGCCTGGGAAACACTGCTGGCTGTCAGTCAGCAGGAACAAGAAGGAGATTCACACAGTTCCAAAGTGTGGAGGGTTTGGGCAATTTGGGGATTCATGCATGAAAGGCTTAAGATTCAGCGAGCCAACTTCCCCCAACCGCTGCTCCACACACCAAGCCAGCTGCAGGGAGGGATATCCACGTCTGGGGGGAAGACGATGGGGGAAGAAACATTCTGGGTTGCCAGGGGACTTGGTGGCTATGCTCACTGAGCTCTCGACATAACGCTTTCCATGCCCCGAGCCTCCTGGCTTCTTAGCACAGGCTGCTAAATCTTTCAGCATGGTAGAGTGGAGAACTTGTTTTCCAAAATAGCATATTCATATAGGTTGGGCATGAGCATTCAATTACCCTTATTCTTAAAGGAGGAGGAAAATTTCAGAACCCTATTAGGCAGCATTCACTTGACACCAGCTTTTAACACGTCCTGTAACCTCAGCCAGAAAAAAACCTTCAGCAGCTCAGCTGGTGGAACTGTTGCCTTTAGACCACAAGTAACATGTTTGAAATCTGAGAGAGGAAATATGCAGGTTTCTAAACAAATCAGGATTCTGGAAGTAGGATCAGCCTGTTGGCTGACAGGCACAATATGACAACTGCCAGTGTTCAAGGAAAGCGGATTGTAGGCAAGTGAGTTACGTTGTTGTTCCAAAATCCCTGTCTCCTAAGAACTTCTTTTCTATATACCTGCCAAAGCTATTTACCCAACACAGCTATAGCACTTGGGTCATTAAACAATACCGATGGCAATGCCCAGAGAACTCTGAGCACCTATTGTAGTATCACTGAATTCCTCCTTTGATCACCATGGTCAGAAATATCTGATTTTTATCACTCTTTAATAGCTCCCAATCAACTTTAAGAAGTTACCACAATGCTTATGGTAGAACCTTTGTCAGGCCAGGGTAATCATTGACAAAAGTAGAACAGCAGATCTCACTAGCTCAGCGTTGTCAGTCACATGTGACCTTCTCCATGGACTCGCTACGCCAGGGACAGGGTTTCAGCTTCCACGTTGAAGATTACTCTGCCCGTCTCAGAGCAGGAAAGGCTGTCAATGTGAAAGCCACTTTCTGAGTTTCCCGCAAGAGCCTGCAGAGATTGAAAAGGAAGAAAAGTTGAAGCACACGAGTCATTTCTAGAGGAAACATATTCCTATGCATAAAGTAGGAGCTTTCATGCTCATATGTTGCCACTAGTTCAATTCAGGAAAAAAAGATTTCCCACTCCTATGACACAAAGACTCTTCCCTCAAAAAAATCTGTCACCCTTCATCTATGTCTTAAATGATGCTTACAAATAATCTAGAAATATTTTGTTGTAGTTGTTACAACCTGGAGATACAGGTACCCACTACCGCTTTTCCAGAGATGGTCTAATTAGCACATACCTAACTAAACCCTGAGCAACTGTTCACTCAGTATGCGCTTAGTGTTGGAAGCTGCTGCTTCTGTTTCAGACATAAAGGGCTCACGTGTCTCAAAATTTGCTTAAGTTTTCCAGCTATACCAGTTTGTCTAATAAAAGATATTACCTCTACCTATAAGCCTTGTCCAGCAGTAATCCAAGGGATGTATACTATCCGATTCCAATATTTGTCAGTCAAAAGGAAATGAAAAGCATGTACTCCAGCACACACTTCTAAAACCAAAACGGCTGAAACGGTCATTTGGATGAGGTTTATAAATGCCAAAAAATTACAGAAGTTAATTATTTCACAAATTTCAGTTCTCTGTATGCTAATGAGTGGCTCTCAAGAGGATATCCTATCTTTGAAAACTCCAAAGAAACTTTCAAGAACTAAAAATGTTGGAAGTGAGAGTTTTAGAACTAAGCCCTCATAGACTTCTCCAGGAGAAGGAGACACGAACACACTTGACTGCTTGCCTCAGTGGAAAAGAAATATTGTCCTTGTTTCTGGATGCATTCTGTAAAATTAGTGATGATTACAGCTCAGTTGCAACAAACTTAACAAATCACACTGAGCAGCTGAGAACTCACTTCTGCAGAGGAAAGAATCAAATCTGCAGCTGGCATTTTAAGAGGGAGCATTTTTAGGTAATCATAAATTATACATTTACATGATTAATCCACTATTTTTTAGTTAGTCGAAATCTAATAATAATACCTATAACCTCTTTTATCCAACTCCTTAGTGTGGGGTTATGGACACTGTGTTCAGATAAGAATTTCTCTCTTTACTACCTAACTGGTGAGGTACACTGGGAATTTTTGGACTTGCACTGAAGCACCAGGTATTAGCTACAGGCAATTTACTGGATTTGATGGGCAGCTGTATGGTGCACCTGCCAATTCACTGGTGACTTTCTAAAGGGTTAAAATATAGTCCGAATTTACAAGACTTGCATGTTCCTGAGGAGCTAGAACAAACACAAAATTCACATATTTCTAAATTAAGTACTTAGAACATGCAGGTTGGCACAAGCAAAACCTAGGAAGGAGTAAGCAAAAACCAAGGAGCGTATTAATTTCACTTTAAATAGCAACTGTGTATCTGATGGAAGTGTCAGTTCCTTTCCTCTAACGTGCACACATTTGTGTCCCTCAGTTACAGATCACAAATTGATTAGTCCAGTTACTTCATCTTGTACAGTCTACTAAATCGTAAGGACTTCATCCTCTGGTGCGTTTTGGGAACTTTGCAGACTTTTATTCTCCTACTCAAGTCAGCCATGCAGCCAGATGATTAAGCTAGATTCCCTTAAAGGAAAATCTTTGTTTAATATTTAAATGAAAACATTGAGCTGTAAAACATTAAAGTGTTATTTAATGACCATTATAGCAATATGAGAGCCAGATAGAAGCTGCTCTGTGCTGTCCAAGCTCAGCTTCCCAGGAGTGATGCTCCATATGACATAAACCCTCTCCGCAGTATGGTCAACATCACAGAGCAGCTTCACGTCAGTCTGTTCACCGGAGGTCAAGTTCTCGACCTGACGTACAGCCAAAAAGAACACCAGTCTCCTCTTGCTCTGGGTGGGACAGAGGGACCAAAACTCTCTTTCACTAATTCCTTAACAAAAGCAGCCTTATGTTGTAGCCACCACTAAATTGCCTGACCCACTCATTGCATCAAAATGCAACAGCTTTCAGAGTTGATTTTGGGCTCCATCTCTTCCCACTGGAGCTAATGGGCATCTTGCTACACTGCAAATGGGAAAAGGCTTAGACTAACACACTCCGTATGGCAGCGAAGTCCATATAGAGCATGCACAAGAACAGAACAATTGAATCCTTTCCACAAAGCTGCTGTCACTGAGGTGGAAAGCAATGTCTGTTTACTAGTAAGGTAATAAAACAATCGAGGAGTAATAAAGAATGAACACCTATTCTCTCAATAAAACCTTTATAATGAATCAGTATGGACGTACCAGGCATTTAATTCAGTGAGCTCTAATTACTGAAAAACCCACAGAAGCAAGTAGCCAGACCTCTCTCTCCCAGGGACACCTGAAAAGCTCTCCTCTAATCACTACACTGGATCAGAGAAGCAGTGTCAGAAGAATTCAATCAATGCCCACTGGATTCTTAAAGAAAGCCCTAATCCAAATCCTACTGTCTAATGAGAAATTATGGTTTTGAAGGAAAAAGATCCGTCTCCCATCACGGAAGCTTCCTCCAGCATTTGAGCTGAGCCAAGTGCAAATGAAACCTTGAACCTGTGCCCAGCATGATCATTAAGAATCAAAACTTTTGAATTAGGACAATATAAGAGATGCCAATAAAAATTTCTTTTCTGCAAGCTATATTCTGCTGCATAAATCTTGCCCCACTTCCCTTCCAACCCAGCTAAAACCTGGGCTGTGCCAAATCTCAGGGGAGACCCCACTCACAGTATTTCTGACACAAGCCAGGGAGCAGTTGAAGTTACATGAGAGAGTTCCCATGAGAATCCCAGATCAAAGAAACCCACCTCCATTTTCATGTACTTTTAGATAAACATCCAAAAAAGTCTGAAGTTCACTGAAGGACTGACCCTTTTCAGCAGTTCCCCTCCAAGAAACCTGCATTTGCCATTTGTCTCTATGGGTGGTAAGGTCTTTAGGGCAGGCGCCACAACTTCCTATGTATTAGTAAAATGCCAGCACCATCACACAGATCTAAACGGAGCCTGTGTCTCCTGCCACAGTATAAATAATATTCATAATCCATCTAGCCCTAACACATGACTTCAGGATGAGCCTCCCCTCATCTGTCCACACTACTCTAGATCAATAAGGTCAAATTTAGCAAGATTTAACACATGAAAATGAATCATACATGGTACACTCAAATGATCAGAGACTGGCAAACAAGACACACAATCAAGTCTTATCAGAACAAAACTGAAAAATTTATAGCAAAAACTCATCCATCTCTCTCTCTTCCTTTGCTTTAAGCATCAGAAGTTCTCCACTCCACTACCTGCTGCTTGCTCTGAGATTTAAATTTAACGTAAAGTACTCCCAGAGCGGTGAAAGGAGCACAGAAACATCCTAGCAGAAATCTGCTTTTGCCTTGGCATATTATGCCTGGTAAAAAATAAAAAAAATAAAAAGAGCTAAAAATCTTGTGATGACAAGCTAGGTTTGGGCACCCTAAGAGCTCAAAATCTTGCTCTTTTCCCTCGCATTAAAGTGAGCAGTTTCACAAAAATTCAAACCATAGATTATCTTTAGGGTTATTGTGATGTGACTGTGAGGCTTTCTCATCAGACTGCCAGTGGGAAGGGAAAAAAAACCTTTCTGAATCAGGCCCTTATCATTTATACCATATTACAATCCAAAATGAAAAATGACTTGCTCTAGATTTGATAGAATAAAGCATCTTGAGATGCCAGAGAAGTACCCAAATTTCAATAAAGACATTAAACCTAAGCTTCAAAAAAAGGGAATAATTACATCGTTTTTTGCTTTGAGTTTTAATGTTAAAAGTGTCAATTTATAAAACTAGGTGAACATCCACAATTCCTAAGCAGACTGCAGCTAATTAGACCCCTTTTGATCTTTTATTTTGCCTAGAAGCTTATTTAACAACTTTACACAAAACTCAAGGTTTTGACACACCAGTGGACTGGGGGAGGGGAGAAGACAGCAGAAGAGAAAAACTCTTTCTGCTGCTTATTAAGGTAAGGAGGCTCGTTATTCCCCAAGCATACATGTCGTCAGCAAAACTGAGAAACACTTTCTAGTGATAAGATGGACTCTTATTTGAGCTGCCTGGATGGAAACCTGATAGAAAATAAATCCTTAAAAGTAAATTGCAATACAAATAGAGTCATTACTAATGTTCTAGCATTATATACACAATTTGTGTGTACGAATTATTGTTTTAGGAGAAGGATATCAACACGGAAGAATAAACATCAAGGATCCAGAGCAACAAGATGGGTTGCCTTTAATTGCTTCTGCAAATAAACTGGGTACTGGCTTTGCAGGTGGGCAGTGTTCTTTGAAAAGACTGTGAAGTGCAGAGAGAAGAGGGCACTGCAGCTTCCCACCTCAGTAGCATCCACTTGCTTGCAGAGGGATTTCCCAAGGGGCTGGTGGGAGAGGGACAGGCAGTGCTGGACATGCAAGCAGAGAGCAGTGTGAGGTATGCTGCACCAAAACAAATCTTTAAGTAAGATGGCTCCAAGTTGGGGCAGCAGGAGGGACTAGATAATTTCTCTAGATCCATTCCAGCTCTCCTTCCCATGAAGCTGAAGGACTGACAGTAAAATAACTGTGTGGGCCAGGTGACATAGAAGCCACTAGGACTTTTGCACTAGTCATTTCTGTGACCGCATTACAACATTACTTCCCTTTCTGTAACAGGCTATTCTAGCCTCTAAGACCTTGATGTCTCCCAGGAGCTGAAGGCAGGAGTGTTAAGGGGAGAGATCTCCTTGCTCTGTCCTGAAATGAAACAATATCATTAGACCTAAAGAATCCAGGTCATCTGGCTCACACATGCAGACCTTGAGGACCAGGGAGCCAGACTGACCCAGGAATGACTTACTCACAGCCTGGAAAAGCACAGGTTTATTTCTGGAGCTGGAAGAGGATTTTTGTCCCATAACATTGCTTCATTTCTTGTAAGAAAGCACAGGGAGGGTGCAAATCACCTTTCACATGTACCAACTGTTATGCAGCAATGTTGAGGTGGGAGGGGGGTGTAATCTGAAAGGGGAGGGCCTTTAGCAGTCATTGAGCTTCCTGGGACCATGGATGGGCAGGATGGGCCAACAGCACGGGGCTGGACCCTGCCCCAGTCAGTGAGAAACAACTTGAAACTTGGAGTCCTGCATAAACAGGCTTTTAGATGGTTTAGGAAAGGGTGCAGGTACTGTTGGATAGGGGTTTGTGGCCTTTTACATTAAATAATGTCTAGGGTCAAGCCTAGCAACATGGAGGTCATATGTGTGCTGCTGGGTGGTTGCCTGGCACATTTGTGACCTCGGTTTGCCCATTCAGAGAGTGGAGAAGACCTATACCCTTCCACTGCGAAGCAGAAGACAGACTGACACACAGGAGTCTCTAAAGCCCTTCAAGATTGTGGGACAAAGCTGCTCAACATCAGCAATGATATTGCACAGGGGCTGAGAAACAGCCAACAGCAAACAAACAGCCAAGAGGAAAGCCAACCTCTCTCCTCTTCTCTCTTCCAGGGCAAAAGAGCTGGTCCTAACATCCTCCCACCCCAAAGCAACTGCAAGATGAGACCATTCCTACTATGTATAATGCTCATCCTGCCTGGGCACCCTAGCATGTCTCTCAGCACTTGTTAGCTGAGCCTGCACAATTTTATAGCATTTGCCTGTGGTGCAGCATCCTTCCCATTCCCTTGGGGTGAGAGAGAGCCCTGAAAGTCAGCAGCCAGGCTAGAAAGTAGAGCACGCAGAAGGAAGGAAGGAAGAGTGTGAGAGGGAGGAGACAGGGGATGGGGGGGGGGGGGGGAATTAGCTGCTTCCAACAGTATAGCCGAATCTGTCTCTTCTCTGCAGTAATTGGCTCTGGTCTTCAAGCAGTTCCTGTCAAACCGGTGAAGCTGGATAGATTTGACAAGACCATAACCCTTTGGATTTACTGATACATGCTTCGGTTGTGTTAACCTCCCCCTCTAAAGGGCACAAATCTGGGACCTGGTCTAAACCTCAGTTCAATGATAGTAACACCCCTCCATTCCTGCACTGTCACCACTTACTTGTAACTATCTTCTGCCTCAGGGGGAAGGTCCTAGTCTTCCTGATAACTCTGTTTAAGGTTCATTTTTCAAATAGGCATAAACATGCTGATTACAGCTCTCATGCCCCACTGAACTGTTACAGCCTCCCCACATCCATGCTAGACAACCACATAACCTAGAGGATCCCAACCTTCAGCGCTAGGCTGTGCTCCAATTCCCTTGCCCCAGGCTCACAACCCCTAAGAAAGCCTTAACCATTGCATTCAATTTGCTGAAAAATTGGTTTTCCTCACCCAGTTCAGAGGCCATCCTGGTTTGCAATTTTACTTCCTTTTCTCCTGGCTCTCCTTGAGGTACACATCAGCTGAATGGGACTTCAACAGAAGAAGGGAAGGAGGAAGTGGTCACAGACGGTACCTATACAACAGCAGCAAAAGCTATTTCACCCCTTGTGCTACGCATCACAATATTAATGATTTCAAAGAAAACCATTTGCAAAGCTAAAAGCTTAATGTAGTAACAAAAATCAATAGTGTGCGCAGAAAATCCCCTGATGCTGGAGACTTGGAAGCATCATTCAGGTAGACAGCACTGGGGCATTCCCTCTGGTAACTGCAGGCCATTAGAGAGGGGAGGCTGCTTTAATTTATTCTCTTTGTCATTCTAATATAGATCTTTCCCTTTTCAGATGCTGTTTGTACCTTCATACTGTGATTTGGGCACATAAATAGAATGAGTCCTAAAAGCTAGGATCAATATAACTTGCATTCCCTTTCAGATGGCAGGCAAAGAGAGCACAGCAAAAAGAAGATGGCCAAATGCCATACAGGCATAAACAGCAAGTTCCTTGACACTGCAGTTTCACCATTTAAAGTGTAAGTCCAAATATGGACTCAAAGTTAGTTAATAAGTATAAAAATTTACTAGTCACACTTGCATTCCTAGAACAGCTCCCTGCAAATAAACTCAAGCCTTTCCCAAATGCTAATAACTTAACACGTATCGTTACTATAATTCTGATAAATACTACCGTTTAGATGCAGAGACTAAGCAGAGAGAGGTTGAGCTACCCAAGGCATCACAGAAAGTCAGTGCCAGATCAGAGAGAGAAGCTGGCTCACCTGCCTTTGTCACAAAAGCATCCCTCCTTCCCTCCCAATGCTCCACGGTTTCCAGGCAACTGGGAATTGTAACTAATTTACCTGGAACTATCACAGCCAAGACAGTAGTTGGTAGAAGTCATAAGAGCTCCTTTTGCCTGCACACACAAATGCTGTTTCAAGGAGCAAAAGCAGGTGTGTGAATCTGCAGGAATGCCAATCCCTGGTTTCGGTAGCAACTTCAAATGTGGCGAGTCTGCTCAGTCTGGTCTGCCTCTTTTTAAGAGCTGATTATTCCCAATTTTTTGTTTGTTTCATACCCCAGACTACTGCCCACCAAGCAGAGGTCATGCACAGGAAGGCTTGACTTGGCCACTGTGGGCATGAAAATATTCCTAAAGGAAGCTTAACAATCAACAGCAAACAGCCTGGCATAGCTCTTGCTCAACTCCCAATAAACGAGGAGCAGAAGGAAGTGGGTTAAAACAAAAACGAAATGGAGGGAAGATTTTAAAAAGCAGCTACCTGTCAGTGTTTAATTTTGTCTCTATGTGTCAATTAAATTTGAAAGAATTTGGATATTCTGGGTAAATTCCAGAATAGAAATTGGTCCATGCAGGACTGAATTTTCATGTACTGAAGATAATCTCCGGAGCTTGAAGGCACAAGTAACAGGTTAGGGTGCAGGGTGCGTGGGCCACCCCTGGGTACCCTGGGGCGTCCCTGCACCCCAGGATCATTTACACATTCTTAGAGGAGAGTGTGCAGAAGGCACAGTTTGCTTTTCTGATTTAATTTATATGGGCTTCTTAATTTGACACTGCCCAATATAAGAGGCGGAGGTACTCTCTGCTTCCATTAAATATGTTTGCCAGATCCATATAGCCCTATTCTCTGTGTAAAAAATCTCCAAGGATTCCAATTGTTTTAAATAAAAAGCATAACCAAATGAAAAACAAACTCTCTTCTGCCACCTACTCAACAGGCATATGCAACCCCACCAAAACACACTGCTGCCTATGCTCTGCAGTAATGCTTGCTCAAACAAAAGCACGTATAAGTCACCAAGTCATTCAGCAAAATCACATCTAATATGTCAAAATATTTCACTTTCACTCAAATACTTAAAAATATTTAGTGCTATTTGTTCCATCTCTTAGCTTTTCTGTCAGGCAGGCCAGATTTGCTGCTAGAAAACAAAGTCAAGTAACCTGCCTAAGATTATAGAGGAACGTTGCCTGAACCAAAACAATAACTAACATCTCATCCCTCAGTCTGTCCTCCTCAAAAGAATGAGGCTCCGCTCCTTCCACTTCAGTACAGTTCATCCTGGCTTTAATCCATTGCTTATTCCTCTTATTTCCTCTCACAAAATTCAACTAAATCTGTGCAGTGCTAACTGAGCTCCTACAAAGGAAAAGATAGAAGAAAGGCATCTTGTTCACGTATTCACCCACTAGCTCAGGCAGTCAGGACAGTGTGCTGCCACAGGTCCCTCGGGGCTGTGCTCAGTCCTCTTGCAGCAATTCAGCAGGGAGGGTGCCCATTTCCCAGGAAGGGCTTTCTGCAACTTACTCATTCTCACATTTCAGACGTTTAGAGAGCAGCTGCATTAGCATTCAGGGATGGAGTCTTCAGTTCTGGCTTGCTGTACTCTTCTTCCTGGGTTTGATGCAGTCCCTCAGGCCTTCCACCCTTCGTTTGGAGCTGAGATACACCAAGAAGCCTTAAGACACATTTACAAAGTGATGACTCAGAATTTGTCCAGAAAGCTCTAGCAGTACAAGTACTTTTGTTTTTACAAGAGAAATGTCTACAAGGCTGCATTTAGGAAAATGGGGAAGAAACATCTGTGTACACACAGCAACAGCACAGGCACAAGCTGCAGCTGTGAAGCCCCTCCAGCTTGGTTGATGCTGTCTACTAACTGCTGGCATAAATATAGTAACAGTGTTGCACATATGGCAGGCTGTTTAATTTTAGAAATCAAAACTATTGAGTGATTAAGTTAGTCATCCTTCCTCAATTTGGGACCAATACAACAGTACCAGAGGCAGTGGTCATAACCACTGTGGTTTGTGAGAGAGAAAGAGAGCACGTGTGCATGCTCATGCAGAGGCAGAGACTACCAGAAACACTATTCTGCTTTGCTCAGTCTGTTTTTCAAAGCAGCATCAGGCAAAAGGAAAAAACTTAAAGCAGGCTTCCAATGAAAAACAGTGCCTGCAGATCTGCACGCATGTACACGCACACCCTGCAACATGCTTTGAGCAAACACAGGCTTGATTCAATGCAGTAGAACTGCTGCTCTGAACATACACTTTGAAGAAGTGAAACCAAAATTATTTTGTGCCAATTGGCCTCCTGCCTCTGGAAGCAGGACACATTCAAATCACAATCAGCCCCCAAGGGAAACTAATGAAGAGGCAAATGGGAGTCGAGTTCAGCCAGTGTAGCTGCCTCAGTGCAAATGGGTCCACATCAGAAGTGAGGCAAGAGCGAGTTGTGTGTTCAGATGCTGCACAGATCCTTAACCACCAATTAATCTTGTCCTACGGCACTCAGTGGCCCTGTCTGTGCCAACGCTCACACACCCTCCATTGCATACAGCAGAGACCTTGATGCACCACAGAAGCAGCAGTTTCCTTCCCAAAACGCCACGCTTATCCTCAGACGCAGCACCAGTTGCATCAGGAGGGCTGCAAAACCCTGTGGTATCTTTCCCTTCCAGTGAAAGCCAACGAAGGAAGAAAGCAAACAAGTCATGGAGGGATTTTCTGTTTCTCTAGACAAACACACTAAGAGCAGTTCAAAAGAGGCTAATTAAATTCCAAAATCCCTGTGCAAATACATTAATAATGATTTTGAAATGAGCAGTTAACCAAGGAAGTTTTCAAGGTGGGAAGTGTTTGATACAGAGGAGCGCGTGAGGAAGAGCTGCTCAGGGCATGTTAGAGAATCTCTCCGGATAGCACAACTGTTCAGAAGAGTGGGCAAAAGCAAACGCTCCTGGGTGCACAAACAGCAGTGACCCCAAACTGCAGGGGGGATAGAGAAGGCAATCCCCTTACTTCCCAATAGCTAGGAAGCAAAGCACACACTAAATGACATTGCTGCAAGTCTGAATGATCACTGTGTAGCCCGAAAGAGCTCTTCTTACACAGTTCCAGCTTAGTTTAAGCCATTGTAGATCCAGGACACAGAAAAAGCAAAGGTATTTCTTCCCTCCTGCTATTACTACAGGAAATTTCCAAAAGCCAGATAAATCTTTTTCCTCTTCCCACACAATCCCAGTCAAATTGAAGAAAAAAAGAAATTCAGTTGCCAATAACAGATGTATAATAATTATATGTGGGGAAGTGTTTGCTCCTCAGTAACAAAGACCTTTTATTTAATTTTGCTTGTTTCTTCAACCTGCGTCAATAACAGCACTGACAGAAAACGCGTATGAAACGCTACTATTCCAGTAGGAACCAGAGTCTCCACTCCTCGTGCATAAAGCACGAAATGATGAGAAATGGATAATTTCTTATAATTGCTCATGTGGCAGGGTAGGAAATCTGACAGTGTTACATGGTCTCCACTCCCACGGTTCATGGAACCTCTCAGTTTTACATGCCATTATTCTCACAAGCCAGCAGGGCAATAGTACCGTCTTCATTTTAACGATGGTATACCAATATCCAGAGAAAAGAAGTGAAGTGCCCTCATGAAGTCCATGGCAAAGCTTGGAATTAAACCCACTGATTGAGGCCCTGAAAACCAGGCCATCCTGTCTTCTCAAATTTCCAACCATAGTCACAGCATTACTCCCCCTTTCTCCCCATTTTCTTTCCCCTATTTCTTCACTGCCTGTCCTTACTCAGTCCAAGACAATTACACTGTTTCAGGCAAGATCTCATGAGATACTGATTCACACGCTTGTTAAAATCCAGATCCATTATACCTTCCTTTTTGCTTTCATTCACTAATTTTATTGTCCTATAAAATAAAAGATTTTCTGATGAGATGTATTCACCATGTCGCCACTACTGCTAAAGGCATACAGCTGCATCATCTTCCGGAAACATGTTTATTTAGTTCATAAATCCTTGTTTCAATATTTTGCTAAATACAAAAATCACGCATACAGGACAATAAATTCCAGGGTCGTCATTCTTTCGGTTTTAACAATCACAACTGCAGCTCTTTCCCCAGCCCTCAGGTACCTCTTTTAAAGAACTGTCAGCAGTGTGATAATTTTAGATAAACCATTTAACTTCCAGAGGGAGCTTTGTTCATGTATATGTACAAGTTGTAGTCCTCTGGGTGCTCTCTTATTCTCACTGCTGTCTGCTGGGAAGCAGAGTTTGGGTGAGTGTGTTACTGGCAATCCCTGCTTTTTGCATCACAAACTTGTCTCATTCAAAATTTAAGAATCTCTTTCAAGATCCATAAGCAGCTATATTTCTTATTGACCTTAGCAGTATGCTGACTATGCTGCTATCCTGCAGTTTCAACAACTAGAAGAGATCCAACAATTGTTTTACCACTGTTATTTTTGCAGAAAACTGGGGAATAAAATGTGGGGAATAAAGAGAGAATAAAAATGACCAAGAACTTTGGGGAACTGATTTAGGAAGGCAAACAGTAAAGGAGGGGGAAATGTATCCAGCTTCAACTCATATTTGAATGCTACAAGAAAGGAGGAGAATTATTTAGGGCTAATCCAATTGGTAGAACCAGAAGAAAAGGAAGTTAACTGCAAAATTCAACTAGACACCAGAAAAAGCTTTCAAGCAATTCAATTTGTTATGCTGTGGCGAATTCTGCCACAGAAAGGGATAGAACATGTATTTAAAAACAGCCCAGACAAATCAAATCAGAGGTGTGATTGCCACATGTAAGTATACACAAGGTACCTTTAACTTAGCTAACTCACACACTGATAGCAGCAAAGACACGGCAAGAAATACTGCAGTGCAAGTGAGCTGCTCAAACACATGCCCATGACTTCAGGCAGAAGCAGCCCTTGCTGACACTCTGGTCACTGTTGTTTCTATGAGAGCTCCATGTAACGAAACATGTGAAAGCGCTGGGATGGCCCGACATGGCAGAACTTCAGGATGTCAATTTTTTCTCCTGATAGTCATCTAATTCACTTCTGAGCCTACCCTAGGGCTGGGACAGAAGACAACATGAATGAGAGCTCCCCACAGCACGGAGAAAGGCAGCCATTCCCACCTGAACCGTTTGTGTTCCCTTGTGAGGCTCCCCACTGGGAGACCAGCCCGTTTGTAGCGGTGCTGCAGCACAGGCATTTCCTGCTAGCATGGTCCTCATATTTGGACTCTAGTAACTACTCATCAAGAATCCAAGTGCTTTTGATCAGAAATGTTGTTAGCTTTACTGCCCATATGTTCCTTTGGGTAAGGATTTCAAGTGCACTCCATTCTCATTGCATCTAATAGTACGGAGCTCATGTAATATGAGGAGGAATGGTCACAGACTGAGGACTCTGCCTGCAAAGACTTTACAGTCTTTCCCAAGTCAATGACTATAGATATGCCAGGCTGAGCCTTCTTGATAACAACATTCACTGTGAATATTCATTATACTGTGCCACCATAGAAGGGTTTTTATGTCAGGTGGGTTACATCTCATTCCCAACATCTATGCCTATGATATTTTAGCCACTTCTCTGTTCTTCTGTTGCCCACTCTTCCACATACTGGTACAATTAAGAAAAAGTAGGAAAAAACCCTAGGAACTATTATCAAAATTGTAGACCCCTACAAAGAGTATTTCTCCCCCCAGTGGAGGTTTCCATTCCTGCTGGCTCTTCCTTTTCCTTGCTAAGCTTGAAAATACTAAGAAATCTTCAAAAATCTTGTTAGTGCAGATCATGATCTCAGAGGTGAGGGGATAGAAAAAATGCAAAATGTTGATTGCTTGGAGAAAGATGCAACCTAAAAATTCAGGTGCACTGCACAGGTATTTGAACATCATCTAGGTTGCTCTTAGAGAGGAAAACCACTGGCTCAGTGCCACCATGCAAATGGTGAGATGACAGCCAGCCTGGATGACCTAGCAGTACAGACGGTATGCAAGTACCCAGCTAAACACTGTGGCTTAGTAAAGGAAGAAGCTGGCAGATACACAGCATCAGTTGTTGGGAACAGAGAGACCTCCTTGGCTGAGCTAAAAGCATGGCGTACCTTAGTAAAGCCATTTCCAAGATAGCTTCCATCACATGTAATACAGCTGCTGTCAAACTCCAAGAAAAATTTCATTTGTCTGCAACATACTTTAACGTGAAAGAACACAAAGCTAACCTGCACCAAACACCAAGCATAAACAAGCATTTGCTTTACACAGATGGTCCTTTTTCTCAGAAAAAGGCATGACATCACAGCTCAAGTGTTTGAAGGTCAGCCAAGTTGGTCAGTGGGCCAGAGCAGGGCATCTTGGCTTCTATTCCCTGCTCAGAGGAGGAGCATTGTCTGATAGTCAAATCAGCTGAACCAGGATCAAGATTTTATTCCTAGCTCAATGCTGACTCATTACATGACCTTGACCAAGATGCTACATCTCACCTTCACCATGGGGAAATGGCAGGATTTACCCATTTCCCTGTACCTGTGTGTATGGGTGCAATTCTTGTTCATGAGGTGCTTTCAAATCTTGTTCACTCAGAGGTGCCAAAGAAGAGCAGAGCCTTACTGCTGTAATGTGTCCTAGCCTTATTCTACATGATGTTAACAGCCTGGGTCAATGTATGTGAATTTTTTCCAGCACTCCATGAGTTCTTCTGCATAGCGAAGTTAAAGCAGGCGAGAGAAAGAGACGTCTCCGTTTGATTGGCTGTGACTAGCTGCAATTAAAAACTATAATTTATTACCCTGGATTACGAGTATAATTTCAATGCAGAGAATTAAGGTTTTCTTCTGAGATGGAAATAAAGATTAATTTTTAATTTCCTTTCTCATTGCACATTTAAGAGCAATGGACTCCATAGAAAACTACAGGTCAAAATAGTTTTATGGAGGAATGACAATGTTCCGTTGCCGAATAATTTAATGCTCTCGCTGCCTTTTTAATATTTGACTGCAGCTCCCTCATGCGAAACAACGGCAGCAGACGCTATACACATTTGCTGCAGCACTCAGGTCAATGTGACTTTGAAACAACAGAAAGTTTCACTAATCAAGACTTGGGCAGCTCTGAGTTCCCCTGACGCAGTGAGCTGCCTTCCACAAGAATGACACGCATGGCCTTTCCGTAAGGGTAGGCAGCAGGTCTGGAAAATGGGAAGGGCAAGACTAAAATGCAAGCTTAGGGGAAGTAGAGGGCACCAGAATGGAGTGGAACAAGGGGTGAATAGTCACACAGCAGGTGCATCCCACCTGGGACACGGATAGCTTTATCAAGATAAAGCAGGAGAAGCATTCCCGTCTGGGAAACACTGCTGTAGGACAGCAGGATTGGAGGGTTCTGCCTGCAGGCAAAACACGTTATTCTCATTTCCATAGCATGTCAGCAGAGCACAGCAAAAACTGTGAAGCACAAGGTCATGAATTCATTGCAAGCCTGCCACTGTAATAGGTCACTGCTTTCCACACCAGCTCCCAACCAGGGGAGAAAGCAACCCAGCAAAAGCTGGGAAATCCACACCATTACACAGCAATTCTGAACGAGCTATAAGAAAGAATGCAATGCAGCAAGAGAAAGGAGAGGAGGTTTGTGTGCATCCCTTCCCTTCCAGAAAGAGATTCTCTCAGGACAGGATTTTCTATTGTTGCAGATAGCAGAAAGACAACATCGCATGCCTTAGGCCCAATATTTGACCCTGGCCAACTGGCAATGAGAGGAAATGTCAATGAAATCTAAAAGTATCTTAAATCATTGCTCTGGTAGTAAGCAATTAACAAAAAAACCTGCCACACTAATGACTCGGATTCCAGTTAATTGAATAACCCTACGCTGACAGAGCCGTGTGCTAGATGACCTAATAATAGGTCTTTCCAGTGCAGGGCTTTTTAAATTTATTTGTATCTTATAATTGGTATCTCAGGGTATAAATGGGATTAGACGCCTAAGTGACACAACTGCTGCTCGCTTGAGGGTTAAGCTGACGACTGTGCAGGGTCACAGGCAGGAATGATCCTCCAAGCACACAGGAGTGATAGAGTGGGTAAGTGCTTTCAGTGTATCCTGGTGGGCAAATCCTTTGAGAGCCGAAGATACCCAGCTCCCCTTGGTGGTTTTTAGCATGAAATCTGTTGGAGGAGGGGAAAGGAGACTTTTTTTTCTTTTTTAAATCCCCTTACCCAGGGATCTCAGAGGTGGCGCAAGACAGAATAGCAAAGCTAGTTTTCAATGTTTTAACAGTCCCTGTCCCTCTAGGACTCCTAGAAAACATACAAAGTACCGCCATTTTCAGTGCAAATCATCAACAAAGTTAAGCACCCAGTTTAGGACAAGCCTGTTGGTTTAGGACCAGTCTGTTCCTGTCTAGTCACTGGCATCCTGGTGCATAAACTGACCCTGTGCGAGATGGCAGTTTCATGAAGGATCTCATCAGCAGTGGTGCACAGCTCTAGGGAATTCATCTCTTTTATTCCTTAGGTGAGCACTGGAGTGGTGGCTGTGTACTCTCAGCTCCACCAAGTCTGCGCCTCAAGATATTGC
This sequence comes from Dromaius novaehollandiae, assembly GCF_036370855.1. NCBI lineage: Eukaryota > Metazoa > Chordata > Aves > Casuariiformes > Dromaiidae > Dromaius > Dromaius novaehollandiae. The sequence continues at coordinate 13,026,795 of NC_088109.1, forward strand.
CAGGGGCCAGTCCTGAGTTAGGTGACAGGGACCTACGCCACAGTGTAACTAAGTATAAACCCGTTAACTTCATTCTGGAAAAAAAACCCTCCCATAAACTTCTAAAAACACTGCTTTCTTCCTGCAGTCCCTTCCTTCCAAAATTGATACAGTTTCTCACATCCTCCAAGGCTGCCTGGATCAGACTCACATTAGGTTGAGCACAGAGCTTCAGACAAATAATGTGACCCATAAAAATAGAGCTTACCAGAGCAAGGAACTTAAGAAAGTCACTCTCAGTGCGCTCAAAGCAGGCAGTGCACACGAGGTTATGCTTTGTCCCAGGCTGGTAGAACAGGCCAAGCATTTCTCAGGCTGCCTCTGTTCAATTTGGGGAATCATCCTCTTGCTGAGGAACTGAGTCTTCTCTGAGGTTTGATGGCTATCAGATGTATTTACCTCCCTGTCTGTAGAGAAGGCAGCAAAAACTTGAGTACTTCTGGCCTGATGGGAGCTGCCAGAAATCATACAAGAAAAAGGGTATTCAGATATATTAAAATGCCCCTGAATTCACAGGTGTCTGCACAAACTGTATTTCAGCCTTTTCATGTTGAGTCTCAAAACCGGAAGTGTAATACCCACAGACATCGCTTCCAAATATCCTGGCTGCTCCGAGTCTGCTACTTACACTGAGGTAGGGACAGCTCTAGCTATTTGATGTATATCTGCCCATATCAACTCAGGCAAATACTTCCCAGAGCTGACAGGTTAAAGCAAGATGAGTAGTTATTTGGGAGTCCTCTGAAGCTGAAAAAAATTAAGGCAACTGAATGGGGAGTATTTCTTCCTTCCAGGCAGTACTGCCCACCCATGCAGGCTGTTCTGGGATACTCCTGCTTTGTACGAGATTTTAAAAAGAAAGTCTAACTAATTGCAGTTACAAGAGCTGTCCCAGTACTTTTTGCAGAAGAGGTGCTAAGTAACAGTCTGACTGATTTCTAACTCAGGCATTTATCACATCCTGACACCTTACAAAATTCTCTGTGGATTTCCAGTTGGCTACATTATTTTCCTTCACTGTCTATCCTAAACAATTGTGTCCAGACATTGTTCGCTTTAATCAATCACATTTCTATTCTCATGTGGCTACCTTTCAGCAGTAAGTGAAACACTCACGAAGAAGTTTTCTTCTGATGGCTGAGGACTTGCAAATCCTATGAACTGGGTACACCCCAGTCTGGATGCAATTGGACTTTGGCAGGGCCCAGCTTTGGTAAGCCCACAGCACCCAGAAGTTTGGCCAGTTTTTCAGAAGTACTTCAACTCCTGCTGCTCCCAGCAGGATGCTTGTGGGCACCTTTACCAAATAACCCCCCGCACTGGGCCACTGGAGTCAGAACTCCAGTTTTGGAGCTCAGGAGGAATAAAGGAGATATAGAACCACAAGCTACAATGGAAAGCCCTTCTCACAGTCTTTCAACATCAGTTTTGTCTCCAGTAGCCCATCCCTGGTATAACCATTGCCTGAGTACAAAGACTGGTATGTGTCTCCGGAAATGGAGTTTAGATGTTTGTCTTATCTGAACAAGTTCAGTGACTGAACATGCTGCACAAAAAAGCGTAAGCAACTCTGACAAAGCAACTGCCGCCTCCTTATCACGGTCTCCAAAAGGACTGAAAAGAATCAAGCGTCAGAGACTTATCTCTTAAGAGATGTTCAGTGCCCATGCCTGGCTTACCGATCAGCCCTAACTCCCTTTTTCACTAGAGTTTTGCTGTCTTGTTTTTTGGCCACACAGTACAGCCTTGCCACTTCCTGAGTGTGGAGGGGTCGCGAGGGGAAGGAGGGTGCGGAGGATGGGCCCTCTTTGCCGATGCTATTGTCTTGCATTTCTGGACAATGGGATGTTTTTACCAATGACAGTTTTACTGTTGTGATAACCATAAAAAAAATGGCCAAACCAGTATCACAGGAAGGTTCTGAAGTTTGGGATGATTACAGCGAAACGGATGCTACGGACGGGCTTCAGTGCAGCCAGATTAACCTGGGCTTCCATTCCCGTTCCTCTGCTCAGCCTCTCCCACACATCCAAAGCTCAGCTTGGGGTCCTGCTGCCTGTGTGCTGGCTCTGTCAGCGAGAGGTGTGCACCCTGAGATGGGAAAGGGGCTCTTGGTTGTGGCCTGCTGTTGGTTCCAGAAAATATGGACTTGGCACATGTCCATGTGCATTGCACACGGCTATTCCTGTCCCTGCAGGGTACAGCTTTAAGAATTGTAGGAATTAGTTACAGACAACATATTCAAGAGGAAGGATACTGCAGCATTAAGAGAAAAATCAATATGGTCTGAAGGATTAAAAAAAATTTAATCAGAGGAATGAGACATATTATAGACCAGGCAGAAAGCAATGTGTAAGCTCCTCTCTAGAACAAATGCCCCCATACATCCCTGCTGACTCCTTCCAATTACATTGTTCTGCATGTCCTACAGTCGCCACAATGTTCCTATACAAGGAAACTTAACACATCACAGAAAGATTGCCTCTCACGACAATTTTCGCACTCCAAAATACTGTTCCTGCTATGAAACATGGCAGATCTGTTGATCCCCTTCCCTGCCCACTTGCACAATCACAAGGCATGGGATGGATTTCCAAAAGCACCAAGTACAGGTCTGACAGCTCCCACTGAAGTCCCAAGCAAAGCACCTTTTGATTTTAGTAGGAGCAGAGTTCAGCCAAATCTGAATGCTGTTGGAAATACTTCACTAAAGGACAGAAAGAACAAGTACAGAAATGCTTGATTGTGGAATATATCAGGCCAAAGCCACCATCAAGGAAGAAGGATTATGTTTAGTGACAACAATAGCTTACATAGGATAAAGAAACTCAAAGAAAAGACACTCAAATAAAATTATGTTTTACTGTACTAAAAGTCTTAGGAAATGAGCATGAGCCCTCCTAGGCTGAGGTGTCACTCAACAAGAACACAGTGACCAGAAGTCACCGCATGATACCAGGACACAGACAGCTTCCACACCTGCCAACCGGCACTTCTATTTCCTGACACCCAAAAAGCAATGACGTGACTGTTCAGTGTGGACCCTGCCTGCAAGAAGTGGGTTGGGTCCCACACCAGCTCTGGTTGGGATGCAGTTGTGATGGCTGTACCCACAAGTTGATCTCCTGATCTCCATGTTCAAAAAGGTAGAAATCCAAATGTACAAAACATCAACTCCAATGACGGAAGATTCTGATTCTCACTCATACCCAAATTCTGAAGCAAAGTAGCCTAAAACAGGTCAGCCTGGGCCTCCAATTACAATTACATTTGATCTCCTTTCATTGCCTCATCCCAAGTCCCTGCATTTAGCCAAGCAAATATCCTGATTTCTACAGACCTATAAACCAATATATACACTTTTGAGAACATTCTTTGAATTCAGAGGTCATTTAAATAAATGACAGGAACATTTCTTTCTTATTGTCTCTAACACTTTGTATGCAGAAAAAAGCTTAAAATTAACATCATGCTTTATTCACCAGAAAACCAACACCTCTCCCATCAAAAGCTCAGGGTCTAAGGCTAGACATGTCATGAGAAGGTAAAAACACTGCAAAGACAGAGTTATAGCAATATTATCACTTGCTTTCTGAGGGTTACACAGTTGTTCTCATTTGTCATTTGCCTGCATAAGCTTAGGGAGACAGCAATATTTAAGGACTGGGCAAAGTCGGAAAACCTGTGTTGCAGCCCAGCTCTGATCCTACCTTCCTGCACACAACCCTGAGCAAGTCACTTTACCCCTTGTGCTTGCTCTCCCTCTCCCCAAGTGCCTGCCTTGGCTATGACTGTCTTAAGCTATTTGTAGCAAGGCATATCTCCCCTAAGCATATTCCATGCCTTGTTCAGTGAAGCCCTGCTATAATCTAGGGTCTCTAGACACTTCTGTAATACGTATGTTCAATAATAATATGAAATGGATGCTAACCAATTGTTTGAATATCTCCATTTCCATATTTAAAAAATCTCTCCTCTAGAAAATGCAAATAATGAACACAGAAATGTCTGTTTGTAAGAATGTGAGGCTGAATTAACAACAGATGATGTTTACAGACAGGTCTCACCAGTGAAGCTTTACACAGCTCATGTCCTCTATCAGACATTCCCCAAACAGTTCCCTTCTCATGCTGTGCTGAATTTAATGGATACAACAGGGGTTGGAGTGGAGGTTTCAGTTGACAGATAATAACTAATACTTAAACCCCTTTTTCCCCTGCTGCAGAGTATGGAAGTTTGGCACACTGGTTGTATTACTGAGTCATGAGCTCCACTTAGCTCATGGGTTCATCTCAATCAAAGCAGGTCAGATTGCAAGGGACAAAATGGAGCTCCATGACAGTGGCTCGAATGCCCCCAGCAGTGCCAGAAAGTGAGCTCTAATAAAACCTCTCAAAACTATTTTTCATCAGGTTTTTCTTGTGGGAGGATATGGACGTAGACCCACTGGGCAAGATGAAGATTCTCTCAATTGTTGTGCAGTAAGACTGCCAGTTTAAATCACAATTTGCCATTTCTCAAGCTTGTCAAGAACAGGGGGACTTAAGGAAAGGCCCCGGACCCTCAACCCTGGGATCTCTGCCATAGCAAGTTTTTCAATAAAAAAATGATCCTATAGCAACCTTTGCTGCAGAATAAAAAGGAACTATTTGCAGGCCCCCAAAGTACTGTTTTGAGAATGGAGGGGATCTGTAACTAAAAACTCCTATCAAAAAAGGAAAAATTAAGCAAAGGCTGTGGGTAATACTGGCTGGCCACTGCCCTCAGGGCACCCAACTTCCTTGGCAATCTGCACAAGGACAAACTTCACAGTGGCCCAGGTCTACTGAACAGAGCTCTGAGAAAAGGACATTTTGTTTTTTAAATGTTTTCCTCTTTCTGGCATTGAATGAAGAGAGAGGAGAAAAAAAACACATAACCCAAGCTCTGATGAGAAAGATAAATTCTCAAAAACAGTGACAGACGCCCAGAGCAGATACCAGAGGAAAAATGCCACCAAGATCCGATTAGCACTGTGAATCAGCGCTGCGGACAGTATCTCTAAACCAAAGTACCCTTCCCTTTTCCCCTCCCACACTCCTCTTCCCATCATTGCAAAGCTCTCCCAGCCCACAGCCTTTGCCCACTGCTCAGAGATGCACACATCCTGACTGGGTGCCCAACACCGTAAATGTTTGCTCACACAGTATCATTGACGCTGGCAGAACTGATGCTCAGGTAGCCAGCTAGGCCTTGGTCTTTGGTTCACCCCACTCTCCACAAGCACAGTTGCTGAGCCCTGCTTCTTATGTTAGCTATCCTTTTCCTCACTCCTGCATTTGAGGCAATTTCTGAGCTCATGTGATTCAAAGAGATTGGCCTGGCAAATGGAGAGAAATCTCTTTTTTGTGCAAGGGGAGAAATGTCTCCTTTTTATCAAAAAGGATACGCAGTTGTCAGAGGAGCAAAGCTTTCATGCCTCTGCAGCCCATTCTCTGCCCAATGCACTGCCTATACCAATAGAACTGGTTTCTTCCAGGGGCTTGTTGAAGTGCGGTAAGAAGGAGATGAACATAGGGTCTGGAGGCCGGGGTGAAGAAAGGTCCTGTTCCCACTCCATGGATCAGGCCCCATGCACCACTCAGCAGGCCAGTGACTGCAGCTCACCCGGCCATCCCTGAGGTAGCTCTAAACCATCTAGTCTGATGTGGGTTATACACAAGCGCATGGTTGTTGGCTGGATGAGGAACCTGCATGGAGCTCTGCACAGCCAGAACCACACGAGCAGATGTACTGGAGCTGGATTTAAAGCTAGCTCAGGAAAGCTTGTGTGTGATTCGGTCATAGCTGTGCAGGCGTACCTCAAATGCCTTCCATCAATCAAAACAAGACTGTACAGCAGACAACTGAGCCAAGCAGCTCTGGACAGGCTACCTCTATTCTCAGCTAGGATCTCCTGGGGGCAGGTAAGATCTTGTATCACCTGGGAAAGGGGACAAAGGGGTGAGGGGACAAAGGGATACTGCTCTTCCACAGCTTAGAGTTCTTCCTTCATATAAACAACAAATAACAGCCCCAGTGAATTTCACAGTAGTGACCGACACTGGAACAGCAGCCTTGAGAGGAAAAATTCTCTCCAGAATAACTGACAATGTGATTCAGATGCAAAGAGGAGAAAGAGGAGCGGCAGAAGGATCCATCCTGTCCTGAGTTGACAGAGGAATTCAGTCAGGTTTCAGCTATTAACTAACACACCTTTCAGTGACTCCTCCAAGCACTGAGACTCTATTACCATATTACTGACTGTAAGTAGTGTCATATCACTCCAGAGCTGGCCAGGAGGTCATGTCATCGCTTCCAGACCAACAGGTACCATTTTGGTCTCTCCAAGCTCAAGAGGCAAACCATGCCAGGAACCATGCTTGATGCAGAGAAACACCCCAGCCTTCACGAACCACTGGCAGCTGTTTGACAATGTAAGTGCAAACACAGCCACTATATGCCAAGCTATAGAAGCTGTTCAGCTTTCTCTAAGCCCCCTGTCTGCAGCACAAGCTTAGTCCCACTAAGTAGAAAGGCTCTTCCAGGCCTCTCTTTCTTCCCTGTTCTGAAGCCAGTATTAGCAATATCTCTACGGAAATGAGCTTTAATAGTTGCTCTGAATCCAGCAGGAGGAGATGCCTAAATACACATTTTTGTCTTAATGTAGGGCCTAAATAAACAGTCAAATAAGAACTCAATTAAAAAAATCCTGTAGTTTAAAGGATTCCCTCAGTTCTCTGTATTCTTTTTATTCCCAAGGCAACTGAGTCTGATCTGCAATCTAAGTATATTCTCCTGCCTACTTTTCTACTATAACTGGGAATAATGTGGCATACATCTATATGCATACATTTCTCTCTTTCTCTGTATATAATATAAATTTGATGTCAACTTGTACATTTTTCACAAATACTTTAAAACCTTTAATGTAAGTAATTGTTGAAAACCTATTTCATTCTTTAAATACACACATCAAGCCCACTGATATGCAGGCAAAATATCTACATAACTGAGGGATCCAGATCTACTCAAAGCTTGCTATCTGTACAGTTGATGCTGGCAGCGCAGGGGCTCAATTAACTCTTAGCTTCTAGCCTCGACAGAGCCCATTTACACAGTCATCTCTGCAAGGAAGTAGCAGCACACAGACAAGCACGTTGGTTGCCACACTGACGCAGCAGTAGCCCAGCTACTTTGCCGCACTAACTGCAAAGCAAGCAGAGTTTGGTCAAATGTCATTCTCACCAGTTCTCCTAATGTTCACCTTCCATTAAGCCTTCGCTGCTATAAGCCATGTCTTTTGGTGGGAACTTCAGCTTCTGTTTAACCAACAATTGAATTCTGGTCCTTATAGCTATGGAAGGAAGGTTCAAACCACAATTCACTTGCCCTTTAGAGCTGAGAGTAGATGGAAAGACCCTCATTTTAATTATTTGGTTGAAAGAGATTTATAAAACCATTGTCTCAGTCTTTGGGTCTTCACTCATGATTTTGGAATCTGCTAGCAAAACTGCCATGCTGAGCCCCCTTGAAATTCTTACCTCATGGACTTGCAGAACCAGCCCCTTATTCTACATGCATCTTCCAACTCATTTAGCAGAGTTTGAAGCACGTTTCAAAGGCTTGGAGCCTTCTCACTGAAATATGTTTCCTGAGACACTTTAAAAACTTTGTAAAATACTTTGCACCTCAGCACCTCCAGCCCTTGTGCGAGTTCCACATCCATTAAATAACAATAAAACAACTTGCTCTTGAGTTGTGAGCATGTTCTTTCAGAAGCTAGGAGGCAAGCAGTAAGGACTTTGCAAAACTGTCAGATATATGCACCTGCTTATGAGTGGATATTTTGTCCCACATTTTTGTACTAGGAAAAGAAACCTGAGGTTTTACCTGACAGCTTCTTACAATCCAGCCAGTGTAAGGTATAATACAGTCTTTTTTTCCCTTGCTTCTCAGATCTCACGAGCGTGTGCCAAAAGACTGTCAACTTGTTAAAAGTACATTAATGCAAATTCCAGAGCTTTCAGTTATGTTTATGCTAATAGAAAGCCTCCTGCTCGGTGACAGGCCCAAGTGAAGAGTCAGTAACAGGAAAATTAATTCCAGCTGTTGAAATTGATTTAAAACTGGCTTATTCATAATAATAATAATAATAATAAAGAATTCCTGAAATAAAAATAAAAAAGTGAAATACGGAAAGCACAAAATCATGTTTACTGCATGAAAGTAGAAAGGGTTCTCCTGTTGGGAAGAAATCTTCCAAATTTAATCAAGGCTGGTTAGAAGAAAGCTCTAGCTTGTTATCAGGTTGTAAGTGTAGATTAACATGAAAAGAATTAGCTATGTGCACAGTCCGATTTTGCAAAGGAAACACATGGGTTTTGTGCATGTGCTTTGTTTTATATTCCTTGTGTCTAATCCACAGGTAGGGAGACCAAATCCAAGCTGCAATGGGACAGGTAGTATTTTAGACAATAATGGTTGTATCCTGAGAATGGCAGAGCTTCTGGGTGGGAAGAATAGCTACCCATGACCATCGCATTTATTCAGTGCCTTTACATTCGTTTTTGCTGACTTGAGTTCTGAGTGATTTCCATGTTTAGACAACCTCAGGCTTGGGATCATATACCCCAACTTTGCTAGGGTTTCAAATCAAGATCTAGATCTGAAATTCCTGGCTGGCCTGTACTTTCCAAATGGAACTCAAGTGTTCATATTCTTGATCTAAACATCCAGATCCCTTTTATTTTTATTTTTTTAAAAAAAGCTTCTTAACAATGATCCCTGTAAAGTCTTTGACTATATGTATGGCCCTGAAAGGTGTTGTGCCGTTTCAGCACTATCAAAAGCAGGTGAAGGAACATACCAGCCTGCAAAATTCAGCTTTGAAATGGAAGAGGAGACAGTCTTTAAAATCTGCTCCCAGCCAGACTTTCAAGCATTCAACACTTACAGCTGGAACTACATTTGAAAACAGATGGTGTTCTCATTTACCCAGATAAAAGGGCCGAGTTCCCAAAGCACACAACACCCACTGACCTATGCTGCAATACCCTAGAGTTTTGCAGTGTAGCCCTGTCCCCTTTATAACGAACAATTTTGAAGAACCTGAATTCTTATTTAGGGGCCTGCACAGATGCTGAGCCCTACTTTTGGCCCCTAGAATATCCAGTTGCCAATATATGAGTAATTAGCCACAATTTTATCCATTTGATTAGGACCATATTCTTTGCTCCTTCAGAAGGAGCAAGGAATCATAAAATCTCTCCACTGACTTCAGCAAACTTAGCATTCAGCTTTAAGGGGCAGTCTTGTTTTAATTACTGAAAACTCTTAATACCCTTCCACAAGACTGTGCCTTTGGTGCCATCATCTCGCAGTACCATAGGACTAAGGCTCCCCACCTTGTATATATTTTCTGTTTGTCTCTATCTGCAACACTGCACTCTTTTTTTTTTGGGGGGGGGGGGGGTTGGGGGAGGAGGGAGGGAGAAGACACAGATGCCATGACTTACATGGATCTTAACCAACTTATGAGAGTGAGGAATTTAGTATGTGGGTGGCTCTGAGCATAAAGAGTTGGACCAATTTCAGCAAGAACCTTGACAGAAGCCAAGTCAACCCCATGGTTACACAGAAAACTAAAGGCCAGGAGTCCAACCCTAACCCTGTAAGGAAAGAACTGGGCTAGAGAATTTGCAGGAGGTTGCTTTTTTTCAAGGCGGGAAGTGGGGAAGGAACTTTCTCTAGAAATCCTACTGGAATTTCAGAGATTTCCTCCATTTTTGTCAACTAACTGATATTAACTGTGAAAATGGAGGCACTGTCAGTTCAAAGACTAGCAGGATGCCCAATTCTTGCCATCATAGGAAGGAAGCAAGCAAGGAACAACAATAAAGAAAGCACAGGCTATTTCTCAGGGAGCACCCCATGACTTCTGCTTGCACATGCCAGGAAAGAAGGATACGGTGCATTTTTAACTGAGGAACACAGCTAGAACCATCATCCGAACTTAAAAGGACCATTCACCACTCTATCCACCTATAGTCAATTCATGTGGAGAAACAAAGCATTGCAAATTAAATGAAAGCCTTATTAGTAAGGAGAAATGGAAGGTATCACCTTTAGAGGACTGATAAAGCTCTCCTGAAAAGTGGGGGTTTATGCATGGAACTAGAAAGGATGTGTCTTCGAGGATTGGTATTTCTCTCTGTAGCACTCACTCTGTCCTTGCTCACCCCATGACGCAGGTGGTCGTTCATCAGGCTCAACATGCTCAGACCGTTTTCAAGCAAACTGCCACGATCCAGCTTCTAAACTACTGCAGGTCAGCTCCTACCAATCTTCAGCTCCCCTGGCCCAAAACCCGCAATGAAAACCCAGGAATTCAAATACTATCAGTTTGGGGGGAAGGGTGTTTTTTAATAACAATCAGCTTTGAGTATATTTCTCTGCCTGCTGGATTCTGAGTCTTTCAGGCGTAACCAAGCCACGTTTTCAAATTATGTAGGGAAGGGAGTTCACAAAAATATAAGGACTAAAAACATGCCTTTAAGATGAAGTTAAAGTTCTCAAGCAGGTTTTTGTTTGCTTTCTTTTTTTAAATTCCTAGAGCCTGGGCATTAAACAACCAAAAGATATCACTAGCCTCACCAGAAAATGGTGGTGCTGCAAACCCCCTCTTTCTATACATTTCTTATCCACATAAAGAAAGTTTGACTTGAGAACAAAGTGCAAACAAGCTTCAGGATTTAATCCTATGCCTTAAAGAAACTGTTACTATCCAAAGTCTGTAACAGAAGGACAAATTATGGCCTCTTCCTTTGTTTTCCTGGAACAAATGGAGTTTGCCTGCAGCAGGCAGTAATTTCATGTCCATAAAGATGCACACCCTTTCTAGGCCAAACCATGATAATCAGGCACCTAAGAATGACTCATCTCCCATGCTTGTCCTGGAGCTTTTGAGCCCACCAATCTAGTTACTATGATGTAGGGAGGCAGGACTTTCAGAACAAGTGGAAAAGTAGTCATCACCTCAATAGATTACTGGCTGCACTTGTCTGATTCCTGAGTGATTCCTGAGCTTACAGGTAATACCAGAATATGCAGGATCCCACATGCACAGGGTCTAGGTCAAATTCTCCATGCCCCGCCCTGTTCCACATTCTCCTGCAGAAGGCTAAGCTGGCCAAAACAGCTGAAACATTGGAAACAATCTCAACTTTGTCCACAGCTAAGCAAATGTTTCCCAAAACAGTACTTAAGCTGTGCAGCACACACACATCTCCTGCTGGATCAGGCCTTTAATTCAAAAAGCTGTAGCCATGGAAGAAAGGAGCTGAACTCTTTTACAAGGCATTAAGTTTCATTTGCAATTACTTTGGATTTTATTGCACTACTGAATATAACAGGTTCATTAACTGGGCCAGCAACATTGTATCCATATGCCTTTTTAATAGAGCTTTTCTGTTATTGTTTCCTTATTGGTCTTTTCCCTTCTGCAACATGCAACTGGATTTTATGGGCATCCAGCCTTTGCAATAGGTCCCCGGTGGCTCCTCCAGGAACCTTATTTGTTAATTTGATGGCTGAATTGGTGTATAAGGAATGAAAAATACTTTATGAAATGCCGAAGACACTACTTTACAGCAGCCTCGACAAACCAGCAAATGTTCCCCAGAGTGAGGCCACTAGACAAAACAGTACTGTCCAGTTCATCCCTGGAAGCAAGATACTCTTCACTGACACAACTATTTTCCTCTGCAATCAACTGCGACTCCAATGGGATGGAGGAGAGCCGTAACAAATTGCCCCATGAGAGCTGCAGTGAACTGAACATCCCTGTGCTGCACAGGGAGGAAGCCATGACAGAAAGCACAAAAGCGAAGGAAAACACAACACCCGATCCAGCAAACGTAAGCTTCAGCACATCTGCTAGATTCCAGGGTGCTGGGCAGTCAGCAATTGGAAGAATTAGACCCTACATTTGACAAGCCATAGAGCTTCCATAAAGAACACCATTTTTCAGGGCAAAGCTTTGAAGAACTGTGGCTCAGTTCGACAGTTTCCACCAGGAATTCGATGGTCAGGTTTTCAAAAGAACTCAGCACCCACCAGCATTCACTTTGCTAAGTGCTTTCAAGAGCTTGAGCTCCTTTGAAAACCAGTTCCCTAAACTAGATACCAGCAGCTGATGGTTAAATGTGAAGGGCATACACTGTTCTTGCTCTTGGCCTTGTTAAATAATGCATTTCTTTCTACAGCGGATAAGCACTGAAAAGCCTCATGGAAGAAATACATCTAAAGTAGGGATTGAAATAGAGAGATAAGCTGATGGTAGAGAAGAAGGGAGTTCCACTTGCAGTATTCCACATCAAGAATTTCATTCATGACTACCCCCCCCCATCAGAAATGCCAAATTATCACAAGCAAAACATTTCTGTAAGAAAGGGCTGATTCTGATGAATATCTTGACTTGAGGGAAAATTGGAAAAAGGTTTCAGGTTTTTGTTTGCAATGACTCTTCATTTCAACATTCTGTTTAATTTACATTTGGAAAAGACTTCAGAATAAAAATGGTAAAACTTGAAATGAGATATTTCAATCAATCAGATCAGTTACATGGGGCTTTAGGCTTTTAGAGTGTTTTAAGAATTTTGAGAAGAGCCATTTCTATCCCGATTTAGGAGATTGCTTGATTTTTGCTATTTTTCTTCTCTTAAAATACTCTCCTGAGATGGGAAATCATGGTAAGCTCTGTTCTAGACCCAAGTACAAGGAATACAGGATCAAAAGGCACCTCCACAAGACAGTGCTCCCTTTTGCTGAAAGAGCATTCTGAAACATTTGCATTGCCAAAAGTAAGAGAAAAATCAGAACCAGGAGGCTCTTGCCGGGGTTACAGTCCAACACTATCATATACAATCTCTTACTGATCTCCTACAAGAGAGCATCTCATGCAGGCTGATTGACTCTGGACTGCTTAAGCAGAAGATGCATTACAGATAAATCATAGCACAGATGAGAAACTTACTTCTCCTCAGCACTCTTTCCTCTTTTATCTTCTACAGTTTTCCCTTACATTTCCCTGTTGTTCTGTCAAAAATAATAATGATGAAACAAACAAAAAAGGTTTGATCCAAGAAAGCCCTGCTCTGATATAACCATTCAGCCCTCCCCCAAACAAACCCCCCTTCTTATAGCTTCTCATCTCTCCCTCTCTTCAAAGCCCAGAGGAGCCCTGGCAGCATCTTCCCCACCAGCACTCTACCGGTACCCCGGACACTTGAAGCAGTGCAGGTATCTCCACACACAATCCAGCACCAAATCTGAAGCCTTCAATGCATTCTGGAACACACAGAGCTATCTTCAGAATCCCAAACAAATACATTAATTGCTTTCAATTTATCAGCCTCAAATCATTCTGTCTAATTACCATTCATCTAGAGTTTGTGTTTTTAATGGTTTATGGGTATTGTTGGTAATCTTTTAATTTCTCATTAAATACAATATCTTCTACGCTCTACGTGTGAAAAGCTCTAATCCGATAAATCAAGCAAGAGTAACACAGTTAAAAGGAAATCAGTGGAACAATATTTGGGTTTATATATTCCTGCCAGTCAATTTGTAATTAAAAGTTGCTACTTTAAAAAACACAGTTGTTGCTGTGAAAGCCATTATCAGTCGGCATTTTCATATGAATACTGCTTTAATTAATTAGCAAAAGTAAATACATTATATATCAAAAACCGCTTTCCCACTGAACCCGTGCGTTCCAGAACAAAAGGCTTAATAAACCACACAAAAGAGGGACAAATTAGCTGATCCCACCCTCCCTTTTCAGGTTTATATTCTTTTAAAGTTCTCCAAGGTTTTTCCCCCACACACACTTGCCTTTTTTTTTTTTTATTTTAATACATTGTTTGTTTTTCTTTAGAAGTGCGTATGGGGGGAAAAGATGCTACACAAACACAAAACATGCCATTCAAATTAAATGATTTGGAAATCAGTTTTGCTGGTTCTTAGAAAACAAGAGTGTTTATGATTATTAAAAACCAAATGTAATTACGATCACATACAACACGGTCCCTTTGGAACAAATTATTTGCTGAACATTAAGGGGTTAGAGTTTGATTCACAAAAGGAAATGATGTGTCTGAAAAATTCTTTTGTCTAGGGGCTTTCCAGAGGCAGGAGACAGCGGGAGAAAATTTTCCGGTTCCATCAATAAGCTGGAGAGAAAGTGTGGATAAACACTGTCATTTCAGGGAAAGGTCCATGACAAAAACACCTTAGAACATCAATAGCGGCTCTTATCTCACGGTGCCTTTAACAAGAAACAAGGGTCCTGCCATCTCACGAGTGAACAAATCACTCACCTCAGACTGGCCCTCTCATTGCCTAGTTGTTCAAGTGCGGCAAGCAGGGTCTGCCTGGGAGTTAGGAGCAGAGAGGGGAGCAAGTAGACTCCACATCTGATGGCTATGGCCAGGGCTGAACTTCCACAAGATAGCTGGGTGGTGAAAGGCAACCTGGTGGTGGGACCACACATGCAGACAGAGAATCTGATAGGAACAAAGACACCCAACTGGATAAGACTCTGTCTGCTGGGGAAGACATTCCTCCAGTTTCATTAGGCTTACCTAGAGCTGGAATTTGCTGCATAGTGGTGAACAGCAGCCTTAGCAGGCTGAACCTCACCACTTTTCCAAAGGTGTAAATACATACTCCTCAGCAGGTGAAGCTAAGCACGAATAGAAGATAGTTGGCTGAAAGAAGTACAAGAAGACTCGGTGGAAAAATGCAATTATCCAAGTGAGAATTTAGACTTCCCATACTCTTTCTGTGACAGTATTGAAGGCCTCTCACCAAAGGATACCTAAAAAATAAACCAATAAACCAACAATAGGAAGATGATGATATTAGATAGGCTAATTGTGTGGCTATTAACAAGCTGTGCAGGCATCCGAAACTGCATTAATACAGGAAAACCAAACATACACTCAGCCAAAGGCAGTCTGCAGTCACCATCTCCAACCCTGTCCAGAAAACATCCGTTCTCACCAGGTATTTCACCTCTCCCACTCAGTCCTGATTTCTAGCCATCTTCCCACTTACACCAGATACTCAGCTTGCTTCCTCCCAAAATAGATGGCAAGCAAGCAAGCTTCCTTCTTAAAGGAATTACTGAAACCTCCTCCTTCTCTACTCTAGGATGCATGCAAAGATCTAATGATCAGTCCCAACCTTATATGCTCTGCCTTCTCTTATGCTCTGTCTTCCCTTGTGCTCTTAGACTGCAAATCCTTTGGAGAAGGGACAGTTTTTTGCTCTGACAACTCATAACTATGCAGTACCATGCACACCAACAGTTCCCTATAACTGATCAGGAGTAACACTTCAAGGCTACCTAAGAAGCCATGGGATTTTGAAAGTTTTCCCTCTGCCCACTCAGTCTCTTCATACCATCACATGAGTAGATCTCTTTAGGCTTTTCAGCTAGGAAATATTCATCTTTACACCTTGTGTTTCATTCAAGAGCTTCCACGCAAGCCATTTGATACCCTATCTTCCAGCTTCCATTCCTCATGCACCAATTCCGTCTGAGCTAGTATTTGACAAGAGACATATCTGCTTCAGGGAGCAATATTAGTATTTCAGCAAGTGGCACTTTTTCCTTGGAGTCTCAGCCCTGCTCACTGGGGTGAGATTGCGCCTCACGACATTCAGGTGGTTACTCCCCTGGCCATGGTTTTAGCAGCATATGGTATTTACTCCTCGCTCTCTCCTCCATCAGCACAGACTCTTGTTACGTACCATTAAACTTAGCCAGAATCTGCCCAGTGAAGGCCACATTTCAGCAGATACAGAAGAGGTGTCTGTGAAATGTGTGGGGAAACAGTGCAGGGTGGGATGCCACAAGCAGCACCATGCGGAGGGTGTTTCAGCACCATGCGGAGGGTGTTTCAGCACAGAGAAGTGCAAGCTCATGCAGGCCTTCAGTGCAGGCATTCTTTTCCCTTCACATAACTGCATTGATTTTTATCATTGTTATATTTGGTTCAGTCGCTCATCTGGAAAGTTCTTGCCTCCCCCGGCCCCCATAAATAACCAAACCCAGCTCTAACCAAAGGCAGTTGACAGAATCAGCCCCATTGCCCTTTGGCAGTTCTTCCAGGAATTTTTAGGGTTTTTACCAGTCAGAAAAAGGCTTTGATGCTTTGGAATCAGGATTTTATGAAGATCATTTTGTAGGGTTCAGCCAACTCATGAAGTGTCAAATGGGGGGCACTCTTTCATCTCATCACTAGATGGGGAAAAAAATCCTCCCTCTTACTGGAATGAGGGCTAGAGAGGGGGGGAAACATCTCAGAGATGAAGGCTCATCCATAGAGGGGAGGGTTTCTTTTCTCTTGGTAGAGTCCACCCCCCACATTCCCATCATACTGAATACTACAGTCCTATCTGTCTGCTCTGCAGACTGTATCAGATAAGGGGAGAACTGCCTGTTCACTTGGTGCTGATACTGTGCTGCAGGGGCCTCCCAGCATCAGGGCCAGGCTCTTCTTCACCCTCCTTTTCTATCTGCCTTTTGCAGACTTAAATGAGTACTGTGTTGGGATGGATGCTGTCAGGAAACCTGCCACTTGCAAAGAATGGGACAGCAATCAAGACCAACCTGAACAAATTCATCTTCCACTTTGCATTTCTAACCGCCTGTTATAGAAGAGAGGAAGGAACCTGCCATTCCTTCTCAAAATTTATGTGCAAATTCCTATCCAAAGCAAGTCAAAGGTCTATCTAGTATCCTGTCTCCAACAGAGCTCAAAGCTGCATACTTCAGAACATGCCGCAAACGCAGTCTGCACCCATTTCTGCAATAACAGATTCCAGAGGGAAGAGCAGATCTCTCCCTAGCTAGCAACCACGCCTAGATTGTTGAGGACTTTTTTGCCATGGCCCCCTGAGCTAATCCCATTGTGGATGGCATTCTTGCAAACTGATCGACCGTTTCTAAAATCTGCACCCACGCTGCCTCAGTAATTGCAGACATCACTTCTTCAGAAGTTGAAGAAACCAACTAATGGATATTTGACAGAACTCAGAAGGGCTTGTGTGGGGCTGTAGGCTACAAGGCCCATCTCATCTACTAGCAGGTATTCTTTCACCTACCTCAGAAGAGCTGAGTTACACAGAGATTGCTTTTGTGTACTCTCTCAAGGGTGGGCATGGCCGTACTGTGACAGTTCACCTCAGTGCAAATACAAATGTCTTTGTCTACATATTTTGCTCAGGTCATTCTACTCACAAACCATTCCTTTATTGGCTGTCCCACTTGTTATGTCCTGTCACTGACAGCCTTTCTGCAGAACATGTCCATAATTGCCCAGGTGGGATTTGCAAATGCCACTTTTTCCACCACCAAACCCACTGAAGACAATTCAGACCAGAGAAAACAGTGAGATGCTCCAGAATCAGACACTCAGGCTCAGTTGACAAGCTCCAGCTCAGAGAAGCTTATGTGTGTACTCAAACCAGGTGCCAGTTCAATATGCATCATCACATATCTTTCCCCTTAGTAGAGGAAAGCAATAAGTGTGTTTTAAAAGATGGCATAGTCGCATCCTGTTTCTACCTAAAAGTGACAGCGAGAGAACATGAAACATCTACCGAAAACAATCAAGCAGCTTCACAGCCGCTTCTCGTTTAACCAAGTACCAGTGGTTTTCACTGGGAAACTGCTCTCTCAAGCTGATGCATCCAATAGGTTTCTACATATTAGGCCTTTTGGGTGTACTGCTCAAGGTGAGAGAGTGCTGTACTTAAAGCGCTGAGGTAGGACTGGCTCCCATTTCCAGCGCTGCATGTATGACCTTGAAAAAGTCATTCAACTCTTCTATGCCCTAGCTGTTTAACAGCAAAACAAGGCTCTTCCAGCTTTTGGCTGTCTTGTCTGTTTAGACTGTAAGCTCTTCAGGGCAGGGACTATCTTCTATTAAGTGATCATAACTCTTAATTACAGTCTTCTGCGCAGCCAGGGCCCTCACAAAAATGTCATAAAACAAAGGGTTTCTAATAAATTTGGGGAAAATCCACATTCTGATTCAAAATTGCTCAGTGGTTTTCCCTGCTGAATATGGTGCTGAATCCCTTGTTAGAGTGTGTGTGGGAGGAGGGAGACTCCTTATAATTTAAAGAGATTGCATAAAAGACAGTTAAAGTCCTTGTGGCTGTATATTTCTTTTAATTAGTTTATGCACAGTGCATTTGCATGGGAAGATGCACAGCATGTGGACGGACTTAATTAGGAGAACAATACGTTCCCTCTTAAGATAATGACTTGAGGATTATGAAAATTATTATTCCAGATCCATCCATGGGTCATTCGAGGTTCAGTATCCAGCGAACTTTTAAAATGCATTGAGGTCAGCAGTTTGGATACTGTCAGTAAAGTCACTTGATTTTACTGTAGCTTAAATGATTAATTATGAGCAGCGGCTGCATGCATCCACCAAGTTACACAATAGCTCAAGGACTTGCTGCAGTTCACATATGCCATCAGCTACTCTGAGAGACTGACATGTTAAATGGGGCTATAAGATTCACTGTACAGTCATCTGCCAAAGTCTCTTTTTCAACTCTCCCCTTCCCTTTCACAAATCCTTTGCCTTTTTCTATCCTGGCTGGGGAAACAAGAAATTTCTGTCTCCATTAATGTATCTTTGCAGGTGAAGAACCAAGAGAATTAGGTGAGTGTTTAGGACGCTGCTCAGCAGCCCATGCGAACTGGGAGACAACATGCACCAGAATGAAGTAATTATGGGCAACTGAGTTGGAGATCCCATCTAAGTGTGCCTCAGCTTTAACACTGGGAGTTTGGTGGGTCACAAAAAAAGGTACCTTCTCTGTTTCTCTCTCAGAATCATGTTCTTCTTTCCTAAAATAAAGCACTCCAGAGACTCATTCCTGCTTATCATGACACAGGGGAAAAATAGCCCTCTTCAAAACAGTTTCCACAAGGACTACATTTCTCAGCCAGTTTCATTCAAATAATCTGAGAGCACATCCTGTTCTCCCTCTTCAGAGGTTGCCTTTAGGTAAACAGCCTTTGCATCACAGCAGGGCATGCTGTGGTGGAGAGGCCCTCTGTCCCAGAGTTTTGGGCAACAGACACTAGGATCACATCTAGAGAGAACAAAGTTGTACAATTTCAAGTGCTGAGAAGACTAAGGAAGCTACTGTCTTCAAGTCTCAACCACCAGGAGCAAAAAAACAGAAATCCCACCTTTCACATTAAAAGCAGAGCCAAAGGAAACAAGTTTTCTGGGAGCCACATCACATTTGCCAAAGACCACTATTTACTCTGAAAGAAGACAGACATACACACAAATGGTTTGGGAGGACATGGACAGCTCTGTCAATAGCTCTGAACATGTCCTGTTTAGGAAATAGTAATTACACCCTGAGCATCCCTCCTTTCTACTTGCCCCAGAATGATATGGCAAGTTCTCCATTCAGATGCAATGAGTGGGAATTAAACAGGGTGTTTTAATAGCAGTAACAACAAAAGCTTGGTGAAACCATTACACATGAGGTTACTGTCAAAGCTGAGTAAAGAGCAGTTCTGGAGAGGAGCAGACAAGACAGCTTCGGTGCGCACCTTCCACTGAAAGTCTTTGACTTGACGCATTAACTTGTTTAACATGCAAAAAAATCCACATTTCAGATACAGGGCAGAGGGAAAGGAAATTCCAAAGGAGTGTTTTCTGAGCTTAGGGCAACTCAACCCAGTGACTGAACCCCCAGGCTCCCTATACCCACTCCAATGCTTCAGACTAAGAGAAAGCAAATTCTATCAGCCCAGGATGAATTGCACCTCTGCAATCACACTGCTGAAGGGAAAAAATTGTGACTGGCTCTAGAAGCTTCCTGCATGTGGCTGTCCCATTGCAAGGCTCTCCCTGGGACTCTTGTCTGGTCCTGCTTCTCAGAAGGGAAGCTGATCACTTTCATCCTAAATTGCTCAGGTACTTCATGAGCAAAGTCACAGATCCCTTTTAAAAACTGCAGCTTTGTTGCAGAGAGAGAGGGCTTAGGGGCTTGTGAGATGTTTTCTTCTTATTAAAAATATGCCTAGAACAACAGATGTCCAGGTCCTTTTCTGGAATAAAGTTCCTTTAAGGTAAACCAGAAAAAGCAGCATGTCTGGGAATCAAGCTGTTACTAAGGACAGCCTACGAACAGAAAGATGCATACTGCTGGCCTCCTCTCTGATGCAAAAACACCCTGTGCTTTCCCCTGCTGCCTTTGCCATGTCAAGGTTTCTTGAGGCCACAGAGGGTGTTCAAGGCCAATCATGAATAGTTGAGTATCACAGATTAGCCCTAAGAGTTGATGCTGTTCACAGAGCAAGACACACATGGCTGTGCAGGCCTGAGAGGCAGGCCCGGCGGGCTTCGCGCAGCACAGCAATGCTGCCCACCTCATACCACACGCTGCCAACACACTGCCCATGGTGTGGGGCTGGGCTAGAGGCAGGTGCAGTGCCTGAGCTGCAGCTGCTTCCTGCAATGGCTGAGAAAAACCATTCCCAGGGAATGATCCCAAAGCACCTCCCAGCTTTTTGATAGTGTAGAGCCACACAATGCACAGTACAGAGTGCTATGCTCAGCATGAGTCATTTCCCATCTTTTTTTCTTTTTTCTCCCCTTCACTTGCAAGCCCAGAGTTACATGGCAGAGCACCAAACCTGGGCAATTCCTGGGCAGCAGAACCCCTCCCAGGATCAGGGAGTACAGGGGATCCATCTACTAAGGAGATGGGGAGCAGGGGAAAGAAATCAAAAGGTATAATTAGTCACAGGAAGGATGGAGTAGGAAACAGCCCACACTTTGCAGGGTCAATACACACAGTTTATGAGCATCGCTCATTACTCAGCCTCTGTTGTTGATAACACGGCACCCAAAGCATGCTAGCCACTGTACAGTGAAGACAGAGATGCCTCTGCCCCAAACAGATTACAATCTAATTCAGATTCTACAGTCACATTTCAAAAGCACAGTGAGATCAAAGCCCTCTTCTCCTCCCCCAGGCACTCATTCTCTCTGGTGGAATATATCTTGATTTATATATCAGAGAAGCAGCATATCTCAGTGAACGCTGCCATTCAAGACATGTACAGAGATGCCAAAGGTCGTCCTAACATCACATTAGAGCTCAGGAGACTAATCTTGGGGAGCGGGGGAATGTACAGCAGTCATTGTTTTTCTATTACCAAAGCAGAGTTTTGTCTGGATGTAGTATAGCCAGCAGTAATAGCATGTGACAACAATCCATGACGCTCCAGAACAGAAAATTAAAAAAGAGAGAGATCATTGTAGAAATTGCATGAAACTTCAGGAGACATTTTGGGAGATGGTCTGAAAATACGTGAAAAACTGGGACAAACATAAGAATAGAGTAACTCATTTGGGAAAAAACACCTTGAAATAGAGTAGTAATTCCAAGTACAAATCCCAAGGCTGTTTTCCAGTTCATTCAAGAATAGTACTTCCAGTGTCAGAGCACACTTAAGCACACAGGAGTAAAGACAGTTGTCTCCGAAGCATTATCCCCAGTGCAACATTTAAGGGTTACTCCTCCCCCCGCAACAAAATCTGCAATTCAAACACTAAATTTGCCCCTGAACTGTTTAATCTGCAAGCTCCAGTGATCTCCCTGCAATGGGATGAACAGGCAACAGATGTTCAGAAACTGAGTTGGCAGTTTGCACCACCTGAACATGTGATTGGGAGCAAGACAGAAAGGATGCATGCTGCCTGGGAACATCTGATAATGCTGTGCCCTTCAGAGTTTGTACATCTGGTGAAGGGGCAGGAGCGGGGCTTAGAAATAACCAGAAGCTTTCTTCTTGTTCCATGAGTCACTCCTGCTTCAAGGCGCTGCAGCTTTGATTATTAACTGGGCTAGTCAGCTAGATATTTAAATGATTCCCAAAAGTCATTAAGAGCCCAATCAGATATGCAGTGCTTGACTTTAGCACAGGAATGCAGAGAGGGAATTATTTGCATAAACTATACTTTAGAGAAAACCTCCATGTATTCTATATTTCAGGGAACTGGGGAATCTGATTTAACTGAGTTAAAAAAAAAAAGCTTGAGCAATCTAAGGGACCACATTAAACATGGAAGAGAGAGAGAGAAAAAAAAAATCAAAATATCAGCTACCACAGGGATTAGGAATAATAAAAAATAATGTCGAAATGCTCTGCCTTCTCTGAGCAACAGGCAGCTCCTTCAGATTTCACCTGACTTTTCAGAGAGAAAATTCAGCTTCAAAAGTTAAATTCTGCCTGAAGACGTATGGCCAGTCACAAAATCTCTCAATCCATCTGTCCTCTTCCCCAACTCTAGGTCAAATAGATGAGCTAACACAACAGGAGAATGGATGGGTAGAAACCAAAAGCCTCTATTGACTCTCTACCTAAAAGTATCCGGTTTTACAATCACGCCAAAGCCCAGGCCTCCACTCCAAAGCCACAAAACAGACCATCCCGCATCAAAAACTCAAAGCAAATGTTCTGTGGAGTATTTTTTTTTATAGGAAACATAGGATGAAGAAACCTGTTGGGTCTGGTAGGTGTGAAGGCAACAGTGCATATGAATATCACAACAGAAAGTAACACCAGGCTAGGGGCCATCTTTGGAGATAGTCAGAGGATTGCCCATCTTGGGTGCAGCTTTACTGGTGGAACATAATCCATCTTGTGTCTGCATTACACCAGCCCTACAGGCAGCTCCTGCACCCATTCTGTGTGGCCTGAGCAATTCAGCCCTTACCAGTTATCTCCCAGAGCATGGGGTGCAGCTCAGGCCATTCTGAGAAGGGGCTTGTTTGGAGGGATCGTATCCAGTAACTTACATCCTTCCTGCTCTAGCTTAAAATCAGAGCCATGACAAACTATAAATCTCTTCCCAATATCTGCAACTCAAACAGAATTCATCCAAAAGTAAGATTCAGGATGACTGGAAAGCTGGACTAAGACTGGAATTTTTAACAAAACAAGAAGAGAGGTAAAAGCAGGCTCTTTTGAGGCTCCATCGAGATTTGCATGGGACACTAGCACTTTTGAAGCAAAAAGCAATCAGCTAATTACACCGGCTTCATAGACCTGCATTTCAGACAGAAAACTAAGCGTTCTCATAAGGAGTCAGTAACCAAGGTAACCTGGAGTTGGTCAC
The DNA here is from genome assembly GCF_036370855.1 of Dromaius novaehollandiae. Taxonomy (NCBI): domain Eukaryota; kingdom Metazoa; phylum Chordata; class Aves; order Casuariiformes; family Dromaiidae; genus Dromaius; species Dromaius novaehollandiae. The sequence continues at coordinate 13,050,095 of NC_088109.1, forward strand.
CAAAACTCTTTAGCCTTCAGTCTTCCCACCTGTAAAATGAGGGTTAAAATATTTTACTTCCTTCTTTCCTCCACGGGATGGAAGCTGACAGATTAAATACACTCATGCCTACAAAGCCTTCCCCTAAAAGAAACTGCCACAAAGAGGGCAAAACCGTTACTGTTATGATTAGAAACCAAGGTCCTCTTGTACAGTTATTTAATTAAACCATAAATACAAATGGATAAGCGTCTAATGAGCCAGCTCTACACAGTATATTTATATTCTTCTGAAAAGAATAATGCTTAAACTAGTTGCAAATAATAGTCTTCTCTCCCAGCCTGGTTTCCTCTGCAATCAGGAATCAGGCCGCACAGTAGTTTGCTGACAAATTGGTTCATGTTATGAAGATAATGAAGGCATCAAATTACTTTGCACTCCTTCCCCCTGGAAGCTGTGAGGCTCTTGCAGAGAGAGATTGCCAGGGTTTCATTTGTGCATGTGTGTGTGTCATTTGTGAAAAGACAAGCCCCAGAGGCCTGTCAGCCAAGGCAGGATGGCTCTAACCACTGTTTCCTGGCAAGTTCATACTGTTGCACTGACCTTCTGGCTGCGCGCTTGTCAGTGCTGTATGGGAGGTGAATATGGCAAAGATCCACAGACCCCGAGAGGCTTTTCTTCCTCCAGGACCCATGAAGATGCCCCAGGTTGTTCCGAGAGCTTGCTCAGGTACCAGAAGCAGTTTAGTCATGTTAGGGCAGCTTTTCTCTCAGGCTGATACTCTCTGCTTTCCAGGAACAAAGCCTAAAGCAGCAGATCCAGCAAAGCATTTAACAAGGGGTTTGAATAAGGTCATCTTCACAAGGACTTAAGCACTTCGCTAGATCACAGCCCTTCTGGACAGTGGCTCTGGAAGTTTTCGTGTCTCTTTATGCCTGGTGAAAAGAGGTTTAACTCCTTCTTTGGAAGTAGATACCGAAACCCAGGGGCAGAAGGATAGAGAAAGAAAAATATTCCAAAACCTGAGCTGTTATTAATAAATAATGTATTCTGAACAGGTAAGATCTCAGTAAACTGGATCCAAACAGCTTTTTAAAGCCCCTCCAGCCACTATGGGAATCAACACACCCAGCAAAGCTCTTTAGTGATCATAACAAATGTGTCAGGCTTTACCCTGCGACTGATTCGCTTTTGGGAACATAAGTTAAGCTTTAAATCTATATTTCATATATAATCAAGCAGCCAAATCAGTCTTTTGATATAGAACCCAAGCCAGCCGCTGTGTCTTTATCTCAGAAAGCAGGAGGGCCAACAAAGCTCCAGCCAGGGAAGTGACAGTTCTTCTTTATTATCCTCCCCGGTTGTGCCCATCTCCTCATCTCCCCTATCAAATTTCTGGGCTTTTTTGATAAAAAATAATTTAAGAGCACGTTCCACAGGAAGCGCATGAAGGTTACAGATTGAGCAATGCCTGGGAACCCCTCTTTAAAAGGTGCAGCCATAAAAAGGGCCTGAAAGGAGGAGCAACGTTCCAGTCCTGCACGCAGCCTCTTCCAGCAGCACAAAAGAGCATGCTGGGCTAAACATCACATGGAAAAGTTCTTTCCTTATTGTCACTAACATCTTCTGCTGTTAAAACTCAGACGACGATTTTTAAATCTTACTGACTGTGCACTTGTTGATGCTGTGTTTTTTTGTTTTTCTTTTCTTTCTCCCCTTTCTACATTGCAAGCTTCCTGAGACAGCTCCCCTCTCCACTTTGGGGTCAGGAAGAACAACACTGCTTCTGAGTTGTTTTTTTGTTGTTGTTTAAGAAGGACTTAGGTATTTTAAGCATTCTCTCCATCAAAGAAGTCATCTTCTTGTTTTTTGTTTTGTTTTGTTTTTAAACTGTTCACACACTTGTTTTCTCCTCCTTTGCTGAGGGTTTCATGTTACAAGTTCAGCAGCAATACCAGCTTAGGGGATTCCCTCCTGACCATCTCTGTCCTGCACGGCGCAATCCCCTTTGCCATGCTGTGGCAACAGTGCCTGACACCAGTCTGAGAGGAGAACTGATCCACTTCAACAAGGAACGTGTGTGGCATTTTTAAAGGTAGGGTTTCTTTTCCTCCTGAAGCCGGATCAGTTCCCTGAGATGCTTCACAGCACAGACTCAAAAAACTCCACCGTCACAACAGAAGCGGGGGCGGGGGGGGGGGGGGGGGTGTACCTCCTGAGAGTGATGCTGACGAGCAACTTTGCAGCTGGAGTGACAGCTGGCCTTGGCTGGTCCATGCCTTGCTTTGTTCTGCTGCAAGTGAATCAGAGCACAGTGTCTTTGGAGCAGGGACTATGCCCAACTACGTAAAGCTTACAAAACAAAGCCATTTTGATGAACCTAGGTTTTTAGCTTAGCCGCTTGTGGAATGTCTCAGATCTGAGCATCCAGCAAGGATCCAGGAAATCTGAGTGTCTAGTTTAGATGCATTTCACAGCCAGCTACCGAAGAAAAGGATACCATCCACGAATAAATGGTAAAATGGATTTATGTTCCAATGCACGCTTTAGCCCTCTAGGAATACTCCACAAAGCTATGTGTTTTTCCTTTGCATAAATACCCCCAAATCAACATGCAACAGGAAATTTAAAGTTGAGGCTGGCACCTCCATCCATAATTCACACCGTCAATTTGAAGAATTGGAGGAAAAGACCTAAAGGGCATATTTGTGTATCTAGAAAAAATAGCGCAGAAGGTTCTGCCAGTCATCCACAACCTTATCCCACATGGACCATGGCTCTGTAACAGACCACACTACAACACTCATTTTCAATGGGCTGCATTCACAAATGCCAGCCTCTCAAAACTAGATCAACAGAAAGACAAGGGTTATTTATTACTTCTTGTGCCAATTTCCCACTGCTGTAATTTGCCAAGCCAGTACTTATAATTGTTACTTTGCAAACTTTCAGCCTTAGAATAGCAATGAACTACTCGTTTCAACATCTTGCCTTGAGATAGCGGATGGCTATGCTATAATGCCCTTCCCTTGTATAGCAGTGTCACACCAAAAGACTATGAGAAAAAGTAGTTGTAGTGGATTTAATTATCGATGAGTATGCTTCAAAGGAGCTATGTTATACTTCAAGCTTTGCCAAATTCAGCTTAGATTCTTTATTTAAATAATCTCACAAGATGTGACAATTTCGGCACTTCCTATGCCCCAAGCCAAACTTCCTAACCTGATCTTCACAAAAGGTTGGAATTTGCTTGGTTGTTGAAGTTGCTGTCTTTTTTTTTAGCATACTACTTTTAGTTTTGTCTGAAAATATCTTGGAAACAGGTAATCTGGCTGATGGCTAATGGCTAAAACACATGCAAGATGGGGTTATTCTTTTAAAGTTTTTCCAGTTAAATTTGAGTCAGTTGCAAAAAGATACAAACCAGGATCATCACGAATATAGGAAGTCAACAAGCAAGGCACGATTTTCAGAAGAGATCTAGGATTTGGGGATCCTCCATTTTTAAGTGCCTCATTTCAGACATTTTTAAAGAACTTAGTTGCTTAGAAAGGGCTATTTTACATCACTCTGTGAAGGGCATCTCATGTCAAAAACCCAAAGACTGAGTACCTGAAATCTCTAGACATTGCTTAGAAACTCAGCCTATACAGACAGAAAGATTACAGGGTGTTGTGTTTTTTTTTTTTTTTTTTTTTTTTTTAATAGTAGTGCTTATGACCCATATTTCTTTTTCCTATGCTTCTACACATTCACTTAATGCCCCTCGGTGCTGTCCCTGTAGGATATTTCACTCTTCCAGCCCTGACGGCCGCCTCTCACTATGCCTGCACCCTTTCAGGCCAGCTATATTCATGGCAGAAGTCTGCCAAGTTCTCAGGAGCAATGCACCAGCCTTTTTGCAATGTGACCAGTAGGGTCCATTAGCATACAACACTATGAAATTCACTTCAGCTGAAATTAAACAAGTAAAGTTTAACCTCGAGGCTTCTGACAGGAAAACAGGCAGAAGAAAGGAAAGATACTAGAAGCAAGAAAGGCCCATGCGGTCTTGCTGTTTACATATAACCAGAACAAGATTGCTTTGCTAGTGCTTTATCCATGACTATCTAAGAGAACTGAGCACCTAGGATCATCAGTATATTGCATTTGGTCCAGCATTAATTCCTCTTATGTGGATGATTAAAAGGTACAAAGGCTGCTTAATTGGCACCTCGTGTCATGCTTTGTAACTTGTAGCCATCAACTGGTAGTAACCAGACAGACACACAAATGCACATACACAAATACACATGCAGGCACACCATCTCTCCCTCCCTTTCCCTCCCGCAAAATAACAGAAGTTCCTCCTACGCAATTATAGCTGGGTGCCCCCTAATTCTCATCTCTTGAGCAATTAATGCGTTTGCTCTGGGGTCTACACAATCCTGCTCTAATTTTGCCAGGGGCCTTTGTATCAAAGGCCTGAGCTGTGTGAAAGGTGATTTAGCAGAGATGGTGTCGGTGATTATTTTCAAAGGAACTGCTGCAGCCCCACCACGAGGGACACTGCAGCCTCCAGATAGGGGGCCCTTATCATATTTTCTATTCTCAGATAAGATTATGTTTCCTTTTTTCATCCTCCTTCCTGAATCTTCTTGATAACAATTGGGGGCCAGTTTAATCACAGAGGTTGAAATAACCAAAAGGGTTCCTAGGGTAGTGGTGGGGAGGGCAGGGAACAGGGCCAGGTGGGTGGGGAGGAGGGAGAATGCTTACTGGTCGGAAAAGTTGGGTAAGAGCAACTAAGAAATAAAGCCAGCAGAAACAGGGTTATTTCAAAGGGAACAGCTGTTAAACGGCAACCAAACGAAAAGCACACACAGCCAATGTTCTTGTGGTCGCTTGTCAAAAACAAAAACAAAATGAGTTGTTCACGCGCCCATTCTGTGGTCTAAACAAATTAGAGGGGAAATGGTATTGGGACAGGGAGATGGATGGCCTCAAAACAATAGGGATAGACCCTTTGTGAAACAACCCTTTCTGTTGTTGGGGTGTGTGTGTGTGTGGGGGGGGGGGGGTTAAACACTATTAGTATCTCTGCGATAAGAAGAATCACTTCGGCAAGACGTGAATTGGTTCCAGGGAGCCGACCCAGACCCCTGGAGTTCGAATCTACTTGGACCAAGCATCAAACAGAACAGAGACAGAAGGGAACAGCAAACACCCTCTGTTACTGCCCAAAACAAGGAATTCAGACCTGGAGCTGGGGATGCAGGTGGGACTCCACATAGCTCTGGCCAGCACTTTGCTCATTTCAGGACAACATGGTAATGTTACAACATGGTGAATTCCCAGCATTGCAGTCTTCTCTGTTTTCATACGCTCGGCAGGGTCAAAGCCTGAATATTATTTGAATGAGAAATTTCCTAAGAAACATCACTCTCAGCTAGTCAACAATGACACTGTCCTGTGAGACGATACTGAAACAGCATGTTCAATGTTGCATCAGGAGGTGCTAGGCTTTGTGAGTGACAGCTATGGGGCAGGAGGTGCCGTATTTTGGATTGGTTATGCATCAGAACTGTTCATTACCTGTTGTTGTTAAGCACCCCTCACTCACCCGCCCAAACTCAATCTAAGTTGCAAAAAAACTGCAAAAATTCCATTTTGCTTTGATGGCATTGCCTCCATCAAAATAACTCTAGAAACACGTCCCAATTTTCTGAGCTTGATAACTTTCCCTAGAGGCAGCCTGGAGAAGAGGAAACCTTTGAGCCACTGCCACCTCAACATTACACTGGAGGGGTCTTGGGCCAGCAGGAGCCATCCTGGCCACATTCCCCCTCAGACCTAACAAAAAGGGCTGTGTTTCCAACTGGAACATTTGGAGGCATCTTAACCCCCCTACGGGAGCAGGTCACACACAGGGCCCCCAAACACAAGTGTCAGTTCATGATGGCCCTTCTTCTGGAGTCGTGTGGCTGGGCTGCGAATGCCCAGACTGCTGTTGACCACTCATGGTCAAAACTATGTTTTCTCCTCAGCTCAGCCTTTGGGGTCAGAATGAAACCCACAGAACAGGGACCCACCTCCTTCCAGAGATGGCCAAGTCCAGACCGAGCCATCAGAGCAGAGCACTTGTCCTCAAAGATACTCACATGCAGAGTTCAAAGCCAGGCCTGTCTGACTGGAAGGCAGCGGATGGCAGCTTACCACAGAGTTCTTGGTAATAAAGTCTATTTGAAGACTCTCAGTGAAAAGTGTGTTCCTAATAAAGGATAACATTTCATGGTCATTATGCGATACACTTAACTTTAAAAGGAAAAAAAATGCTGAGAAAGTCATTTTCTGAAAAGGGCTCTCGGATTTCATTACTATGGGTCAAGTGCCTGGGGAGAAGAATTAAAGAAAAACACGAACTTGTGCACAAATTAATTAAAGATATTTCCACTAATAAATTGTCCCCGTATCCCAAGGCAGAGCCTTCAGTTTGCAAAATGTGGTAATATTCAAGTTGTGGTTTTCTCCACCAGGCAAGCGGTTCAGCAACATTTAAAATCAAATGGACAGAGCCAGTGATGTGGAGCTTGGGAATGGGAGGGGGTCACTTCCTTCTTCAGCCCATAGAAAATTTCTGGTATTTTAGCATATTTCTAAGAAAAAAAAAAAAAGTCTTGGTAGCCCTCGAAAAAAGAAAAACATGATGACCTTTTAATTTCTTATTTTTCCTTGATGCAGCTGATTTCTCCAAACAAGGTCTCTTTCTCCACACACTTCCACCAAAAATGTGAAGGGCTTGGTTCCTTTTGACGCAAAGATGGTGCCAGTTGCTGTAACATGAGGAAATTGCACTACAAGGGGAAACAAAAAACAAAAATCCCAGAAGGAAAAACAGAATTCACTGTCAGCAGTTTTCTGAGTAGTGGGCCTGACACCGTCCAGTGTTAATGACTCCCTCCAGACAGAGGGGCAGCTACCATGAGAGGGACTATATTTAAGCAACTAAGAGCAGCTGGGATGACAGCCAAGTGCTCTGGGTCTAAGCTCTTCCAGTCAAAGGCCAAAGCTTTTTGATCTTTCTGAGAGGCTTCATAGACTAGAGGGGTGGTGTCAGGGCACGGAGCTCTCAGCTCTTAGGTCACAGGTTGTGATGCAGCCAGCACAGAGGTGCATGAAAACTGTTACCTTTTAAGGGGGCTTGCACGAGATACCTGGGCTGCACACTCAGGCCCATTTCCTACTGTGTTACTAGCTTTTTTTTTTTTTGGTTACTATAAAAAAAACCCTGAAGCTGGATTCAACTTTATTACTTTGGTATCCTCACATTTTATCATTTGCCTGCTTGCACACATTCAAAAGCACTTACTGTATTTTTTTCATTTGGGGAAAAGGAAGGTGGGAAGATTTGCAATCCTCTCAAAGCCTACTTTCTGCAAAGGCAACCACTGTCTTATGGACGACTAACAATCCACCCACAGATGATGTGAAGACTTCACTCTCCAAAGAAGGTAATCAGCAAATCAGAAGAATGTAGTTTCTAAATACACAAATACAGTTAAACAGTCCTGTCCTAGGAGCTTGGATAGTTTGTTTGGTTTGTATTGACCTGATCCCATTTGAACATCCCTGTTCTCACACTGATCAGGGGCTGAAACGGAAGGAAACTGCTTCAAGCTTCTCTTTTCCTTTATTTTTTTTCCCTCTCCCCCACCACTTAAATTTCACAGGCACCTGAATCTGATCACAACTTCCTCTGTGCAGTGTAAAGTTTAGTCTGAGAGAGTGCACATACCACAATGCGTTGGGATAATATTAATGTATAGTATTCGAAGCCCCAGGGCCTGTATGTTTCATTAATTTCCTCCCCATTAAAGTAAAATGAGGATATCCTGTAGAGAATTGCAGTGAACCATTCGGACTGTGAAACTCGTCCTGACCCTGCTAAGAAAAACAGACAGAAGAGGAAAGAGCAGCTGATCACAATATACAGCCACCCAAATGAAACACACAGGTTCCTTGCTCAACCTCCTTTGCACTACTACCGTGCAAATATTTAGCTTAACAGGATGTGAAGAACTGGTCAGCAAGCGTTAAAAAAATATGCACTGATTTTTATTTGTTTAAAATGCGAAACATTTCCCGTACATTCTTTGCAGCGCATTAACCTCAGGCGCAATTTCCACTCTGGGATTGAGCAAGCCAGGGACCTGGGCTGCACACGAATAATTCAGATTACTGCATCTGCGTGTGGTTGAGGCGTGCATACCAATCCTTGCTTGCTAACCCAGTGCATCTAAACTCTGCCAAACCCTTGAAGGCTTGCATCCAAAAGAAACTGCCTCTTCCAACAAAATCAGACATTTTGGTGGTCAGTGCCAGCCCACAAGTGGCTCTGTCACGTTTAGGACAGATCCAGCAGAGCCCAAAGCCTTCAACAGCACAATGCTGTAGCCTCTTCTCCCTGCCCTAGCAGCTTATCTTTGGTCTTGTTCCTCACGTAGAGCCCTCTGATCTCCACCTAGTAACTCTGTTACTCACATCCTGCCACAGCTCATCTTTCCATCTGAGTCACTTCACTGGTTCCCCACTAAGCAGCACTCAAGCATCTTTGCCCATGCTCTCCAAACCCTTCTTCAGTCAGCTCCTCCCTTGCTCTCTGTTGTGCACTGCTCGGTCCACACTCTCACTACCAACATCACTGCCTTCAGCTCTGTGCCATCTCTCATGCTGATGGCTATTTTGGAACATGCTTTCCTGTCCATGTTTTATAAAGTCGTCCCTTTACTATAATCAAATCCCTCCTAAAGCCTTACTTCTGCCATCACCAACATTCTGTGCCTATCTTTTTGGGTAACCAGGGCACATCTGAATCCAAGCCCCCTTCTTGGCTTCAGCTTTTTGCAGCTTGAACTTGAGTCACACCAAACCAAACCAGCTCTTCAGGACAGGGTCTATAACCTCACATACAGCAACAAGACACTGTGCGAGCTACCGTAGTTCAGCTGAGCTATGGTAACTGTCCCATGCTGGCTGCCAGGTAACAAAGTTCACTCAAAGCTTTTTGAGTGCCATGAATCTCACAACCTCACAATCAGAGTGGCCTAAGAGCATGCACTGGAGTGGTTACAAACACCAAAACCAAAATTTTCTATTTTGGTCTTGCAAACACAGGTGTAAGCAACAGGACTTTATTAGCAGCAATGGTTTCCTTGTGGAGGACAGGGACAGCCATTCAGCCAGAGTTCTAGCTCTACCAGTTCCCTTGCTTCAGCTGTTTCAACCAGTCCTGCCCAAATGCGCCAGCCCCGCTGCTCCATGGCAGCTGGTGTGACAAACAAGGCAGGCGGCAGAGATGCAAACCCTGAGCAGCTTCATTGCATGTGAAAAAACTCAGCCAGTGCTTGCTTCCCTCATTTTTGGCAGCTGTCTACCTTGTTCTGCTGTTTTTTCCCTTTGTCCAGTAAAGTCCTGCCTGAAGCATTCCCCAGCAAGGCAGGGTGCCTGGAACAAGTCCTTCTCAGGAAACCTGCCACAGTTTTCAGAGCTAAGGTACTTGCACATACACTTGCATTTCTTTGGGGAAACCCAGCACCAAGATGGGTTTAAGTTATCTTCTGCCAACACGGGACACTCTTGAAAAAATGCAGCTGGGAAGTGAATTTTCCCCTCTGTAGCTCCCTCCAACACCAACCGTTTGAAGACCTAATTTCAGTCCCCAGTAATGGCTCTGTCTTGGTCCCCCAGACTGCAGGTTAAAAAGTGTATTGTGGAGACAGTATATTCCCTGCCCTGGGGGAAGAGGCAGCTTGAATTACCCTGCACTAGCCTCTCTGGATTGTTAACAGACCTGCACGGCCGGGCTGCAGAGGACACCCTACCTGTGCCTTGGAGCACAGGGGTTTTGTCATGCAAGGCAGGGGATGAAAGCAGATACGAGCAAATATCAGCAGGACCTGGAAGGTGTTCCCTCACCTCCTCACAAAGAATGAGAAAATTCCTGTCAGTGTTTTTTCCCTAGTTGCTGCCTTTGCATTGCAGTATTCACAGCAGCAGGGAACTTGACCTCAGTATAGGTCTTGCAAACGGTGGAGGGATTCAGGGGCAGAGAGATGCCGGAATTGCAGTATAGCGAATCCCTCCAAACAAGAGCCAGTTAAAATAATCCCCAAGATGCAAACCCTTTGAGAGAAAAATCAGAAGACTTGCTGGACTGGATGGACTGGAGAGTTTGGTTAACTACCCCCCAAAATCTTTAAGCTCAGCATCTCATATTCTTCCTGACAAATCCTAACTTTAATTCACAGTCTTTACTCCCAAAACCTCTTGCCAATTCATTTCCCATGCCAGAGGTTCATAATAAACATCCACTTGTATTTACTTGAATATAAAAAAAAGCTCACTTTGAATGAACCCTTTCTCTTATTTTCTAAGATACCTCCAAGCTCCATGACATCAGCTTCTGCTTCCTTTCTCACCTTCTTACCAGCTCCTTCCAATCAACCTCAGCAGATTCTTCTCCAGCTTGACTTCACATTTCCCCTTTGCCAGCAACTCCTTCCTCCTCCTTTTACTTCAGAAGTACCTTCTCTTACCTATCTTCCAGATCACAATTCAAAAAACTTCCTTAAATTAGAGGCAGGCCTGAAGAGTGAAGGTTAAATTCAGATTTTGCAATGTTTCTGTGGTGTTTGGCTTCCAGGCAGTGATTTGTGCCTGTCTCCGCTTCAAATACCCCAGATTGCATAAAGAATTTGGCCACTGGGCATTACAGGAATGTATATAATTAATCACAAAAGCATATATCCCAGTGATCACATTTGTGTTACTCAGATTTGAAACAGGACTTTAATGCTCATATTTACTCGTAAACTGCCAAGCCCCTATGTGAGACTACATACATACATATATATATATGTATGTATACACACACACAGAGAATATATAAAAATTCTCCCATTCTGCACAGACCCTTGCCTTTAGCCAGCTCTCAGCAGGGTGGGAACAGAGGGGAGGACATACTTGTGATATAATATGCAACAGCCTGATGATTACTAATATTTCTCAATAAAAACCCACATATTAAAAAAATCCTAAAAAACCCACAGCCCCCAGCTCATGATCTGAATAAGGGGGAGGGAAGAAGGTGTGTGGGGGAAATTGTCTTAATTAAAATTCTCCCTTTCATCCTGGTAATTACATTCAAACAGGCAACAGCAGCAGCACCACTGCTTGTCACCGTGCCAAAAAAAGAAATTGATTTGATCACCGGGACATCATGTTGCATTAAATAAAATTCTTAAAAATCTGCCAGGAATTTTTTTTAAACTGTAATTACTTCTAGAGCACTGCGAAGAAGGGGGAAAACAGAAAGAAAAGAGAAAAGGAGGAGGAGGAGGAGGAGGAAGGGGACCCAGTGGCAGATAATACGCCAGTAATGATGGAAACACCTGTAAGCCAGCGGAGATCTAGCAGCTATCAGCTCTGGCTGCATTCCATATCCATTAGCTACAAGAGGCTGCTTGGGCTCCAGGAAAGGCGGGTGTTAGCTCTGACAACTGGTGAAAAGCTGATGAAAACGTACCAAAGGGGCAGTCACGGCGCTGCCATTTGATAAAGAGAAAAAAAAAAATACAGAGAGAGGAAAGGGAGAAGGGAAAAAAAAGCCAGGAGTAAATCAGTCTAATTAATGGCTTTGCGCATTTATCAGGGGCAAATGCTAATTATTCTTTTTAATCACTTTTCTGCCGCAGTTGCTCATTCCTTTTTTTTTTTTTTTTTTTTTTTCCTCTCCTGCCAGCTCTGCTTAGTGTGAGAGGCCAGTAAAAAAGCAATCCAAACCTCAGGCTTACAAATAAAGAAAGCACAAGAGAAAATGAAAGAATAGGTGAAATCATTCCATGAATTCCCACCAGAATTTTCTCTCCATTTAGTAGCTCCCCACACCCTTCCTCGTCTCCCATCTTTCTTTGTGATCCATGGGCTAAAAACAAGAATGCAGAGCAGCCCTTGACAGAGAAAGCAGGGGCCCAAAGGCCCTGCAAGACAACTTTTAAAAACATCCCTTCAGACTCTGAGCTGCTGCTGTCATAAACCATGTTTCTCCCCCTTACGTTCACCAACATTTACATGAATCGATTTAGTTCATACAAGTAGATGGGGAACAGCTAAACTCTGCTGGATGATCCCTGAACTTCTGTGTGCAAATATACGCGGTCAGCCTTCCTTTTTGTTGTGCGGTTCACAAGGGGCAGGGCAGGACTGTCAAAAGCAGCAAGCAGTGTTGGTTACACATCTCCAGACACCTACAGGGCTTCCTTTTGAGAAGGGGACTAACTTATCACTTCCTCAAGCCTCTTTAAGCTCGTTACCAAAGAAAAAAAAAGAAAAAACTCCACTAATTACCACCATAAACACTGTTCTCATTCATCATGTGGCAAACAGAAACTTGGGCTTTGATGACCAAGGAGACCATGAACATGGGGACTAAATAATCTGCAAACAAACCCATAGACTTAAATCAATTCAACAAAGCCCTAGCAAATTGTTAAGAAAAAGAAACCTACATGCAGAACCAAGGATCAGTTTGCAAACATATCTCAGTAGAAAAAGAAAGAAAGTGTCTCCATACGTGGCAAACTATTTGGAGTAAGACACACGATGAGCATCAGTGAAGAAACACAGATGAAACAAGACTGTCACAGACCTGACAGAATGTATGTGGGAGTGTATTTGTGTGTTAGCAGACCTGATCTACCAACACAGCTAACACCCAAGATTCTGTTTTGCTTTACCTTGAATTTGCAGAAGGGAACAAGTTACTCGCCCTAATGAGCCAGCAGAATTCATTTACCCTCACCCAGGAGGACACAGGCAGGCTGTTACAGGAAACTCTGGCTGCAGAGCAGCTTTCTTCAGTCACAGTTTAAAGGTTCCCAATAAGAATTTAATTCAGCAATTCAGTTACTGCACAGTAAATCCCCTGAGTACTAGATGTGTGTCTTTGATAGCTGCTAAACCTCAGTAAACAAGTCTTTAATCATTCATTGGTAATTAATTAGCAAACAAGAACTAATTGCAACCAGATAGCTTTTTAGATTCAAGACAGTTGTTTTACATTAATTAAATATAGAGGTCCATGAGTAACATAAATACATTCTAACCAACATAAATGCAGTGTTCTAAAATGCATTTGGGTCCTAACACCAGAACTTTACCAGTGAAAATTGTTCAAAGGAAGCTAATTTCAGGGTGGTGTGCAAATACTGGCATTTATGACAGGTACTCGAAAGCACTGATACACTTACACAGCTATGAACAGAAACAACACTCATGTGATCCCAACCAGGGATATGCAAGCTCAAGAAGTCAAAACTGAGACCCTAACACTCTACAAAAGGTTGAAATAAGTGTAACTGATAAATACGAGAGGAACTTGTGCTCTACTACATTTGTAGTCTGTTCTGAGAAGAGAACTAAGTTACTCCTTCGAAAGTTATTTGCCTAACTCTGATCACAGTCCTAGCTGCATTGTCAAACTTCTGCTAATGACTTCAAAAAGAGCCAAGGTTTTTGTCTCATGAGTTTCATTTTCAGAGCTGACTTTAGAATGTCTTGAAAACAAAAACAAAACCTCAAACCAAGCTCAAGAGATTTAATAAAAAGAGAAGCCAAAGCCCTAATTTGGCACTGCCACACTAAAGATTTGGTGATTTCAAATTAAAGTTTGTCTCTCTTGCTCTCCCAGGCTGATTTGAATGGGAGTTTTTAGGACCAGTAATCCTTTTGCATGTCTTCAAAGACCCTGGAACCATCCTTCTAGCTGTGCCATTTGCTTGTAGGCAACCCTTACCAGCAGTTAAACATGATGCTCTAGCAGTAATTAGCATAAGATCTGGTAAAATGCTGAGTGTATACAAGTGCAACCTTAAAGGGAGACATCATTTTGAGTCCAAGCAGGTTACAGGTGAAATGGAAACAGCTGGAGCACTTGTAAAGAGGTGGCATTTCTGTAACTAAAAGATCAGATCCTGTCTGTCTTCCAGATTGGATTCGAGCCTGATTAACACTTAGCTTTCTGCTTGCTTTTCTTCCTTCTCTGTGAAGAAGATTACTGATCCTAATGCCTCAGACCATTGTTTTGGAGACTATTCCCTCTACCACTGTAGTACAGCTCTTTGAACGGTTCCCCCACACAGCATTCACCAGGCTGGACATGTATGCATCTGCATGCTACAGCCTCTCCTCCTCCCTCACCTCCTCCTGCTCTACACACCACCACAGAATCCACCTGGCATTCTCTTATGCCTTCCCCTAAGACTACAATAACACACTTGCCTCCCCTGCCTGGAAGGTAAGGTGAACTTCGTATGTCATCACAGAGCTGTACTGCAACATTAGGGGAGGTTTCCCCTCTGCTTTGTTCCTTAAATTAGCATTGCAGTACGACAAGACTTCATCTTCCTTTCCTGCCTCCCTGATCTACTTCCACAGCTCAGATGGTTAGGGATGCTGTGTAAGAATTCATGGACAGGGAGATAAGTGCAGGGAAAGATGACTCTTGACTGAAGCGGGCATACGGGGGGAGGGGGCTGGGTAGATAAAATTTGACAGTTGGGATTTAGATGCACAACTGAAAAACAGCAACCAATCTGTGATCCGATTCACAGATGCTGCAGCTCTTTGCAGCAAGGAGACTGTATACCTTTGGCATGGCCTTTCCAGACACTGTACTACGCACAGCTGCAAGATAATTTCATCCAAATGTGCATGTATGCAAAACAGATCATGCAATGGGCTTGAGCTGAAATGCATTAATGACTATGACATCCCAAACTCCCTCACTGCAGCTCATCCAACAGCAGAACTTTGCTGCCCAAACTCCTCCAGGGCCAGCACACAACTCCTTTTCCATCACAGAGGGTGGTGAGGGAGGCAAAATCTGTGCTGCCCTGCAACCTCTTATCTGTTCACATTTACCCACCTGACAATAGCTGGACTTAAACGGAAGTGGAGGGAAAGAAGGTGAAACTTTTCATCTCAACTGGCAGGCAGCAGCAGATTTCATCTCAATCAGCTGCCTCTTAGACAAGTAACACCCCTTTTCAGCCCCGCCAATGCACATACATTGAGTGTCTGTTTACAAACGCACAATTTATATGTGCGAGTGTGACATGCACAGAAACATAGCATATGAGAAGAAAGATTTAGAAGAAAAGCTTGTCTTTCTCCAGATACTGTAAGTTCCCCTGGTCTCTCCATTTTATTCTGCTTTATCTTTCAAAAATATATTAACCCAAAAGCCTGTTTCCATCAAAGTCTCGAATCCATGAACATTTAAAGATAAGCCTTATCTTATTACTGATGCATTAACAACGGAAATCTAAAGGGCTACTGTCAATCATCTGCTTTTCTCTCTCCTTTTTTTCCCCTCCACTTCTCAGAGCAGCTTTGCAGAGAACCGGACTGGGACCTCACAGGGGGTCAGGCAGAAGCAAATGCACACAAATACAAACACACAAAAATGCCCCCCTCCTCCCTCCCCAGTACAAGTATCATAGAAATACCTATACCAATCCCAAAGGTTTGGGCAGTGCCAAGCAGGTACCCATATAAAGGGAAAGAGTAGCATCAAGCAGCAGTCACCCAAAGCAACAAGGAGCTCACACAAATTTCTACGTATACCTAACTCCTTCCTCATATGGCATAGAGCCTTTCGGCAGATAATCTCAGAATAACTTAACAGGTATGTGGGGGGGGGGGGGGGGGATGGAACGACACCCGAGGTCTAGGGAACATAAATGTCTCATTCAAGGTCACGGAGGTCATCAGCATTCCTATTTCTATTGCATCTTTTATTTATTTATTTTTATTATAACCTCTCCCTTGCCATCCTTCACTACTACTTTCTCCTGGCATCCAGTCCCCTCCATATCATCTCCGCGAATTTTAAATGGTTCCTATTAGGATGTTTGTATCAAGTGAGGCAGCATCCAAGTATCTTGGCAGAGATGCTTGCTTGAAGTTTAAAGAATTAAAAGGTTCTAGATTACATATGGGAAGCATTGATCATTTTATACATTGATATTCTGGGCAGAGCAAACTTTGCAATGGGCTTGAATTCCATGCCTTTGGGGCAAATAAAATAACCACCTTAACTTTGCGGCAGCATGTTTTCCTTCCCTCGCTTTTTTTGGCTTTCTAATTAGAAGTTTTAATTCTGCAATGAGTGTCACTACAAGGCAAGGCCAAAAATAACACAGTCTGTTCCAAAGACCCTTTGAAAAGCTTTTATTTTTAAAAGCCAGAACAAGACAGATGATCCAAGAGTGATAAATCTAAGGTTTCTGAAAAGAGCTGAGGATAGCAGGAGGGCAAAGAGACAGAGCTAGGGATGAACAACACGCACAGTACAGTTCATAGTAAAAACAAACTTCTCATGGACAGAACTGACAACTATATATACAAGTCTCTACCAGAGACATTACCAGGCCCCTCTACCAATATATGCTAAAATGGTTGTCACTAAGGACCTTAAGGCTCAAGGCCTGATCCTCTCTAACATCAGCACCTCCTGAACTGGGCTTGCCATCTGTTTTCCTAGCTGTGGGAAACAACACAAGGATTGAAGGCCTTTCCTAGAAGGATTGTGCCCTGAGTAATGTGAGCTAGTGCATGTTGCCTTGTGATAAAACTGTATTCTCCCTTCTGGAAGCATGGCTCTGGGATCCTCTGCCATGTTACTCCACTGAGATAAGTAGAGCACAGTGAAGCCATCACATGTGGTCACCGACTTCCCAACCATGCACGTTGGATCAGTTTTATCTTCTTCACTGACCTAGCAGAGAGAATCCACTGGTCAACACAGCCAGATCGACACCAGAGATGTTAGGACAGTCCAGTACTTGACTGGGAGTGGAGTCTGGAATCGGACCACATTTACTCAAAAACAAGCCTCTAAAGCAGTTTCATTGCACTTTCTGGATACATCTCTTTCAGCAACTTATCAGTTACTCTTCTCCCAGTCCCTGAAAAGCTCTGGTCTTATTGCAGGAGCCTACCGCAGAGAAGCCAGCAATAAAAGCGATATCTAATGCAGAAGCATCATCTTGGCCTTCCACATAAGTGGCCAATGCACGATTCCTACGCACATACACCTATTACTTAGCCCCATATGATCATTTCCCAAGTGAATGAGCCTACCAGTCCTTTCTTTTCCAGAGTTCGGGCTTTACATGGTTGGATTCCCATCACTGAGACAGCTTCCAAACACCTCTGAAAAGAAATAAGCTTTGCGATGTGTTCTGCAGGTCCTCACACTTCAGCTGCTCTCTGACAGAACAGGGAACTGACTCCAAAGCTGGAGAGCTCCCAGGGGACACACTGATAGCTGTTGCTTTTCTTTTTGGCTACAAGAATTTCAACAGGAGAACATCTGATCTTAACTATGGTTGCATGCGATCTCTGAGGCAGATTCATAGAATCAATCAGGTTGGAGAAGACCTTGGGAGAGCACCTAGTCCACCTCCAGCTGAAAGCAGGGTCGGTCAACACTGAACTCAGACCAGGTTGCTCAGGCCTTTGGCCAGTTGGGTCTTGAAAGTTTCCAGGGATGAAGATTCCAAAATTCAAATTGATAGAATTGGTCCTACCTGTACAGCTTTCTAGATTAAACACGACCCTTTCCCTCAAGTGTATGGAGGAGGAGAGGCTGTGCAAGGTTTAATTAAAATGTATAAAATGTTTCAAGGGGTCACAACTAGGAGAAAAGCATCTAAGCACTTCGATGAAGTATTGTGTTTCTTACACCATGTAACCTTCCCTACAGGTAAACTTGTTTACAGCAGAGACAGATGCCAAATCAAGCCAGCAGCTTGAAGCAGATTTAAAAACAGGCTATATTTTATGAATGGATGGTGGGAAAATGGAAGAATAAACTGTAAGTCTTTAAAAAAAAAAAAAACACAGGGACACAAATTCTTAACAGGAAAATACATCAAATGTTTATGCATGTTACATGTTTATTTTTCAATCAAGTACATGTGCCCAGAACATGACAGGATGTTTGAACTGCGCACATCAGGTCTCTTACCCCCTGTTTATATGAATGTCATTCACTATCAGGCCTTTGCGGAAGATCAACAGATCAAAGAGAGATGGGGACATATCTCAGTTTTGCATTGCTTCCGCCTCTAACTCTGCTCTGGGTGCTCTAAGAAACAAAATCTTTTGACCAGAAAAACGTGAGACAAAACAGGGACAGGAGAGAGAGAATCAGTCACAAACCAGAATAACACAAACCAAAGGCTGCCCCCGATATGCTTAACAACAGGCACTCTTGAGACTATGAGACACCTAGGGCAATTAAGTCTGAAAATGACAGGCACGTAAAGTAGCTGAAGTAACTAAGACCGAAAAGGGACAGATGATCCACTTACCTGACAGGCAATATTCAGCACACATGCCAGAGAGGCTTGCTAAGGGGACCGCAGGCCTGCCAAATCCTTGCTAACATTCACACCACTGGGCTGCTTCCCCACTTCAGCACCTTGAAGTCTCAGAAGCCATAAAGCCAAGTGGGCTTGGAGCTCCACACAATGCAGGGAGAGGGGCTTAAAAGCTGAAGTTAATCACAAATCAACCAAAAACACCTGTGCAGTTTTGCTGCCAGCCACTCCTACCACCCACCCCTGTGCCACAATCCTTCACTTAGATTTTTCACACAGATTCTAGAAATACTTAGGAAAAAGGTAAGTTCTTAAAAAATTTCTTAAGCATCCACTCCTGTTTCAGGTTACCCAGAGCCCAAGCAGGACATGATACATAACAGTAAAGCTCATCCATAAATCCCTTCTAGCAAGATCTTGTACTGCTTCATTCAACACAACTGCTTTGGATTATTCTTTGATACAAGCACAACACCATGGTCAAACTGACATAAGGCAGGGTCACGGGCTATAAGCCAGGAGTATTTTTTTGTGGAGTCATCCCTCCCCTGGTTTTGCAGTGGATTATCCCGAAGTTACACACACTATTATAAACAGGAGACGATATCCAAATGTATTTAATGGCCTGTGCTCATGTTTTACGCTCCCCAGCCATCTTCCCTTTCTTTTTTTCTCCTCTCTAGGAATATCAAAGTTTAGCATGTGAGAGGAGGGGAGGCTTAGAGACTATTTTATAGGCACCAGTGTATGCCCTACAAATAAGAGGTTAAATTCCCATAACTCAGGGAAAAAGCCCCAATTCTGGGCGCACCTACACAGTGCAATGTAGAACTGTGCTAGAGATCACCAAGGCCACCTGTGCAGCCATATGGTGTAGCAACATGGTTTCAGCCCTCAATTGCATGGTTTGGACATACCCATCCCTCCCCACTGAAGTCAGCCATAAAACTCACTTTGACTGTTACAAGAATAGGGTTAGGGCTACTGCTTCTGAAAATGCCTTGCATGGCATACCACCTTTACCTTCAACGGGTAATATAAGAGCAACGATCCAATTTGTGTACTTAACACAGGCTAGAAAGCTAAGAGCTGAAGGATATTTATGGTGTTCATTTCTACATTCAAGATTTTACAACACAAGCTACTATCTTAATTGCCATCGAGAAGTCACTCATACTAACTAGAGATCAGGATGAAGAGGGAATTGGTTAGGGGAACCCTCCTTTTACATGCATTACTTCGATCGGACACAGCATTATAAAAAGAAAAAAGCAAAAGGGTGATGGGATTATACACAACCCCCCAATAACCTCAGAACTCATGTTACTTTTAAATGGTTCACATACCCAGACCTCAAAAGAAAACAGCAAGTAACAAAACATGGCCTTTAAGCCAATGGGAAACAGCAACTCATTGGCACCTATCGAGGAGCCCCACTGATGAAACCAGTAGGTAGAACAAAGGAACAGGCAGCAGCAAGGGCAAAGTAAAAGTATATTCACCTGCAGAGGAGAACTGGTGAATCTACCACTCAAATATCTGCAAATTCACTGAAGTGGAAAGACCACTTCCCTTGCATTTGGAGTAGTATCATGCATTTCCCTTCAGACTATGATACCATCAAAGCTTAGTGTACTTCCTGTGTGGCACACTGTCCCCCTTGGCTGAAGTGTTGTCTTTTCACAAGGCAAAAACACCCAATTCTGTGTATTATCACATGAATTATCCCTAACCCCAAAATGTTGCAGTTGCAATTTAATCCTATTGCACCACTGAGACAGACACACATACCCCTACCTCACTCTTCATGAGCAGCCACCGCATCAATCTTGCCTGCCAACAGAATACTATTCATTTTAGCAGTCGCATTTACTGCAAGATAGCATATAACACAGAGTAGGGGCAGGTGAGAAGGTAGTAAGCAGTTGCCTAAGGCACTAATCTATGGTGATAGCTGAAAGGGTGGAGACTATATAGATTATTGCCCTCATTGCCTTCAAGATTAGAAATTCACACAAGCAATCCCGTGTCTCAGAATGAAGATTTTTAGACACACACACACCCCTGGTCATTACTGGGGGCCAGCACAAGCCCTACGTATTCCTCATTCCAGTTAGTACCCACAGATGAGCCCCAGTCCTCACGTAACATGTTGCTCTCAGTGAATTTCCCACCACATGGCCCCTGAAAAGCAACCTTATGTCTCTGCTGTTCATTGGTACAACAGCTGCAGGGTAAGAGTACGGAGTCCTAGTTTCAAGCTTTTTGTTTCTGAGTCTCATCATTTCCCATCACGAGCCTGGTGGGGGGAGATAAAGGCCGTCAGTCTGTCTGCAGAACAGGCTGGCTCTGTTAGCCCCGTGCCCCAGTGAACAGAGGTGGTCGACTTTTAATGGAGCACTCAGGTTTCTGCCGATGCCAGCTGCAGATAGAACGGCCCAGCAACAAACAAATTCGAGTCCCTGGAGGCTGCTCAGATTCTCCTCTTATTTGTTAGTTTACGTGTAAAATACAGTTGGGCTAATTCCTGCTTGCGTGGTTGCAAAGATACATTTCTCTGCTCTTTTGAGTTAGTGGGGAAAAAAAGAGCAAGTGCAGCAAGACTAGTGGAGTAAAAGAGCATTTTTCCCAGGGCTCAGGCAATTGCAAACATTTTCTGCTGAGAACTGTTTGCCTAACACACTGCACAGAGGTGAAGTTGTGCAGCACTTTATAATAACTAAGACCCATTTGTTACACACGAAGGTGCAGAAGGCATCCTAACATCTGCATGTTCAGATGGGCTTAAATCCAATAGCTTCTCATGACGTAAGCTGTTGAATTTATCATATGCTTATTAAAAGGCCACAAAAGGAGAAGGGCTTGTTTGCAAACATCTTATTTGATTATTAAATATTAACAAAAACATTTAATCACACCTGGAAGCATCACGTTACTGAAATGGACCAGCATACTCACCTGCAATTCAAATCCCCACTTATTTCATACCTGAAAATGAGCCTGACCGTCTCCTCAAATTCTTTCTAGGATTCATCCTCATCACCAAACTATTGTCCGGTTCGGCAGCAAAATTTAATGTTTTTCAGCCCAAGATGACATACATAATAGTTTGCTGTGATTTAGATGTGAGCCATAAGAGAGAAAGGCCGTAGCGTTCAACTGGATCCAATCTGGATTCAGATGCTAGGCACTTCAGTGTTTGGCGACAGCCCTGATTTAAGGATGTGGTTGCAGTATACTTTAATGAGAAAGTCAACGCTGTGAAGACAGAGCGCCTTGCAGGTCAAGAATGAAATGCACCTACAGAACCAGGAAGACTTGCATATTGCCTGCTTATAACTTATTTTGCACCAAAGTAGTCCACATTCCTGTGCATTCTCTCACACAAAAAATTCTTTGATTTTTCTCTGAAAAAATGAGTTCTAATAAAACCAAAAATAACCACATGCGCCCTTTGGACAGCAGACTGCGCACAGGTGCAGTTTTGCAGCTGAAGGCAACCAAAAACAGAGTAAAAAAAAACTTCAAAAGCCACCCAGAATACAGCTGTACATAAGCTGACTTAGAAAAATTCTGGCACTTCACATGACGTTCTCACAAGCAAGCTGGGAAAAAGTCATCTAGAGGTACGTATTATAGGCTGGGTATGAAACTGTTTGGAAAAAATTAAGAAAGTTATCAACGGTACACTGTCTGGGAGGATATATGAAGCATGGCACACAGAGGTCTGTCCTCAAGCTAATACTATTCAGTATCCTCATTAACAGTCTTGACTGCTTAGAAAGTAAGATCAGGTGGGAATGAGTATGTTGGAGAGAAGGACTGGAATTTAAGTCATCATAACAAATAATGGAAAAAGTCTGAAAAAACAAGATGCTATTTAACAGGGGAAGAAACAATATATTACACAAACACATAAGTACAAAACAGAAAATGAAAGCCCATATAACAGACCTGCAGAGAGGCATCACAGAATTACTTAGCTCACACATTAAACAGAAGTCAACTCACTCCTGATTCTGCAATACCAGCAGACTGGGAAGTATAAATAGGAAGATGGCCTGATAGGCACCCTAAGTTAATACTCTGCTTTATTCAGTACTCACAAGGCCCTAGAGCTAAAGAACTGCCTAGTTTAGAGAAATGCACTTAAGGCATTGACCATTTGGAAAAAACTCAGGAAAAAAGAAACAATTCCAGAACTAGAAAACACAGCTCAAGGGGATAGACTGGACAGACTATGAACAGTTAGTCCAGGGGAGAAAACACTGCACATGGATGTGATCAACCTTCAACTACATAAAAGAGCACTGCAAAGGGAAAAAGAATAGTCTGTTCTCCATGCTACAGTGGATAAGGATAACAAAAAAATAGACTTGCACTGCAACAAGAAAGAGCAAGACAAAACAAAAGCAAAACTTTACAATCCTGATGACAGGAAAGCACCCTAACAGATGGTAACAAAAATCTCTAAAAACAAGTTAGTTGGACACCTGAAAAGAGTAACAAACACAGCTCATCCTTCTGTTGGGTAGGGAGAGGGACAAGGTGACCTCTTAGCATTTCTTTCAAGAAAGAACAGCCCTGTCATTCTTTATAAATCTAACAAATGACAACTCCTGAATGTAAAGACACAAAGAGATACTTACCAATGACAGATTTGAAAGAGATCTAACAGATTTAGCAGTAAACTCAGTAACTGAATAGTGGCTCCAGAAATCTGTTTATCATTTCTCCATACAAATGAAGATAAGTTTATAAGACAAATGAGGATCTACTTTCCTGTCTTTATATTGATCCTAAACTGAACAAGGTACCTCCAAAACTCACTCCGAAGTTTAAAAAGAAACCCAACTATTTCTCTTTTGAATATTGCTACTAAGTTCACATGCCAAACCAAACTGTGGAATACCAAGAAAAAACTGGCACTGTCAGAAATGGACTGGACACTCAAGAGATAGTACCTTTCATCTGATTTGGTGCAATCTTAGAATGAAGCATTACCACATTGTCTTCCAAATCATGTACATAATAGAACTCTTTCTCTTAATACACAACTGCCACAACCTAGAAGGAATGAGGCATTACTGTACTGTAATTTGCTCTACTTTTGCTGGACATCACTCTAAGAAAGGCTGTACAACAGTGCTTAAGTAAAGAGATTCTCCTACCTCATAGCACACTGTCACTTACCTGGATTCGATATTTTGTGCTCAGAGCAATAAAAACTCTAGTACCACAGGCATAAATTGCTAGATTAGCCACAAAGAGAAAGACACCTAATTTGCAAGCCAGGAGCCACAGGCTGTTTACATCAGAGCATCCCAGCCATAAACATTTAATTAAATCAGTCTCTTTTCAGTCATGGCATATTTTCTACATCACTGCTCATTTTCTACTTGTTGCAAAGTCTCTCCTGATGCTCCTTTCTGAAGGCACTGAAGTGCTGGAGTCAGATGTTACTACCATGGGCAGAAGCCAGGAGTAGCCTGGTGCTAAATGGTACGCTGGGTTTGCTCAGTCACTCTTCAAGGGCTGCCTGGCTCAAGCTGTGTGTTACTTGCAGGAGTCCTTCCAGCATATACTTGGTTCCTCAGTGCTTTCTGACAGGGCTAGTTTAAAGTTCAGAGGAATAATGAAACCTTCAGTTTTCCAAATTGGAAGCAAAAGTTCCAAACCAGGTGAAGAACACGAGAACCTGTGCTGACGCTTGTGCCAACTTTCTGATGACTGTGGACTAGCACTGCTCTGCTCAAAGCGCAGAACCCTGGTAACTTCCAGTACTTAGTAACTGTTGATCCAGGTTATTCTGCTACAAGAATGTGCTTCTACAGTATATTAAGATTTTAGTTATTCTTTCTCTCCTTTAACTTTTTAAGTAGCCAAGGTATCCTCACTCACCTCTACTGATGGCAGAAAAATGGCAGAGTCCACTAAATAAGTGGACAATCATCAGAAGATGGGCTGTTACAATGTTTAGCTGTACTGCTGACAGTACTAAATGAGTGACGTTCTAATATACATGTCCTCACTTCAGTCACCTACCAAATATTATCACTTTCTTTAAAGCTGGGGTTAAAAATTCTCATAGGAATTACAGACCAGTGAGCTTACTTCAGTGCCAGATAAACTGGTAAAGCAACAATCTAAACCAGGATGGCAGGCAGGGTGGCAAAGCCATCCTGATAAATGTAATATATCGAACACCAAATAAGCAAAGGAAAAATCAGGCATCTCCAGTCTACTGGAATTATTCACACACATTCAGAAACCATTGGCTTGCCAAGTACCATCTGTTTTGAAGCATTTGAAGACCTTCACGAGATGGTAAGGAGGAAACCCTGTAGCTCAGGAAAAGAAGGTAATCCTGTCACATATCAGGAACTGATGTGAAAAAAGGACAGAAGTAAAATAAGAGTCAGGCTTTAACCTAATGAAATGTCAACAGAGGACTGAAAAACTTCATACTAGCCCTAGCGCTGCTTAACTTTAATGGCTTTCGGGAAAGGGAAGAACAATGACTTGGTGAAATTTGCAAATAGTCCAAAGTTAATTCAGCTGAGAGGAAGAGGAATTTACAAAGTACCAAGGCTGGGCAACAGCACAAATGGTAAATGAAATTGAGTATTGACAAATGAAAGGTAATCACAAAGAAACAATAAATTGAACTACACAGATACATTAACAGAAGCATTCAAGGTAAAAGATTTGCGCATTGTTGTCAACAGCTCAATACAGTGTGGACCTGTAGGGGAAAACCTGCAGGCCTGTGGGGGAAACAGGAATTTAGATGCTTAAGAAAAGGGACAGATATTATTGAAATTATTAAAATGCCACTGATCAATGCTATACTCTTCATTTTGAAGAGCATATTGATTTGATAGTGTTAAAAGAATGAATAGAAGAGAGGTCGGAAAGATTTGCACTTTTTAAAAGATGAGTAAGATCAGATCTAATAAAGGTAAAGAAAACAAAAAATAGTAAGAAGGAAGGAAAATCCCAAGCTTCTGTTCCAACAGAACATACAATTAACTGAAAAACTGCAAATTAAAATGATATTTTTGCAGTTTCATAATTATCTTGTGGATCACAGTGCCACACAATATCTTGAAAAACATGTTCCAGCAGTCTTCTAAATGATTGGGTATTTGGGTAACAGAAAAACCCACACTTACACTAGACAGAACAAAAATATGAAACTTCAGGCTCAAAGGATGTAAGATATCCACCAAATGTGAGGAGTTTGGGAAACAGTTCCTTCACAAGTAGGTTATTGCATAATTACCCATGACAGAGCTTCTTGTGCTTTCCAAGAAAGTGTGCGGTTCTGGAAACATTAGATTCTAATCTAGAAGTCCCTGTCTTCCCATGAATCTGCTTGAAAGCGGGAGAAAAGGAAGAAAAATGAGGTAGGGGAGCTTCAAGAACAGAAAACACATCTGCCTTCAACGCTCACTCATGCCCAACATGCGCCTGCAACATGCTACACACAGTGTACAGACAGCTAACATCAGCAGATGATCAAAGACAGCCAGAACTCTCCAGGCATCTCTCTTCTAAATGACTAGGCAGGACTGAAAACTGGAGCTGCAGGAAATGCAGACATACTCGCTGATCTCCAGAGACAGGGACAGGGAATCCTCCCTACACTGACAGCATCATAACTGGAGTAAGCAGAAAAAGAGGCAAGGCTGATCCAATGCCACAATGAAACAGTTCTCAATTCACCCATTTGTCATTCAGTTTCTAGACCTGGTCTTTCCAACCTGTGTATGATCAGTGAATCTGTAGTTCTCCTCTGAACTCAGGTTGCTTGGAAGGGACAAGGTCTGATCAGAAAGATGAATGCTACCTAGAAGAGCATTTTCTGATGATCTGACTCAATAAGCAAAACACACCTGCAGGCAGAAGGGTGCAAGCTAATCCCTGTTGCGCTACAGCCCTACAGAGACGGCTGATCCTTCTGCAATTCCAAACTGCCAGTCAAAGCTCTAACATCTTAATACACAGCATGCAGTAATTAAAATTTCTAATTAAGGGGGGGGGGGGAAACTAACCAGCAAAATTAATACAGTAAATTAGCAAACCATATGTACAAATTGAAGGTGGTCTTTGTAGCTGTTCTGAAGATCATAATGTTACTATATTAAGCAAGCGATTCTGGACATAGCTACCATGACTCCTCTTGTGCCCATTTCAGTAACCTGAGACAAGTAACATTTGCTAAACAAGCCTCCTTTGTTAGGGTGCATAGCATGTAACAGACAATCCATCTTATCTGTCTTGGAAAGACAGAGCAAATCAAAAAGGACTAGGGTACAAACAGACAAATTTTGTCTGCATTGTCTCAGTGAAAGATGAAGTTCTCGGATTTTCTTTTACTTTTGTCCCAGGAAAGAAAAGAAGTGTTCTAAGGAGCACGGACTAGCTGTCTCACGTATAGTAACAGCAGCCTTGGATGTGGCCTTCATGTGGTAGGTAAAAAACATAGGAAGACAAACAATAGGAGCTACAGTCTGAAAGTTCAGCTTCACCTCTGCAACATGCCACATGTGACAGTGGACAGCTCCCTAAACTAATTCTTCCAATTCTTTACCCACACATTAAGTACACATTTACTGCAACACAAAGGTATAGGTGAAAGCTAGTCTAATAATGCTTTTAAAGTATATCACATCAAGGACAGAAATTGCTAAAAGAGAACAAATACTATCAGCATTTGGAACAGACATAGCTAAGTGTTTTGCAGAGAGCTTTTCTGAATACTGATCTTGCAACAACTGCAACTTAAAACTGACACAAATATTTAAATACCTTTGTTACAATAATTAAATTAGTAGATACCTGCACATTCTAATACTGTCATTACCGCACAGTTTCTAGGCCTCTACAAACACATCTCAGCCTAAAGCCATGCCTCTACTTTTTCAGTTGTCTTCCCCTGCCAGCTCCATTCTAACCCCAAAACTGCAAACTTCTGCTTGTCCGTTGTTCTAAACTTGAATGCGTTCCTGAAACTGCCAAGCCACGCCACGTTTTGCCAGATGGCAAATGACACTTACAGTGCAGAACAGCATGGAGACCAAATAGTCCACTTGTTCGGCAGGGCTGCAGGACTGTAAGCACAGGTCAAATCTTAGGAGTTAGCGAAAAAAACTCTGAGGTACAGAGTGATTTGGATTTCCTTCCTAACAAAATGCTTCTCTTGCTGGACTCCTTGACTGCAACATTTTAAAGAGACAAGATGACAAAACTTCATAACAGCAGTTCAAAGCTACTCTGAAAAAAATACTAAGCAGGAGAATGTTTAAGGGAACAATTATCTTCTGTTGAATAACAAACATAGAAAACACAGTATAGTTCTTCCAAATAAACATTCTTAAAATCCACTACCAATACTCAATTTTTTTCCTCAGCATATCACCACTACTGCCACGTCTCAGGCCTTCACTGTCTTCTGTGCAATGTCACCTCTCTACTGCCCATCATTCCCTTGTACATTCACTAACTTAAACATATCTTAGTTCATCTAAAAAAGAGCAGAAAAGATGGACATGAGAACACACATTTCATGCTCTATCACTCAAGCTACGCAGCTTTCCTCCCTCATGCCTAATTGATCTGTTTGCCATCCCACCTTTTCCTTTAGCTCATGTGGGCCCTGTTTCTGCAACTTGCCAAGTGCTCTTAATTCCCCCACTGTAAGACTGCAGAAGGCCTTCATTTGCTATGAGTTACCAGAACATTAACTCCACCTGACTTACGGAATTATATAAATGACTGCACCATAGGCGCAATATAATTCTTTCAGCATCACAAAATCAGGAACCTGGTGAGTTGATCCTTGAGCATTTTTCTGAGAAAGCTGCGGTAGGGTACTTTTGCCAAGGAAACCACCTGACAGTCTCATACCCTTCACCCCTCTTGTATCTTAAGATGCAAAACAAAGAAAAAGCTTCCCACCAAGACTTCATGTTTAGGCCAACATTCCCAACATATCTTTCCATGGATATGATAATACCCTACAACAATCTTCTTCAGAAAGCATAGAGAGGTGAGACCTAAGAAATGCAGCTTTTGTTGCACTAAGTAACAGTCTACAGAACTCAATTATTGTCTCATTTTTAAATGAAAACATTATTTCCAATTGTCCTGGAAAGAGAGAGGGTGCTGAATAAGAATGGTGACGTGACATCATGGAGTTTTGGTCTCATTAGGCAACCATTAACGTACTCTGCACGCAGTGCTTACAGACGAGCAGCACAAGCTCAAGGTACGGAAGCATCATCTCATCTGAATTCCTTATCTCTGACTGGGACAGCTGAGAAAATGCTGATGACAGTACCACTCCTAGATCACCAAATAAGAAATAGCCAGGGCCTAATGACCCATCCTGCTTATCACAAAGAGAAGATTAAAGTTAGAACGTGAGATTTGGGCAGAGGATGACCCTGAACAGCTGTCTCTCTGAGATGTGCTTGAGGAAGAGACCCTGGCATTGTGATGATGCATCTAGGATCCAGAGCTGTTTAGAAAAAAAGCACTAGAGCAGTTTGAGAGATCGCCATACAACACCACCTCCATGTCGTCCTGTTCACATTTCAAAGTAATTCCCAAAGTCAGAATATGAGGCATGCAGAAAATCATCTTTATGTTTAAACCTCAAGGTCTGAAATGAGTCAGTGATGGAAAAGAAAAGCATGCTTACTTTTCTGCATGAGCCGCACTCTGCTTCTGCTGCACATACACTGTACGCAAAAAGAAAAAGTTACTTTTAATGGTAAGTGTCCTTTCGGGCCACACATTTCACAGGTATCCTCGAACACCCTCTCCCTCCTTTATCAATACCTCATCCCAATGACTTAAAGGCACAAACAGGCCCGCTTCTCAGATTCTTTCATTACAAAGGACACAAAGTCACTCTGTGTGGTGAGGAATTCCAGAAGAACCTCACAAAACTGAACAAGTGGGCAAAGAGGCAAATAAGCTCCAAAACAGATAAATGCAAATTAATTCATCTAGGGAAAAATAATCTAAACCATGCTTATATGATGCTGAGTTTGGAATTAACAGTTACAACTGAGGAAAGAGATTTTGGAGTGTTCATTCACAATTCTTTAAAATTACTGGCTGAGTGCACAGTGGCAATCAAAAAGTCAGTCACCAGAAAGGATACTGCAGGCAAGATGGAAAGCATTCTTTTGCCATTGCATAAAACTGGGTATTTCTTATAATCTGCAGCAATAAGAAAGAAGAGAAAGTTGTGGAATACAAGCAGACAAGAAAAACTTCTCAGATCCGCAGTTACTTGTACAATAATTTTTGTACTTCTGCTTCCTGCATGGTAAACCACTTTTCCTTCTTCGAATCATTATCTCTAGATAGTCTATTTCTAATGTCTCCACAGAAAGAATGATCCATATTCTGCAGAGAAGAAATCGCATGCATTTTACATAGATAATCTTTGAGTAACCTGACACTGTATGGAAGAGTTTCTGAAAGACCTTGCCCTCTCCAGTTAGTAAAACAGTATTCTGATATACAGGGTGCCAAGTTCAGCTTAGCCTTGGTTAAAGTGAGACTTAAGAAAGAAAACCAGAAGATGGATTGCTTGATTTAGCTAATAGGAAGAAATTTAGGCAAAAGCACTGTGTGGGGTCTAAGTTTCAGCTTGTCCTTATGGAATGCTGTTTTGGGAATGAATTCACCAGGAGGGCATAGATTACTCCTAATTGTGAGACTGAAGTTATAGGCACTAAAATATCGGTTTTCACAGACAAGTACTGTAGGAGAACTAGTTCCTACCTGTCTGAAAGGGGGCCATATACAGTCTAATAAAAGCAATTTTGCGGTCCAAGGAGGATGGAATCTCTCTGATTGACATGAATGAGGCCCTTGAGAAATCTAAGAATGAGCAACTAAAGCACAGACTGCACAACTTTCAATCAAAGAATAGGAGCAGGAATTGATCTAAACAGAATCTTCTATAGCTAATGAACAGCCTAGAGTTCTTAAAGGATCATAAGTAATCAGATCACTTTAGCCAAAATGCCAACGTAACGGCACTAGTAGGCTTCCTAGTCAGTACCAAGGTTTAGTAGCTCTTGATCCAGACCTCAAATTACCTCTTGGTTTAGAAACACAGACTAGAACAGAGGGCTCAACAGTCAGAAGAGGGTGATGTTTTTAAGAGTGAGCCTTGGAGCTCAGGTTAGGGCTAAGACTTACCAAAGCTCTCACTGGGTTTATCTGATTCTGTTTGATTAGCTACTTCTACAGCTGATCCTGACCAAAAAGAAGTGTAAGACAGGATTCCCTCACTTTTGTCATTTATTAGAAAAAGAACAATGAACATGTATCAGAAACATGTGAGACTAAGAGGTAGCTCAGGCCATGTTTGATGAGCAACATTCACCGTGGAGGGGGGACACATTCAAGTCTTGCAGACTGATAATACCATCCTGAAAAAGCACTCATATCAGTGACACTAATAAAAATAAATAGAAGAACCTAACACCTGCTGAGAAATGGAAAACCCATTCTATCCTGAAGTCTGCTCTGTTCATAAGTCCACTAATAATTAGAATTAAAAACAGCACTGCACGTACAGCCACAGACATGCGAGAGACTTCATAGCACAGGCAATACGAAGTAAGTAAACCCACTGTACTCTTCCCCTTATTACGTAGTGTCCAAGATAGACCCACAACCCTATGCTATTAACCTAGTTTTGTACAGATCAGAAAAAACTTGCGAGGAATCCCTGAGAAAGACTCTCCCTCCTCCAAAATTTTGCTTAGACATGAAAAGCCCCAAACCCTTGAATTCTTTCTTGATGCCCATCATCTAGCAAGCTTTGCTTCACCACAGACTGAATCATACAGTTCTTCCCTCCTCCCATATTCAGCAGTTTAGCTCCCTATGCTAGACTTTAAAAAATATTCTATTTATACATGCAGTTTAATTTGGTTTAAAAGTCATGTGTTTGTAAATAAAGAGCTCTTCAGCTTACTGTGGATATTAAACTAAAATGGAAACACAAGGAGTTTTTAAAGCTGTTAATAACTATCATTCCTCTTTTGCCTTTCATCCTTCATTTCACAAGATCCCTGAGCACTTTACAGATGTAAATACACAGCCTGTTCTCCCAGCAGTGAAATGCGGACAGTCCTGGGGTGGAACATGGCTGCTTCCAGGACATGACTGCATCATAACTGCTCATCATGCTGGGCTTTCATTTTTGCTCTGCCACCCTGTGGCTGTTCGACTGTACAACTCCAACAAGCACGTGAAATGCTTAGTGCCCAAAAATAGGGGATTCCTCATATGCTCCAAGAACTCTATTAGTGCAGATGACTTATCTGTAGTCAAGTATTTGCAACAAATTAACACAGTTGGCAGGAAGCAAGGACAAAAAACTACTTTCAGCTGAGACTCACCAGGAACCACACCTAGAGAGGACAGTGCTACCTTAGGATTTGGTCAATAGACCAGAGTTAATGACTCTACTGCAGTCATTAAATGCACAATCATTTTTAATAATATTTTTTCTTTGGGAGACGGGTTTCAAGTTTCATCCAAAATCTTCATCATCAACACCACAACATACCCCATCTTCAGGTAAGGAGATTTAGTTCTGATTCCAAGTGAAGGATGCCACCTACTGAATCCTTACCACCATGATTGTATGCTTTGGCTCTCACAGTTCAAGACCTCTAGCAGGATCACAAGCCAGCCTGCAGTACCAAAATAAAATCCATGGAGAAGTAGAAAACAGGCTTGAAAAAACAAAGCTTTTCTCACTGCTACTCTCCCCTCAGCTCAAAGATGCATTACTCACCAAACATCTGTACTACTGTAATAATTTCCAGTTTTGCAATACTGACAACCTTAGCAATATTAAAAAAAATTCCTTACATTCCATTTTGTATTCATTATAAAACTGTCTGACCGTATATGCTAGTAGAGTACATTCTGCCACATTTAACCCCTGTTCCCAGTTGCCATTCTTAGCTTCACGGCTTAATGACACAGAGTCAGTAGATCACAATATGACCCCGTTAATATTTTTTTAATGCCATTTTTACAAATTACAGCATAATGCACTGATTACAAGGATGAAAGGAAAGTCTCTACGTCTGTCTGGAAACCAAATAAAAGAATGTTTGAACATCTGTTCATCCAACAAATGTCTTTAAAAGCTTTGATTTTCCCATAATCATTTTGTTCCACCATTTCACCCTTTTTCGAATGTGTATCCAACAGCCTCAGGACAGCAGCCAGAGATCTGCAGTAATAGCATATTATAATCAAAGTTCTTGGGCACACTTAAGTGTTCTCCTTTGGGAATTAAAAATGGGGGGGAAAAGCCCCAAACCAAAACCCAGCCTTCAGAAGATGCCTCCAGCTGTCTGTCCTACACAGATGTCTGCTAGGGGAACAAAATGAAAGGACGGGGTGCTTTGCAACAGGGGATTTACATTTACAAAGCACAAGGATAAAACACAGTGGCAGGTCAAAGCACTCGCATGAGGCTGGGGGTGTCTATCTCTACACTGACTGGTATTATTCCTGGGTCAGCAGTAGTCATCCACATGAGATCTCTGCCCCAAGCTGCAGCTGAAGCGCCTGCACACAGACTGCTACTGATGACGAGGCGACTGCCTCATGCTCAGGAGCGCCTGAACACAGGCTACTCACCACATGTTGGAGCTGACACAAACCTTCTCTACCACACTGTGCTCACAACGCCTGCTGTGGGAGCTCTGCCAGCACCTGGATTTATATTTTCTTCTCTGGATGCAGCAGCGCAGCCAAAACAGGGAGAAGCAGTAAGCAAAGGTGCAAAATAACAGCACTGGGAGGAGGCTACATATTGAACTGAGGGAATGGAGGAAAGATGCACAGAGTGCTAGTTTGGAGAGGAGACATGCAGGCGAGGGGAAGGATTAAGGGTATATTACAGGGGACTGGAAGAGAAAGGGATGGAAGTACAACTCTGGAAGCTGTTGCTGCTCCCTCCCTCGGAGTTCATCAGGGGAATGAATTATGGCACCCTCCACATGAGGAGACTATTCAGCCAAGCAGAGGGCTCTAGGACTCCATAAGCATTCATCACTAATGTGTTTTCAAATGGATCAAGTTCCATAACAAGTGACTGACTCACTGAGGCTGCTATGGACAGCAGTGGAGAGGGAAAACAATAGTCAGATGATGCTTTGTAAAAATACATACCATTATTTACACTGACATAATGCCTCCTCTCCAGAACTATTCCAAAATGCTTTACAAATGAGAGAGACAAAAGCCTGTAAGTGCAAGGCCAACAACTCTGGAGCAGTCAACAATACTCCACAGTAGAACAACTTTCAAGATGACTGCTCTTTTCTTTCTGAAACTCTAGGCAGAGTTGGCAGAATTTAATTACTCATTTAAAATTTGGCAAGGGACAACACTAGGACTACAGAGATAAAAATATTGTAAGTTCTTTAATAATTCACTTTTCATTTTCTTTTATAAGAATTATTTTATACCAATAATTCTTAGACTAACCTGGTGTGGTAAAGGCATCCCTTCTATGTCATCTGTTTCTCTAGCTTCCATCACTTCAGTATCTTAAGCAGAGGCAACAGTATAGGGTTCAAAACAAGATCTGATAAAGGCTTAAGACAAAGATAACATAATAAATATTCTTTCCAAAGACTGCCTTTGGGGGTGTCTGGGAAGTGGACAGAAATTGGGAAGAAAAGGTGACAGGGATGTGAAATGCATTTTTTTTCATTATAGAAGGATACATTTTCCAGCAAGCCTGGCAGCACAAGTCACATTAAGCCATAGCTGAAGCCGCCTGCTTAATTCCTCTGGGATCACACTGAAAGCACACCCCATAATCTTAAGGGATGTGCTAAAGCTTTGCTGGGACTCACTCAGCAGAAACTGTTCAGGATTATTCCACAATGCACTCTTTCTGTTTTGATTTAAAGGGGCAATGTCAAACTAGTTTAGACACCAGACTTGCCCTGCCTCATGACTGTTCAGCTGTAAATATCCTCTCAGTATCTGATATTTTTGCCATTCTTGTCCATTTATGTTACTTGAAAATTAAGAAGAAAAGAAAGAAAGACTGGGAAAAACAGGAACATGTTAACAACAAAACTCATGTCTGTGAATGGACATATGATCAGTAACACTTTGATAAACAAGTAGAATGATCTGTTACAGTTATTTATTTCTATGTACAAGTAATGCACTTGTTATTCATGTGGTCATCTCATGGCTGGCTTCATCAAATAGGTTACAGTCTGCTATTTAACAGCAACAAGTAGAAGTACTTATTTTGTTCAAAGGCAGAAAACTTGTTCGAAAGGCAGAAACTAGGATTTGCAGCATGGAAAGTGCTAAGTCCCATTCCTGTTCAAGACTGCAGCTTTCATACCTACGGCATTATTGTTTGTTTTCATATTATGATGTCCTATGCTTTGTAAATTAAAAAAAAAAAAATTTTTTTTTAAAGAAATACTACCACCCCTCTCCTTTTCATGAGCCTAGGACATGAAACAGAGGAAGAACTAAAGCAGCCATGAAATCCCTATGAAACAACTAATGGTTTCTAAAGCATCTTGGAGATACTCATTTTACAAGGTTTATGCTGCAATATTTTATCATTATTTTAATCAAATAAAGACCTTAGCTGTTTCCAGAGGCAACTTGCTTTTACACAAAAGACACGTTTTGGTTACCAAATAAATAAATAAATAAAAATCTAGAGGAGGTCATCATGGTTCAGACTGGTTTAGTCTTCCAGTTTCTTAGAGAATCAAACAAATGGGCAGGAAATTCAGAAAAGCTACATAAAATGTCACTGAAGATAGGTTCTGAACCTTTGGAATAGCAAACAGAACAATTAAGACTCTCAGTTACACGCATCATTATGTTTAATATGAAAAACATTTCAAGATACAAATCATACTTATAAAAAAAATCCATACCATCTCTCAGATAGCATCTCACATAGTTGCAGCTGAAGGAACATGAAACATGCATTTTAGGTTTCACCTATTATGTTGTGTGCTTTCTGTCCCTCACTTTGCTTGGGGAAGTAAACCTAGACTAATCAGTTTTGTTTTGTGGGTCACATGAAATTCACATCTTGACTGCATTTAGATTAATATTGGTGGCAAACATTTAAATTTAAAGAAACTTTAAAACAATTCTCCAGGAAAACACTGCTATTAGAATATGCACCCAAATGTACTCATTCAGCAGGTGATGTTCTCTGAGAGGCCATAAAGGTTCAAACTGCAAAGACACAAAATAAGCAGAACAAAACCAGGTCACAGGGTTTCTGGAAGGGGGCATATAGTGAGCAGGAGCTTCCAGGCTCTATCTGTAAGGAACGAACAAGTCTAATGCATTCAAACAAGAAATACTTTCCACCTGAATTCATTTTAGAGTCTGGTCTTTCAGGTGTGATGGAGGACCTGCTTTCTCAAGATTGTATCATTTTCTTCTGCATGTCAAAGACATATCTTTTAAAGAGAAGAGTGATGGCAACAGGTTGGGCCGAATCACTCTTGCTGCCTTCATCCTCTTTGGCTGCGTCACCCTTGCTTGCCTTAGACTTCTTCTTGGAGGCAACAGTGAGAAGCATCTTGGTATCCGGCCTTAACCCGTCTGAAAAAAACAAGAACATGCATGAAAAGCCTCTCAAAACCACATTTCTGTATATCCAGAAAAAAATGAACATGCAAGATTACTTCTGAAAACTACTGAAGGAAATAAGAAAATAAATGAGGTACATCAGGAAAGTTACATTCTATATCACACTTTTGGAATATAATAACTAATAGGAAAAATAAGAGAAGTCTTCAAACATAGTACACAAATGTAAAATCCCCAACACAGTGCAGTCTCCTGCATGATCATTCCCAGACCCATATCCACTGCATACCCTGAAACAGACCTTCCTAATCAGTATCTTTCTATGGCTTTTAAAGTATTGAATACAGACAAAACTTTAAACAAGCCAGACCAACTTGCCTCAGCTAGGCCTTTTACTCAGCAGACCTTTCCTATTATTTTACATAAACTTCCCACAGTTTCTTCTGATAGTTGTTTTGGTGTCAAAGAAATCTCATCACTGAGGATATTCATAAAAATGTAGGTCCTGAATGAAAAATAACCACTGGCTAAATACTGAAATTTTGTAAAGCCCTAAGGCTCAGAGGTTCTCAAATGTGTTTAGTCTGTTTCCTAGACTTGCCAGAATCACACTGATCAGTTTTACTCAATGATACAGTTGTATTTTGGGCTAAAACACAGTGTTTGTTAAGAATTACAACTGCCTAACACTGTCACTTCTTAAATGAACCAGAATTAACCTGTGCAGGATTCTAGAGATCTAAATACCAAACTTAAGTCTTTCTCTAGACATGTGTCCTAACTTAAATATTGGTCCTTTTTTCCCTAAATGGCTGGATTTACTTGCACTTTTATATTTTATTTTAACTTGTCACACTGGTGGCATTTTAGATAAGAAACACAAGATAGTCAAGTCCGAAGAAATGCTGTAAAACAAGAGAGATGCAGCTCCTCAAAGACCACTCCTGAAAAAATGCTTTCTTAAAGCTGAAGACAGCAAGCTCCTTGGAAGCTTATTCAGTGCCACCTGAATACGCTGAAATGTGGTTCCCAGGCATTTGGCCAGATTCAGTTCAGGTATTTTTAACCTGTGGTGTCACATAACCTTATCTCAAACACTTAATCAGCTTCTCTC
The DNA here is from genome assembly GCF_036370855.1 of Dromaius novaehollandiae. Classification (NCBI taxonomy): domain Eukaryota; kingdom Metazoa; phylum Chordata; class Aves; order Casuariiformes; family Dromaiidae; genus Dromaius; species Dromaius novaehollandiae. The sequence goes on from NC_088109.1 coordinate 13,087,274, forward strand.
CGCTCATATTGAAATTCAGATGCGGATTCTCATATCACAGCCTGACAAAAAGATTGAGATGCTTATGATTTACTGGAGACAGGAGGTCTACAAGCACAGGTGATTTGCTCCGTTACAGACAGATCTAGAGGGCACTTACGGCAGACTGTAGGAGGACTCGGCACCAGAGCCCACCTTCTCATCTTGCTATGTCAGGTAGCAAATTGTTCCAAGTGGCATCCACACCACACAACAAAGGGGAAGGGAGGAAAGGAGGAGGTGTTGAAGCAAAACCAGGAAACTAGCAATCTGCCATTTCATAACCAGGGGTTCTGAAAACAACCCTACACATCACCCTACAGCGTTTCTCTCCAGGCTATCTGGACAAAAATGGTACTTGCTTTTCCCCCAAAATGCAAGAGCACAGGAGAAGACAAGAAAGGCAACATATTAAGTATGTAACTAAATTAACTACAATTTATGCTAAGGTTGCAGAAGTCCAGCATCAGGCAGAATCGACTCTGCACAGTTCTGCAAGATCTTGTATTTCACAGTTAAGGCGGTACCAGTTTTCTCTGTTCAGATAGGAGAATACAACAGAGCAATGCTTATTTCATTGTGAAAATAATTGAGATACTTTTTCCTTGATGGTTGAGAAGTCTGATAATGACCATCTTTGCACATGTAAGGTTCGAGTAATCAAACTAGATAATATAGTGTGGCCTGACCACTTTTTTGTTATATGGCTTTAATGCATTGTATAGTCATGTTTGATGCAGCTGTTTCCATTTTTTAATTGG